>NC_056737.1:951347958-951470458 GCF_019279795.1 Protopterus annectens | reverse complement strand
GTGAATGTACTTAGTATGCTGAGTAAAATAATTGCCCAAAAGCCTTCTATATTTTATTTTATTTATTTATTTGTTTGACATTTGTTTAGCGGGAAGTTCCAACTGGACACAAGTCCATTTACAGCAGAGGCCCAGGGAGAAAAGCTCTACATTGAATCATTCAAACACACAATAGTAGACATTTGTATACTAAAATATAGAAAACTAATAACAATTAACAAATAGGCATAGAAGCAATATAGACATTCAAAAAGTTTGTACATAGTTAGGATTGATAAAACTATTAAATGATACTTCAGTAATAACATTAGATAGAAGTAAATTAGGTAGCATGGTTAGTCAGATTAAACCATACCAGCTAGGTCAAGTGCCATTTGTCAATCTAGCTAGGCAGGTGAAATGCAGAAGCATAGTTAGGTGTTAATCATGTGATTTTTGAGTGAGACTTTAAACTGGCTGAGAGTGGAGATGGATGTCAGTGAAGCTGGAAGGCTGTTCCAGGCTCTAGCTATGGTATGTGAGAGTAAGGCTTTCCCTGCTGTTTTGTTGGCTCTGGAAATGCAGAGTAAAGGTTTTTCATTTGAACGAAGAGGACAATTTGCAGTATAGGGAGTCAGGAGATGGTTAATAGCAGGGGTTTTCTCAGGGTGTTTTAGAATATTGTAAGTAGTGACGAGCTGATGATCTAGAAGTTGGGGGAGTCCACGCCACTTTAGGTCCCTTAGGGCCTGGTACTGGTGAGTTCTGAAAAATGGAGTTATTGGCAAACTTAGCAATTTTATTATAGTAAGACTCTAGTCTTGCAAAGTAATTTTTTTCTGGTACAGATAAGAATGGGGGCAGCATATAAAAGGGTGAATAGCAGGTGGGTTTGTGCAAGGGTGACTCGTGCCTGGTCAATGAGGAACTTTTTTGGCTGTATAAAATTCCCATTTTTCTATTAACCTTTTTGATGGTTTGAGAGATATGGACATCAAAGTGTAGATTGTTGTCGATCTCAACTCCAAGTCGTTTGGTATGAGAAGGAGAGATAACGATACAATTTTTAGGGGGTGGCTTTAGCTTTAGGGGTGGGAATAGGAGCAACTTAGTTTTGTTGGGGTTTAGAATAAGTTGAATGTTGTTTATCCAAGATTCTACAGAGTTAAAAGATTCTTGCGTCATCTGCTGCAAGGTTGTTAGAGAGGGGGATGAGCAGACCAGTGTAGAATCATCTGCATACTGTATGAGTGTTGCATGATGGGTAGACGTATGAAGATTATTTGTGAATAAGGAGAAGAAGAGTGTCCTAATATTGAACGTTGAGGTACTCCTATGGTTGTTGGAAGTTGGGGGGATTGTTCACCTTCCCATAGACCATACTGTTGCCTGTTTGAGAGATAATGTGCGAACCAGGCAATAGCTGAGGGTGAAAAAGAGAGGGTAGTCAAAGTGTCAAGTAGTTTGGCATGGGACACCATGTCAAATGCCTTGGAAAGATTTAAGAAGACTACAGAGATTTAGTTATGGTTATTTCTAGTTAGTGAATGAAAGAAGGGCTGTGGTAGTGCTATGAAAAGGTTGAAAGCCATGCTGTGAACAGGAGAGGAGGTTGCGCATAAGCAGAAATTTCATGATTTGAGAGTGTACACATCTCTCAAGCAGTTTAGATGGGGGGTGGCAATGGGGTGGTAGTTAGAGAGTTTATATTAGTTGCCACCTTTGTGCAGTGGTATAATATGGGACATTTTCCAGAGGACTGGGACTTAGGATTCTTGTAGAGAACAATTAATAAGAATAGAGATTGGATAGGCTAGTGCATCTGCAGCTATATTTAGGAACTCTGCAGGTAGACCATCAGCAGCCAGGGTAGAGGGTTTTAGTTTCATGAGTAGTTTTTTAATTGTGGATGTATGGACAGGAGAGAAGATAAAGGGTGGGATGTTAACTGGAAATTTTTGGGGGGGGGCATGGACAATGTTTTTTGGTGTAATTTGATGGATATTGCAAGAAAGGACTCAGTAAAATACTAATTAAATAGAGAGGCTATGTTGGGTGCATTATTGGTGGAAGTGGGAGCTGGGGTGGTTATTTTGTTGGGTTTTAATAGGGAGTTAATTGATTGCCAAAACTTTCTAGGGTCTCTTGGGTTTTTCGTCTGGTTTTGTGGTAGAAATGTCCTTATCTAATTTGATTTTGACTTAGGTTGACTATCTTGTATAATACGATTCTGAGGATTTGTATTTCGCTAATTGTCTCTGTGCTGATTATTCTCTGTATAACCTATTTTGAATCAATTATCTTTCATTTTGGAACTTAATGTGATAATGTGGAGCTTTTCTCCCTGGGTCTCTACTGAAAAAGGGCTACTCAGCTCAGTTAGACAAACCCGGTCAACAAATGTAAAATAAATAAATAAATAAATGTGTTTTTTTGGCCTGGTTCCTTAGTTGAAGATAACCCTGTCTGGTGAGATCGGATCTGTTTCTCTTCTAGACTTGCAGGCTTTATCTCTGGATTTAAGTAAGGATCTTGTGTCTCTACTTAGCCATGGTGCATAGTTTATCCTGACTTGAATTTTCCTAGGGGGTGTGACTGAGTTCAGTATATTGGTGAAGGTGTTGCTGAAGTACTCAACTGCCTCATCCAGATCTAGGGTTCTCACTGTATCCCAGTTACATCTTTTTAAGTCTGTTGGGTTGAATTTCAGAAGATTCCTAATTTGTCTGAAGACAAGGGGATTAGCTAGGTTGGTCCATCTGAGTATAAGGAAGTTAGTTATGTGGTCACTAAGACCATCTGGGAGGCATCCTACTTGGTAGTTGTGCTTGGGGACATTAACAAGTCTCCAATCTAGAAAATATTGTCTCTTTGTTTTTTTGTCTATTAAGTTGCCAGTACATTGGAAATAAAAGTGCTATTTACTTCTCCTAAACAGAGAAGCAATTCTTGTCCCCGGACTTGTGACGTCCCCCCTTCATCTACTTAGACTCATGTGCAGTAAACTGCATTATAAGAAAATAAAGTTGTGTATGTGCCTTTAAAGCTGGTACCAAGAACTATGTGCAATGTGTCACTTATGGCCGTGATACATTATTCTGAGAAATTTGCTTTGATACTCCAAATAGTTACAGAAAAATGTTCCTTTATTGCTAGGTACTACCATTTGTCTTACATGACCATTTGGAAGTATCAGTTCTACCATTTTTTTCACAAAAAGTGTATATTTTGCATTTGTCGAGTTGACACACTCAGGATATATCTGAATCATGTTATTGAAATAGCCTTGAGAAATAAGAACCAAAAACAGTACTCTTTCCTAGAAACAAAAGTATTATTTTCTCTCAGTGTTATATTATAGCAAAATATACATATTTTACATGCTCTGAGATGCATGCTCATATTTAAGATTCTGTTGTCTAGTGTTGCTAAAATCTATTAATCTGTGCAAATAAATAAATAAAAAAATACAGAAATAAAGACAGAAATAATAAAAGTGGGATTAATGTAGGGTTCTGTCCTAAAAATTTCATAAGAATATATTGAAGCAGGATAGAATTCAGGCCAGAATTGCCTTTGCAATTTGACAGAATACAACTTTTACAATCAGTCAGATGAAAGCAATTTTGTTTCTTTCTGTCATCTATACAACAGTAATCAAAAATAAAGCTCTACAATGTTGCTGTGATTTCAGACCATTAAAGGTAGAAACCTAGTCCACTGGCATTTTATAGATTGTTATCTGATTAGCACTCCCTATTATTTCATGAACAATTTTTGATCTATTTTGGAGACAGAGACTTTTAATATGAAAAGCAAAAATAGCCCAAAATAGCATGGATAGCTATACTCTCTAAAAATGCTCAGCAGTTAAGGGGGTTAATAAGCTGCATAGTTGAAAAAGAGCTTGCCATGAAATTCTAATTATCTCATACAATATGACAGCAGTAACAACACAATTTTAGGAACATTAGTTACTACTAACTTTATTTTATTTTATTTATTTTATTTAACATTTGTTGACCGGGATAGTCCAACTAGGTTCAACAGAGCCTGTTTTCAGCAGAGGCCCAGGGAGAAATGCTCCAGATGCATGTTTTTGGAACTTAATAATCTAGCTGCAGAAATCAGAAACCAGTATTTAAAATATAGTTCTACTTTATACATTTATAATACACTTTTGCATTTTACATATTATTTTCATTTCTTGTTATGCTGTTGCTAAGTAACTTTGAACAGCAGTCTCCAATTTTGGGAGTCGTTTTAAAAAGCCCCAAACTCTCATAACTATAGTCAGTAACAGAATCTGTTTTATAACTGTGATTGAGCTTCTAGTTCCACAGGTTGGTGCCAACATATCAATAGCCAAGCAGGAAAATAATTTTTAACACACAGTGAGGGTGTTAGAAAATAAACTAAAACATCTATAATTATTTTATACAGTAGTAACAAAGCTGAATGCCACACCTGGTTATCTTATAGACCAAAACTGTTGCTGGTTACCCTACAAAAATAAATGTTACGTATGCATAAATTATACCATTGCTACTACTGATTAAGATATTCTACAGGGTCATTGATGTTGCAATTTAACTAAAACACCTTGTCCCACCACTGGCCACATATACTTCAGTTTGACATCTACAGACAGTTCCACAGTATCCCATGAAAAAAATTGTTTTCTATCTTGTCTACTGAAGTCAATTGATAATATCTCTTAACATCATCCCCCTACAGTCAAATATTGTATTTTCCTGAAAAGATTTCCAATTAGATGCCAAGTACAATATTGCTATAGCTAACACCTGAGTTACCCATATATCTTGTGGTTTGCTTAAAGGTATGCTGTGCAGATAAGTGGCCAATATCCAGGTATTAGATATGAACGGGAAGGATTTTTTTAAAACCATGCAGGCCCTGTTGGATACTACTTTCCAAAGCACACCTACAAATTTACATTCCCAAAACACATGATTGACATTTGCCTCTCTGTCAACACAGGCCTGGCAAGAATCTATGGATGTAAATCCTGTGCTCAATATTTTTGTCTAGGATCAAATATCCCCCATATAAATGCCTTAGCTGGTGTCCCATCAATCTCCGAAATGGAGAGAGGGCAACAAATTCCCCATAAGGGCAATTTCTCAAGCAGTGCAGGTTATGTATGGCTTTATTTGCCATTGGTAATACCACAATCTCTTAATATGATACGTTGGGGAAGAATGGTACCAGTGAAGAACCTGATGTAAAGAGTTGCCCAACAGTTTAACCTATATCTTCACCCATAAGGTAGACCCCTGTTCTTGAGTGGATATGTTAGGCTGGCAGGCTGCTGTAGAATCCATATATTATATGTCGACAATCCCTCCAATTCCCTATTTCCTAATTACAAATATGGCTTATCAAGGAAGGAAACTCCTTTTCTCATTTCAAACATATTACAACATCAGTTTCTTGATTTGCCTTAACCATTGGGAGGATGGTGGGATGCAGATATGTAGCTTTATGGATAAAAGAGTATTTGTAATGTGAAAACCCTATCCCATCAAGAAGATTTTAACTTCCTCCATACATGAACTTTGAGAAAAAGGTAGTCAAAGAGGTCTAAGGTTTTACAGCAGTGATATCCCTGGGTATTTGGGGAGGAATTACACAGTTAAAAGGGGCTGGAAAATAATTATTTTAATCCATTGTGTATTTTACCTTTTTTCCAGGTCTGTTGTTGTAAGACCAGTTATAAGCTTAAATTAAAAACAGCTAGGGTGCCCCATGTTGATTTTGTATAAAAATAAAGTGTGTTATAGCACTGATGAAAGTTAATTATGTTAATGCAGCTCTTTAAAATAACTATCATTGCTATGTAGGAGAGTAAAATAAAACAATTTTACTTTTTCAGTATCTTCAAATTGCAAGTATTTTTCTTCTACAAATGTTTAAGTTGAATATAGTCCCAAAAGGCATTTAAACCTGTTTGAGTTGGATTATTTCAAAATAAGAAATAAAAGCATATTTTCTTTATCACAGTGTTTGCTGTTTTGGAAACACCCTTGAAAGGTTAACATCCAATCAGTGCAGATTAAGTGTACTTTAGGCCCATGTCATTTTTCAAAGCATTAGCTAGCCCACATACATTTTAGGACCACACATTAAATTCACCTTCCCAATGGTTTTAAATTAGAATACAGCAACATGTAAGAGTGCATTTTAAATTTCTATTTTTTTAACATTTTTCAGAGAGCATGAAAACAAACTTTATGAACCAATGACAACAATAGTATCCATTTCAGAACATTTCAACCATTCAGCCACTCAAACTGCTGTCATTATAATTCACCAATATGTGTACTCAACATCTGTGTCCACTTTATGAACTGTGCGTATATCACGTCTAATTGTGAAAAAAATGACCTCAGTAAAATATGCCAATTTGCTTTACACAAATGCATGCTAGTCCTGAAAAGACAGACTAATTAATGACTTTTTAACGTTATCAACTCAGCAGGGTCAGTCACTTTTATCTACAAACACCTGCACAAATCTAGTAATTATATATACAATGTTGAAGTCATCCTTCTCAGATGTCTGTGTAAAAAAAAATAACAATAATAATGACCAAAGTCAACTACTTCAAATTTATTTCACAAAAATGCACAGTAGCCAAAGAATTTCAACTTAATTCACACACATGCACATATGCCTGATGCAATATCCCTATCATGAAATATCGCTTCCAGCAAACATAAAACCCATATTTAGTACATGCAAGTAGCCCTTTGAAGCAGTAAATCAATTGCAGCTCATCTGCCTTCCTGTTCCATGGAGTCCTTTCTATGAAAGTACACGAATCTTGTACAGAGCCCACTTACTGCACTCATCCTCACCTTCGTTCAAATACTGTGTGCTCATTCTTATTCGTATCTTGTACTGCAGGTAATGCTCTGCTCCATTCTAAAATAAATCAGCCTTACTATTGGCTCTATGGCTGCCTGGAGAGAGGGGGAGGGTGATCCTGAAGTACAGCATGGGAAAATATGGCTACTATTAGCTGTGCTAGTCCTGTCTGCTGTATGTGGGGGGACATCCTGCATGGAGCAAAATGGACTCCGGAAAGGAAAAAAAACGTCAATTTTATTTTTCATTCAGTAGTAGTGTTGCTTTACTGCTTTATTTTTATTTGGTCATGGGCCCCCCTAAAGTCTGGGCCCCGGGTGACCACCCATTTTGTTCTTTATCAAGAAGTGATCTTGGTAAATGAGAATAATTTCTTCTTACTCTCCAGGCAGGTTTTTCCTTGCACAATCAATCTACTCAATTACATAAATAACTTGGTTATTTTTCCCTTTTGGATCAACCTTATTTTCTTTCTTGTAGATCAATCTCTTTGTCAGTATGTAATATTACAATTACCAGTTCCTTTTTTTGACATGAAAGCTGAACGTGAAGCCTATAGTTTCATAGTAGAAAAATGAGTGTCAGTATGTGATAGCTGTCTTGTTGAATGTTACATTACTTTTTAGTCTGGAATATTTTTTCTCCAAAATTCTGCTTAAATTCATTGTAGCAGGCTTGTCTTGTTTCACATATGTGTGAATCTCTTTAATATGCTACAAAAGCTAACTTTGCCAGTGCAGACGTTTTCTTGTTTATGTGTGAAAGGGCAGCTCTTTGTAAGTCTCCCTTCAAATGTTTTGCAACATCTTTTCACATCAACTATCTTAGCAATATATGTTCTAGAAACAATGGCTGGTATGATTTCCTTGTGCTGATAATTGCCAGCTTTGTAAACGAGAGGCAGAGATACTTCTTTCACTGATAGTTCATTACTCTGAGAGTCCCTGCTATTGGCCTTTCATGCTCTGAGTAAGGTATATGTTTTTGTTTATTTGCTTGTTTGTTTGCTGTGATTTCTCATTAAGTTTATTATGCTGTTATTTTCTTATGCCATGGAATATTTTAGCTAGGGTTACTTTCTTAGATTATGGAGCTCTGAGCTGTCCCTAATGTTCAGAATTCTTTTTACTATAAAGGATAAGCACATATGCACAGAACAGAGGCTGAAGCCCCACTGAATAACCAGTCTCAAGAAATCGTAAGAAATGTATATTTGATACATAACAATACAAGGATGGAGAAAGGAGATTCTGCCAATAGGGATGACTTCATTTAGGAGTAGAGACAATAGTCAAGAGGGGGGAGGAATCTACTAGAGAAAACTGGCAAATGATCCAAGGTACTTGAGAGCAACTAACCAGAGAGGGAAAGGTGATAGAATGGGGAAGAGGCCAAGAATACATTTGGACTGCAGGCTAGAGATTGCCTTCCCTATCAAGGACTGGGTATAGGCAGAGAAAGGAATAGGGGGTATCCTAATTGAAAGAACAGCACTGGTAGAGTTTTTAGTAAAATTTAGAACAGAAGGTGCTGTTTAAAAGGGATAATTATTAAGGCTTATAAAATATTGTATGATATCAGAGGAGGTTAGACAGGATTGAGAACAGAGACTGGATAAGCAATTCTCAAAGAAACAATGGGAAGATATATGTATGACTCCCAAAAATGCAGGAAAGTCTCGAATATTTAGAATTTTGCTTGGAAGTGTTTGCAGAGGTATTTTATACCCTAAACAGACTCCAAAGAATTTTTCATCAGATAGACTGAAAATGTTGAAGATGTGATGGGGAAGAAAGACGCAACTGGAAAATATTTTGGGGGATTGTAATGAGTTAGCAGACTTTAAAAATTCCGTGCAGACTACTCTGTCAGAAATACTGGGTGAGCAAAACGTTGTGACTAAGGAAATAATTTCTAAGCTATGATATAGAATCAGAATTGTGTAGACATAGTAAGGCCTTGCTAAGTTTAATTCTGGTGGCTGCTAAAAAAGCATTTAATAGAAAATGGAAATCAAAGTCTAAACCAACGGGTCTACTTCACTTCGTCAAACTCACTAATCATCGAACACCTCTTCGATGGACCCTATCAGCAAACTTTTTCCCACAGTAAGTAACCAGTGAGCCATTATTGGGAATTTGCCCATTTCCCCACTGTACTGTGATCTCGGAGTCGGCATATTTAGTTATGGGGGTGTGGGGGTCATGGCTCCCCACATTGTAGGATGAGGGTGGTATTACCCCCCCACCACGAGGGATTAAATATGCTGTTTTTCTTGCACTCAGTAGGTTGGCCCACTGGTTATTTACCCTGGGAAATAGTTTCTCTGAAACGATCATTTGATGGATTAAGATTCGACAAATAGGGTTCAACAAAGAGGTGTTCAATTAGTGAGTTTCATGATGTGATATAGACCCAAACCAACCATACTAGAAGTAGTGAATATAGTAACAGAGATAAAAGAACTGGAAGTGGGAGCTTTAGAAAAGGGGAGGAGCAAATTACTTAGAAAAAAATGACAATTGTAGAAACAATGCATGAATAATGTTTGGAAGAGGAATGAGGTTTAAGGGAAGACAGGAATTGAATGAATGTTCAAATGATAATGACTTTATAGTTGATTATATGTGATATATAATGTTTGCAGATGAAAATATGTCAATATGGTTTGTTTTCATTTATATAAATGTATAATTGCCTATGTCATAAGTGATAATTTGATAAAGAGGTTTCTTGTTTCGATAAAGAATTACATATTTAAACATGGAATAAGCACATGCATTAAATACTTTTAGGTAACTAAACGTGATTATTATTCTTAATGGTATGGTTACATAGTACAAAACCTACTCTGTAAAAGAGGATTAGCAATGTTAATGAATAGTAATGTATGAAAGAATTGCTAAAGAAATGCATACTAATGCTGCTGCTAATAATAGTGATAATGTTGATAATAAAATATTGCTTTTCATAACAAATGATTTGTCCCAATCCCCTTCATTAAAACACACCACACAGAAATGGCATTTGATGACCTTTATTAAACTTCCAGTAACATAACTTTATTGAATCATTTCAATTTATTAACTTTAAATGAACATCCTTGCAACCATTCATCAGGGCAGCATATTCCTGCTCACCCTGTCCAAATAAACAGTGGTGTCACCACCGCTCACTTATTTTGCTTATCAAAGCAACATCTTACCAATCACTTTCATCCCCCAAAATCCTTGCATCAAACACCCAACACCAGAGAGGGAACAGAAAATGGACAGTCCTGCCCATCTTCTCCACATAAGCACCCAACCACAAGGCAAACAATACAAAATATTCTCAAAGGAGGGAGGTAGAGCAGGTGGCAAGACCATGTCTAAACTGGATTTATTTCCCAGCTACACTCAAATAAATTCTTTAAATTCCACTCCACACCTACCTCATTTCCTCCCAACTTCCTCTCAATGAATTAACCCTTCTTTGCCCACAGCTCTACCTAAACTCCTTCCCCTTTATCCTAGCTTTAACAACCCTCCCATCCCCCCTTCTACCACTCTAAACTCCTTCTTATCATTTGTGCATAGCCCCTAAAACACTGAAGGTGTCCCTGGACAAATTGGTTTGTTCCCAAACCTCATTTGTCCTGATTCCCTTCAATAAAACACACCACACAGAAATGGCATTTGATGATCCTTATTAAACCTCCATTAACATAATTTTATTGAATCATTTCAATTTATTATTCATAAATGAACATCTTTGTAACCATTGATCAGGGCAGCATATTCCTGTTCAGCCTGCCCAAATAAGCATCATCATCACCACCGCTCATTTATTTTACTTATCAAAGCAGCATCCTACTGCTCACTTTCATCCCCTAAAATTCTTGCATCAAACACCCAACACCAAAGGGGGAACATAAGAGGGACAAGGCTGCCCCTCTTCTCCACCCACCAGCCTGACCCAGGCTGTTCCCTCTTACCTACTGCAGAACGTTCACTAAACCCTCCAAAAATAAATCTAAGTGTACATTAAACAGATCTAAACCAAACTCATTCAGATGCACTCCATCCTTTCTGAATGAAACTGGGTCCCTGTCATCAAAGTCCCTATGTTCTATTGTCTGAATACCGAACGTAACCAGTTGCCTCACCAGCCTGCAATTAACAAACCGCTGAGCCTGTTCTAAAGCCATGAAACTAAAAGCATTCCTCCAAAATAAAAATAGTACTATCTCATACCATACAATGCACATACCTGGATATAACCTCTTCAAAGTTACCGAATCCTGCCTTATTTTATATACCAATTACCACTTTACAATTATTGCCAAATCATTACCTGCCAAATGTACCACCAATACTCGAGGGAGCCCCATCCATATCCGTGATTGTATAATTGCAAACTCATCCATGAGCTGATTCTGCCTGTGGCCTCTGATACCGTGACATATGACTCTTAACCCAAAGTGATGCAAGCCCTATCCATCACCAGCCATCCTAACTGCAGCCTGCTTCATTGCCCAATGACTATATGAATGACCCAGAATGACAATCTCTTTTCCTAACAAAAAAATATTAATAGCAATCCAATCACTTTAACCAATTATCTAAAATAAGACAAAAGGCATTTGAATACCACTGACCCACCTTTTTAATAACCTCAAATGATCTGCCTTCTCTCACTAATTCTGTGGCCTTTCCTATTTGAAAGGAATGAATGGAAACCTCACTCCTGGAAAATCAATACCCTGAAGAGCCCTACTCATCACATATACAAACTGACTACCCATCATCTCCTTATCTCCTCTTGAATGGAAAACCAAGTTTTGAGGACTCTCCACATGTATCTGCAGTAATCTCCTAGTCCAACCCACTGAACACAACCAGTTGTTCCTATCTTTCAGGAACTATCTATGTACCCTTTCCTAACTGATCTATTTTAGATTTACACAACCAAATGTGCACTGCCACAGAAAACACCATGACCTCCCCACAAACTAGTGTTTAAACAACCCATAATACAACCATAAGGACAACAACACCCATAAGGTATAATCCCCTGAATTGCCAGCCATCAAAGCAAAACTCTGCAACAAAATTTTTAAAACCTGTCTGGTCAATGGCCATAGCTTATCCACATTCCACCAGTCAATCTACATCATCCCTTCAACATATGAGCAACTGTCCAAGACTTAGTGGAATCATGCAACCCTGCCACCCTTGCCAATATACTGACTGCAGTCAAATCCAACTTGACCAACTGAATTGCCCTACCTTGCACCCATGCCCGAGCTATGTATTACAATAACAGCTCTTCTGAGCACAGACCCTCTTCCTCTGGCATCTGCAAAACAAATTTATCAACATCAGGTAATGCCCTACCATATATCTTCCTGGTGGATGCTGCCAAAAGACTGCTGCACCAGCCATCTGACTACTACAGCCCAATCTGCCACACCTTTTCTGGCAACACCCTCAGCTCACCTGCTGCCTCTAGAGCTAACTGTTGAAATCTGAAGAACTGAAAGCAAGACAAACTGTCAGCAACCCCATTCTTAGCACCCGCTACATGAACACCTGTAAAAGAAAACTGAATCAGCAAGCTCTTCAATACCAACTTACAAAATACTAATAAAAGCAATTAAGACTTTGCTGTCTTAACCAGTAAAACTCACACAACTGCAATATTGTCCAGATGAAAAATAACTCTTTTTTTTTTTCCCCTCAACCACTCCTGCCAAACCACAGACACTGTCCAAATGGAATTAACTCACAAAGGGCTATATCCTTCTTCCACTCATCCTTCCAGTCAGCTGGCCAAAGAGGTGCAAACCATTCAGCACCAAAAAATGCTCCCATCCCAATGACCCCACCACATCTGTAAACAATTGCAATTCCCCTTGACCAACCCATTCCATTTGCCAAAAGGATACACCCTTGATTTTCTCCAAGAAAGACAACTGCAGTGCTAAGTCACCTTGTGCCAACTTACAAACCTTACCCAATGATGTTTGCTTCTCCTCCCTTTTAACAAGAAGGTCACAGACCTGCAAAATGTACAAACTGGATGCACTGCTCTATATGCAAAATTCAAAAGCCCTAACAGTTCCATCACATCCTTAATCCATACCTTGTCTTTGAACTTCACCCATCCAATCTTTTCCTTCAGCCATGCTATCTTATCAAACAGTAGACAAAACAAACCTCATTCCACATCTAATAGCAAACCCAAAAAATCCAGTGCCTTGTCTGGGCCTTCCAACTTCTGCATAACCAACAGGACACCCAGTTTGTCACACACCCCCAAAAACTCTCACATACCTTACAACCCTCCGACAAACTCCTTACCTACTGTTAACAAATCATCTAGGTAATGTACCTCCCTCTGAGTCCACACCCACTGCTGCCAAACCCATTGAAGTGCAGCAATAATCTTCTCAAAAGTGGTGAAGGTTACCAAACATCGCATCGGCATAGCCTTGTCAAAATAAAGCTTGCTCCTGACTGACATGCCTAACAATAGCCGGTCTTCCTCCTGCACCAGCAATAATCGAAAAGCAGATTCAATACTCACCTTTACCAACCACAGATCCTTAAACTTCTGAATAACTTATACAGCATCATCCAGAGACACATAACTCACCTGGACATCCTCCACCAAAATTAAATAATTAACGGAATTCCCTTCAGGATAAGACAAATGATGAATCAAGCAAAATTCACCGGCCACCTTATTAGGAACCAAATCTAATGGCGAGACCTTAAGACTGCCAAAAGGAGGGTTATCAAAAGAGCCCAATAACCTAGCTGCCCAAATTCCCTCTCCACTAAACCTTCCAAAATATCTTCTGTCCGTCACAGTGAACACAAATTCTTACAGATGACTCCATCCCCTCCAGCCCTTGATTTAACAGAAAATCCCAGAGGAAACCCATTAAATAACTCATCCACAACTGACAAATCTAGAAAATGTTTGAACATTTGCTGCAATACCTGCACCTTCATGAGAGAATGTGTCCCCTTGTCTTCCCATCATCCCCCAAGTGGTCATTCCCCCCTCTGCCCACAGAAATTCCCCCTACCTCACAGACTTTAAAATTCCTGAAATGAAGAAGGTAGCTCACTCAAATTGTTTGTTGATGAACTTGGATTGACCGCATAGCTTCCCTCCAGCCGCACTGCAGGGTTGGATGTATTTCTGCACACTTCAAACTAGCATGTGAGAACCTACACACCACCCAAGAGCAATGCCCCACATTAAAGGGTCAACATACCCTTGCGCCTTCCCTCCCTATCTTACCCCTTCTGATAACCATTCCAAAGAAATCTATCATAGTGGATAGCCATATGTCAAGGTAACTAACCTCCCAGTGCAGTGACTGATCCCACTGCCTTCCACTTCCAAAACCTCTGATCATACCATAACTAGGCATTTCCTTCCCATAGACATTGAATCTCCAGATTGTGGGGAAAATAAGCCAAGAGTGGTAATGCCAAGATCACATCTTTTTCCAACCAAACCGCCATGTAGTGCATGAAGCCTAGTATGCAATTTTCACATGTTCTCAGTCACAACCTACCTACCCTCCTCCACCCCAAGGCTGCTAAAGCTTCCAACAGATCTTTATGATTTGCAGTCTCTGACTTCAACAAATGACGGATCCCCTCTGCATCAGTTAACTCAAAGATATCAACATACTCCCCCCTTCCAAATCATTTCTTTAACTGATGACATTATGTGAGGAGTCAAAAAGATTACCCCATTCCCTTGCCCCAGTGCGTGCATAGCTAAGCAATCACCTGGCCGAAGCCCAAAGTCCAACCCAACCTCATATAATGGTGACTCTCCTCTCTGTGGTGGATGCCAAGCTCCCCATATGCAACACCACACTACCCCCCGATGAATGCCTCATCTTGAACTTGCCGCCCATCACCCAGCCTCTGCTGATGCTCCATGGCATCTGCAGCTACACCAGATTCCTGCTTCAACTCATCCCCACGTGTCCTCAAACCATTTTCAAGCAGCACCAACTCTAAAATACCTCCATGACCTCTCAACAATATGTCATTGCCTGCAGCCGCATCATGCACTGCCACAGCAGCAGGAATATCCCCTGTGACAGCATCTTTTGACTGCCATTCCCACTTCCCTCAGGTCTCTAACCTGCTTTTGCTGCTGGCTTTCTCCTTTTACGACTGGACTGACCAGGTTCTTTAGCCGCTGGAGCCTCACTGTCAGGCAATTCACAGAACAGCTTGTCTGCCTGCAAAACGATGTCCGTCCATCTCTGCCACATAGTCTGCACATAAGCCATCTGCCAAAGGAAAATACAAGAATAAGACTTTAGAAAAATGGCTAAGAGGAAAAAAAAAACCCTGCCGCATGTATTCCCCAATACACACCCTTCCTCAGTTCTCCAGTATATTAAAGCTTATACCTCACTCCTCACTTCTACTTTCCCCCCTCTTTATCTTCTATTCCTTCTTTCTTTTATGTGACCAAAGCAGAGCTGACAAACATACCAGCATGGGGGACAAGAGCCCTAACATTTCCACCTGCACACACATACCGCTTTATCATTTTATTCATATATAAGGAGGCATTTAACCGGAAATCATAAAACCCATATATTGACCAGCAATGCTTTTGTGAGATGAACCAAACCTTGTTCTTTTTGTTTGTAAAGTAGACACATTAAACATTATTCCAGTCCCCAACCCTTCCGCTTTATTGAGAAAGCAGCTTTCAAAAGCCCACTGGCAGTATGCACTATTCTTGACTGTATTATAACCAGCACTATAAATTGAACAATGACTACTAAATACAAATTATAAGCTCCATAAACAGTATATATATATATATATATATATATATATATATATATATATATATATATATATATATATATATCAAGATCAGCTCCTGCCACAACTGTGCATACAAAGCAACAATCCATTAATCCTGGCTGTTTTCCCAGCCTGCAAGCAGTCCAGAGCTGCTCCAACCACCACTGTAACCACCAACAAACCCAAACCATAGAGATCTCACTGCTTTTACTTTTTTTTTGTTTTGTTTTATCTATCGAAATGGAAGTCACAGGAGCAACACATTTGGCATGAAGGTTTGTGGCCAACCCACTACAATGAAGTGAACTGCAAACATGAGGCAGCGACTACTGACCTGAAACACCTGTGAAGCCAACCACAACAGACCCAGGCATGGGCAGCCTTGGAACTCCATAGCACCAAGGCCTGATACCCGTGACTGCCTCCAAACCTGCAAACAATCCAGGACATTGCTACCCTATGTGCCATCCACCACCATGAAACCTATAAGTACTATGTTACCTTGCTTCTTAAAAATCATAAGCTAACCCAATATCCCAAGAACAAATAATGAAATCTGGGGATTCCTCAAAATATGAGCCTTCTTTAACAATTAACAGCTCCAGGTGCAACCCTGCATGTGCGGCAATGGACCAATGCCTCAGTCACTTCCCAGCTCGCAAACAGCCAAGCAACTGCTGCCATTGTCAAACAGACACCACTAATGAAGAGAAGCACCTCAGTTAGGTTGACCATGAATCCCTTATGCTTTCAAGCATGCCTACTAAAGCCAACAAAATGAGTCTGATAACTTTAATGACAAAACCACCCATGACAGCAACAAACACACATTAAACTCTACCCCACACCATTAAACCCACCTACAGACCAACACCCACACACATAAGCTGATCACACCTGCCGACCAGTATCAAAAAACAAAAATATATGAATCTATGAAAAAGAAAGGAAGAAGAACTCGGAAACTCAGAAACAAAGCTAAGTAATCCACTACCATTTGAATGTATGTGTTCTTCACTAGAAGTAGTCGAAGGCCTACCTGCATCATAGTATCTACAGGTCATCACAGACATAATACTTGCACCGCTACTTGTAGAAGTGAGATCATGCCTAAATCTGATTCCTTACCCAGCTGCACTGAAATAAATCTCCTAAACTCTACCCCACATCCACCTCACTTCCTTCCAACTTCCCCTCAATGAATTAACCCTTCCTTTCCCACAGCTCTTCCTAAACTCCTTCCCCTTTCTTCCCCTCTTCATCCCAGCCTTAACAACTGCCACCATCTTCCTTCTACCACTCTTAACCCTCTTCTTATCATCTGAACATAGCCGCTAAAACACTGAAGACGTCCCTGGGCAAACTGGTTTGCTCCCAAGCTTCAGTTACCTTCCTACAGCTCTGGATCACTGCTTGGGTGACACCTTGAGGGAGCACTATGTCTTGCACACAAGAGGTCCAAGCCTGCTGAGCGCATGTTGCCAGTGGCATCCTAGGAAAGCTGGGGAAGTGTTTTGTGGTTGCATACATGCATCTAAGGACATGCGGCAATTGAGGAACACAAAAGTGTGGACACTAGGGGATTGGGGGCAGGGAAAGAGGTTCACAGGATCAGACAGACTGATCAGCTCACTAACTCACAATTCTTGCCACTCCTGAGAACTATTGGGCTAACAAGGCCCTCCTATCAGTGATGAATGGGCCGTAGACCTCTCACCTTGTCAATAATAGGTGTTTGGCTGCCATCCCCAAGAAAAAGTCAAATAGGTCAGTGGGGCACAAGAAGAGAAGCTATTGAGAAAGATACTGTGGATGGGGAAAATGAAAGCAATCCCTGAAATGAGATTATCTTACACCATTTTTACTATTTTTACTTTTCAATTTAAGTATGTAAGCGAGTGAAATAACATGTAGAAGAAAAGTACTTGCTATTCACAGAATGCAAAGAAACAACTATAGTAGAGGTAAAGGCTTTGTCAGAAGAAACTGGGGTACAGAGCTGTCAGTATGGAACAATAGCCAAAAATATTACTCTGTTCTCCTGAGATACTGCAGTACTGTGAAGCTGGACTGTAGAGTGAAGTTTCAGGAATACAACTAACAATGCGTAATTGAAACAACCCAATGTTGCTTTGGGAATTATTATGGATATGGTAAAAGAAGATTTAGTTTCATTTATGTTTCATTTTTACTTATGGTTTTCAAAGTTTGGTAGAAGAAAGGGAAATATTTTAAACAGGAGGATTTAATTTTTCTTACATCTGATTTTCACAGTTTGTTGGAAGAAAGGGATAGATTGTAGACAGGCAAACTCCAGCCATCTGAAGGGATCTAGTCAGCTATAAATTCACGCAGACTATAAACTTGACACACCAGAGCTTATCTGAAATCATCCAGTGATGTTTTTTTATTTTTTTTTGTGGAGCTGCTTGGTAAGAGAAGATTTATTTTGATTTTTATTTTATTTATTTATTTAATATTTGTTAACCAGGAAAGTCCAACTTGGAACGAGCCAATTTTCAGTGGAGATCCGGGGAAAAATGCTCCAAATGCATGTCTTTTGCTTTTATTATCTCTGTAGTAAGAAAGTAATAGATTTTAGAGAGGATGATTTATTTTTATTTATAACTTATTCTTTTACCTCTGATTTTGCTGTTTGTTGGAAGAAAGGGGCATCTATGATTTCAGTGTGACTGGCACAACTGGTACGATTGGCAAGAATGACTACTTTATGAATTATTTCCCTATGTACAAGGTTAGCTCAGAATACTTCATTTAATATATATTTGCATATTATTTATATTATTTCATCATTCAGTTTGACTTAAATTACTAACTGATTTAATTTCTTTGAATTCTGAGGTCACTGATTTGAGTTTAATCTTTTCTATCTGTGAATGGATTCCTTAAAACATATAATGAAAAAATATATCCTAAAAAGCTTGGGCAAAATTTCTAAATTCAACTTTGTCATAAAAAAAAAATGTCGACTACCAAAATGAGAACTTCAGATATTAATCACCAGTTTTAATTTTGGTCAAAATTAAGTGATTTACTTGATGAATTTTACGGATTTAGTTTTCTGTGTTTACTGCAGTGGTGGTGCTGCAGTAGCGTTGTCACCTCACAGTTAGACGTTGCCCATTCGATTCTCAGTTAGAGCGTCTTCTGTGTGGTGACATGCGTGAATGGGCGTTCCTTCGTTGAAGGTTGTGCATTAGGCCCAGCAAGCCAGCATGTCAAAATCTACTGCCAATCATTAGTGGACCGGAGTTCTGCTGTGGCGACCCCTAACCGGGAAAAGACGAAATAAACAAACAAACAGTTTTCTGTGTTTGATTTTGCTGCGGACATCTGTCAATAGTTATGTTTTTGTTCTATTTATCTTTAAATAATTTTGTACAATCTTTGTTTTAAAATTAATAAAAAGTTGTTTTAAATAAAAAAATATATATACTAAACAGGACACTGCATTGTTATGTAGCAGAAGGATTATAGGGAATGATATTTTGGTTCAGTCACAAAACATTCACTCTACAGAAAATGATATTGTGGGGTAATTCAATAATGCTTACATGGAGCTAATCTCCATGCAAGCATAGTGGCAAGGCTCGAACACAGAGTTCAGAGACTGTGCGATCCAGGAAACAGTACTTGGGGCGTGCATGAGCCTCCCATTACTGTTCAACCATGGAGCAATTGCAGAATATAAATCACCTCATTTGCTGGTAAAAGTCTTGCAAATGAGGTGATTTACCAATCCAGGAAGCACACAGGCATCCGTGTAGGAGCCATGTCTGCATTAGAAATGTATGCGAGAATTGTCCGTGTACTAGACTGCAAAATAAGAAATGGGGCTATGACAACTCAAAGTAGAGCATGTATTAGTTGCATCAGGCATGCCAATGGCCCAAATTATGGCCATTACCATGTAAAACTGATGCAAAATATTAAAAATCAAAAGTTAATTTTACGTGCACATATACCATGTTCAAGCGTAGCACAGCGGCATCCAAACATGAGCGCTGACAAAATATAAATTTAAAATATTAAAAGGGGATTATTTAAGCTAAAGTTAAATTCCCCATTATACTGTCCAGCATGCAGACTCATACAATGGCAGGTAACCGTGGTTGCTAAGGACATAGGCTGTCATGTAGTGATGTAACTAACATATAGGTAATTAGGTGTATGCAAATTAACTAAGTTTACTGAACAGCAAAATGGGTTGCCGTGTCTGCAGGTACCTAACCGTGAAGGGGCTACAGTGCGGTGGTGTAGGCAGAAGAGGCAACTGACATGAAAAGGGGGTGTGATGCTTTTTGTAAGCACACTGGAGTTCCATGGCTTCTGTTTGCATTCAGTTAAGCACAGCTAAGCAGGGGTGAGTGCCTGAGGCTGCTTAGCTGATGTGAGAAATGCTGAGCATGCTCGTGTACAGGGGAGGGTTCTTTCTGCTCAGCACTAGCTCCATGGGTTAAAACTGGAGGAAACTGTAAAAAGGAAATAACAGACAAAAGGCAGTCAACTATAAATGACTAATAAGGCCTCTGCCACTCACAGTGGGACATTCAAACCCCTCAGTAATGTAGCTGGCAAGTGGAATATATCAAAGTCAGCCAATCACACAGGCTGGATCTGTAGCACACTTGTATAAAGTATGCAGACACCCTTCAATCTGATTTCCCCACATACTCTGCACTAACTGACCTATTGCCATCCTTTGCCCCCTATCCAAAATTCTTGAGAAATGCATCCACTTGCAAGTGATGACATTTCTTAACACACACAATCTTATATCTACCACACTACACGGTTTCCGTCCACATCACAGCACTACCACAACCCTTCTATCATTCACTAATCATATAAACCTTCACAGGAATGATAACAAATATGTATCAGCCATTTTCCTAGACCTCTCAAAAGATTTTGATATGGTCTCCCACTCTATTCTACTAGACTCACTAACATCATTATCCTTCACCTCCTATACTATAGCCTTGTTCAGAAGCTACCTATCTGACAGGCAACCATCAGTCCAGTGGAAAGGAACTTAGTCTACACAACTTCCAACCACCATAGGAGTCTCACAAGACTCTATATTGGGCCCACTATTGTTCTCTGTTTTCACAAATAACCTCAATAGGTCTACACAACATGCCACACTCATACAATATGCGGATGATTCAACATTGATCTGCTCCGCTTCATCTCCCACCACCATACATACACTCACTCAAGATACCTTTAACTCAGGTATCCAACTAATTCTAAATCCCAAAAAGACAAAACTGCTACTATTTACCCCATATAGATAAAAAAATCTCTCCTTAACCATAACATCTAAGGATGGCACCATCGCCGGTTCTTACCACACCAAACTTCTGGGCATTGAAATAGACAATAATCTCCAGTTTGATGTTCACATCTCACATACTATAAAACTAGTGCACAAAAAGCTAGGCTCCCTATACAGGCATAAGTCCTTTCTCTCACAAAAAGCTAGAGTCACTCTTGCACAAAGCCACCTCCTCTCAACTCTGTTATATGCAGCACCAATCTTTACCCAAATCAGAGAATGTGACGTAGACAAACTAGAATCATGCTACAATAAAATAGCCAAGTTTGCTACTAACTCAACCTCTAGAACCCATCACTGTACTGCACTAAAAGAACTAAAATGGCTTGACTACCACAGCTATCACCAGCTGAGCACAGCCTACAATATTTTCAAATAACCTGAAAAGACCCCTTCATTATCTAACCTACTTACTGTCTATACTGCAAATCGGTATGTAAGATCTAGTGAAAAATCTCTCCTCTCCATCACAAAGGCTAACAATAAGGCAGGGAAAGTGCTCTACTCCCGCACCATTGCCAGAAATTGGAACTATCTTCCCCTATTTGTGCCCAATGCCCCCTCCACATCCATATTCAAAACCTCCCTCAAATCACATCTTCTTAGTACCTAGTAATGCCCTTGTATCACATAACCTTACCCACACTGCTATTTACTCCCCAAACTCATCTCTGATCACATGCTGGATCTCTGCTCCCCTGTAGGCTTGGTCATCTGAAAGGGTATTTTAACTGTAGAATCTTACGGGATATATTTTCTTCTCTTACCAATGTATAACTGACATTGTCTTTTTACCTATGTTCTATATCTTCTTTATCTGGAGTGTTTTATTAATTTCTTGATATATTACTATGCTCAGCATACTTGATGAAACCTGTTTATTATGCTGGATGTACTGTAACTGACATTGTCTTTGACCTATGTTCTATATTATTTATTTTTTTATTATTTTATTTTACATTTGTTGACCGGGCTAGTCCAGCTGGATAATTTCCATTTTCAGTGGAGGCCCGGGGAGAAAAGCTCCACAATTAAAACAAGGTTAAACATTTAAGCAACAATGCATACATTTTAGTGTAGTAGAAAATACAGCGAAAAAAAAACAGGTAAAAAACAAATAGCCTAAGCTATATATTCATATTTTTTTTTTTTTTTTAGAACAGTACAGTAATTTAGTCATTTGAAATAGCAGGGAAAGATAGTGATTTTTACGTAGGGAGGTATGGCTGAAGAGAAGAAGTCATTTAGTCTGGATTGGTACAGGAGCAGAGCCAGAAGTTGTTAAGATGTAATAGTACTTGTTTTTTGAAATGTTGAAAGGAGTTTAGTGAGGTAATGTGTGGGCCGAGGTTATTCCATATTTTCCCTATGGAGTTTGAAAATAGACAATTGCCTGCTGAATTTGTAATTCTAGTTGTGGTGACTTGTATCTTTTCGCAGATCGCAGCTGTTTCAAGTTTTTGTAGGGAGTAAGGAGGTTACTGAGAGCTGGTGTTTTTGTTGGTTGATAAAGAATGTTATGTGTAATTAAGAGTTGTTGATAGATAAGCTTGTTAGGTAGTTCTAACCATTGTAATTGTTTTAAGTTATTACAGTGGTGAGTTCTGTACTGGGATGCTGTGGCAAAACGGGCTATATTATGATAGGATGTAGTTAGTTTTTCAGGTTACCTTTAGAGATTGGTGTAAATAGAGGAAGCATACAGTAGGGTGGAGATAAGATGTGATTGAGCTAAGGTGGTCCGTGCTTCTGGAGTAAGGAAGGGTTTTATTCTGTACAGTGAACCTATCTTTTTATTTACTGCTTTTATAGTGTTATTGATATGACAATCATAGTTAAGATTATTATCAATAGTAACACCAAGCAGTTTGGTAGTAGAGTCTGGGGAGATAAGAGAATTGTCAGCTGCAGTAATAGTAAAATTTAGTTGAGGAGATTTGTGGGTAGGTGAGAATAGTAATAGTTTTGTTTTCTTGGAGTTGAGAAGGAGACATCTTTTTGAGAACCATTGTTCAACGGTTGAAAAGGTAGATTGTGTGAGTGACTGGAGTTCAGATTGGGTGGGAGCTGTACAGATGATGGTAGAATCATCTGCATATTGTATGCAGGTAGTGTTATGGATAGATGATTGAAGATCATTAATAAAGATAGAGAATAAGAGTGGGCCTAATATTGATCCTTGAG
This sequence comes from Protopterus annectens, assembly GCF_019279795.1. Lineage (NCBI taxonomy): Eukaryota > Metazoa > Chordata > Ceratodontiformes > Protopteridae > Protopterus > Protopterus annectens. The sequence continues at coordinate 951,447,199 of NC_056737.1, read as the reverse complement.
GTACTCCTAAGGAGATAGGTAGTAGAGCAGATAGAGAATTTTTCCAGAGTACTGCTTGTTGTCGGTTTTCAAGGTAGGATGAGAACCACGTTAAGGAGGAAAAATCCAAGGCAAGTGAGTTTAGTATGTGTAGGAGAAGTTTATGGTTGACCATGTCGAAGGCTTTTGACAGGTCTAGGAAAAGAGAAGCAGTTAGTTTGTTATTATTACGGTTACAGTTTATTGTGTTAGTAAAGGAAAGTAGTGCAGTGGTCGTACTATGTGAGGGTCTAAATCCATGTTGAGTGTTTGCTAGTAAGTTATTTTGAAGGAGATGGTTAAGTAGTTGTTTGTGTATACATTTTTCCATGATTTTAGCTAGTGGAGATAATAGTGCTATTGGCGGTAGTTAGAGAGGTCAGTGGATTTGCCTCCTTTATGTAAGGGTATGATGTGTGATATCTTCCAGATTGCTGGAAAATCACTTTCTTTTATGGATCTGTTTATTAGGATCAAAACAGGGTAGGCTATAGCTTTTGCTGCTACCTGAAGGAATTCAGCAGGAAGCTTATCTGCTGAGGGGGTAGTGGGTTTAAGTTTTTGTAAGAGAGATTGTATGTAGGAGGTGGGTATGGGTTGAAGTTGAAGGGAAGGAATGACGTTGTTGGTGTTACTTAAGATCAGTTGGGAAGCATCAGGGGATAAATGGCTTGCTAGTGTTTGTATGGAAGTAGTAAAGAAGCTATTGAAGTTATTGGCTATTAAAGAGGGATTATCAGGGTCTAGATTCTGTGGGTTAGGTGTTACTATTTTACCTTGGGTAAGTAGATGATTGATAGTAGACCAGAACCTTTTGGTTCTTTTTGTGGATTGCTGAAGTTCTACATAGTAGTTCTTTTTGTCTGAAATAATAGCATTTTTGGTTTTGTTTCTCAGCTCTCTAAAGGTTTGATAGTCTGTTGGGTTTCTAGAGGAGCCATTTCTTCCAAGATTTATTTTTAAGCCTGATATTTTGTTTAGTATTAGAGGTAAGCCAGGGTGCTGTTCTGGTCTTTATTCTAATGGTACGACTTGGGGCATGGTGGTTTAGGATTGTAAGGAATGCTGAGTTGAAATATTCTATGGCTTTGTTGAGAGAGAGGTGCTTTAGAGGGGTCCAATTGTATTGTGAGAGTTCTGTTTGAAATCTTTGGGGATTAAATTGTTTCTTTGAATATAGTGTTCTATGTGAGGTAGGTAAGTTTTGATGCGTTTTAGCTCTAATGACATATGTGAGGGAGTGATCGCTAAGGTCATCAGAAAGGATGCCAGTTTTGTAGCTTTGTGAGGGGGAGTTTGTAAGAACCCAGTCTAAGGTGGTTTCTTTTTTGCTTGTTTTATTTATTCTAGTGGCACTATCAATTAGTTGTTTGAAACCAAAAAGGTTTAAATGGGAAGTAGGGTTAGCATCGTTACAAGATTTCCAGTCAATGTCAAAGTCTCCAAGAAGTAGTGTTTCTTGGGGGAGGTAATTTGAGAGTTGTTCAAGAAGTTGTTCTAATGTAGGGATATTATTTCCTGGAGGCAGATAAGCACAAATGATGTTTATTGATTTAGTAGTATTAATTTGAACTCTAGAGCAGATTATTTTGACATTATTGTTTTGGGTAAGAGCAAGGTCAAGAAGAGTAAGCTTCAGGTTAGATTTATATAGGATAGCTACTCCACCTCCTTTCTTGGAGGTGCGATCAAGTCTAACAATGTTATATCCAGGTGGGGTAATTTCAATATCTTTAATAGATGGTTTTAGCCAGGTTTCTGATAAGCATAGAATGTCAAAGTTGTGTACTTCTAGTAGGGCGTGTGTTTGACTAACTTTATTACAGATACTGCGTATATTTAGGTGGGCCAAAGATAGTATGTTTGTAGTTATAGTTGATGGAGGAAGGAGAGCTTTTATATGGTGACTGTGTGTTTCAGTAGTTGTAGGTTGAGGGCCTGGATTGGGGTGTATGTCACCGTCCTGAAGTAGATGGAGTAGTAGACCATAGTTTTTGGATATGTGTTTTAGAGATGTGTCAAATACTTTCTTTGATTTAGTTTTTAGTAGTTTACAATGAAATAGTCTATGGTATTTGGGAAGTAGATATATGGTTTGTGATGAGGTAGGTAAATAGGATGAAGGTAGGTATGTTGTAGGTGTACTAGTATGTTTTGAGGGAAGTGAGAGAGAAATAGTTAAGGAGTGTTCATAGGAGGTTAAGAAGTAGGTAGTAATGAGAAGGAATAATAGTAAGAAGGTGATAGGTAGTTTAAGTTGTGAGTGGAGGATAGTTGTAGACATGATAAGATAGTTGTATGTGAAGTAGGGTTTCCTGATATGTTGTAGAGGGGTGTGTGGTGGGAGTAGGGGTAGAGTGGAAGGGGCTGTAATGGTATAGGACTTTAGTGAGATAGTGGTGGGTTGGTTAAAGTGGTATGTAGGTGTGACTAAGTGAAGGAAGTTACACAATCTGTGAGACTGTGAATTGGATAGGATAGCAGTAGTAGGAGGTGTGGCTTGTAGAAATATAAATGTAGGACCCCTGTGGGTGGGTGGGATATGGGGTAGGGTGGGGAGCGAGCGGGCACACAAAGTAGACCAGAGGAGAGTGGAAAAGTATCAGGGAAGGAAGGGGAATCAAGGCAAGAGAAAGTATCCTCGGGGGAGAGGATGAGACAGAGAGGTAAAGGAGGAAAAGGATTAGTATAAGGAGGGGAGAATAAAAGTGTAAGACAGAAGTCAGTACTAATATCCCAAATAGGGATGAGAAAAGTATAACATCTAGTGGACAAAGTAGTAGTGCAGTAAGCAAACAAGGGAGCTACCAGGCGTGGAGCTGTACTAGAAGGGGGAGAGAGGATAGCCTTTGTGGCCATCCGAGGAGACTGTGAGGGGAAATGAAGGAGTAAGGAGGGGTAGCTGCTGGCTGCTTAGCTAGTGGCAGTCTGAAAGTTTAGCAGGAACACTTAGTTAAAACGTAATATAGCATGACTAGGTAGACATACTCTCTTTTTTCTGGTGGTAGAGGGTGGTAGAAGAAGACAATGTCCTGACCGAGTCCAAGGGTATTCTGTGGGGAACACCCTAATAGTGAAATTAGAGGGATACAACCCAGGCAAAGACACAGGGTCGTGGAGGGATAGCTGTTAGAGGAGGGAGAGAGGACAAAAGATAATGTTAGAGTACAATATTAACATACAGGGTTACAATTCAGAGTCAAAATGCAATAAAAGACAGGTTATGCAACTGGTAAGCAAAGCAACGTTACACATAGTTGATATAACTCTTTAGGATGTACATATTAATGGTGAAAAGTACATTTCAAATAAATAACTGTATAGCTAATAATATATAGAGCCTAGTGTTACAGCAAATCACCACACACACCAGAGTAATGCAGTGAACGCATTCACGTTAACATAAACAATTCAATTGAAACACTTTCCAGTCTCTTTAGGAGGTGTAGATGGTGTAAATAGCAAGTCATAACACGGAACGCTATTAAGTATACAGAAATATGATATGTGAAAGCAATAGGTGTGAGGACTAGGATAGGAGCAGTCCCAATGTAAGGCAAACCTAATAACTAAACGCATTCACTTCTAAGTTAGCAACAAAGTCAAGAGCAGTCACTTTAAAAGCTAGCCAAACTATCTAAAATTATTCACGTTTGCACAGCCCGTAAGTACTCATAGGTTGGAACAGCACAGCATACAAAACCAGCATTTGCGTGAGATGTAAAGGGTTCCTATACCAGCTTAAGCAGTATCGGTATCAGTATCAGAGGGGTCCCACTTATGTAGCGCTACCTGAAAGCTAAACACATTCGCGTATAGCTGAGCAAAGATCCACGTGCTACAGAATCAATGCAGACAGTAGCGGAGTAGCATTACAAGAAAGACTATACTAACGCATTCGTTAATCTGTCCACCAACAATATTATTGCAATCCTACCAATTTAGTGCCACCTTAAGGCTGAACGCATTCGCGTTTGGATTAGTAATAGTAAACACCCTGTTCTATCAGTATCAGAGGTAGATGAGTAGTCTTATATCAGAGGCTGCATCAACGCAACTCCCACCAACCTGAGCACAACAGTACTAGAGCCGTCCCATGTATTCAGTACCACCCAAGTGCTAAACACATTCGCACTTACACTAGAAAGAGTACACACACTATAGCACAAATCCAGACAGTAAAAGAGCAGTCCTACACTAGAAAAAGTACACACGCTATAGCACAAATCCAGACAGTAAAAGAGCGGTCCTTCAACTAAGGCTATACTAAACACAGTCGCGTTAACCTGAACATAAGCTGGAATAGCATATAATCATCAGTTTCACCTGACTTGGAGTGTTATAGGTAGATAGCAGGTTACTACAGCAATATGGCACAAGCTAAACACATTTAACATAAACAGCAGTTAAACACCGACTTCTAGAATATATACTTCTATATCGTCTTTATCTGGAGTGTTTTATTAATTTCTTGATATATTACTATGCTCAGCATACTTGATGAAACCTGTTTATTATGCTGGATGTACTGTAACTGACATTGTCTATGACCTATGTTCTATATCTTCTTTTACATGGAGTGTTTTTCTCGGTATATTACTATGCTCAGCATACATGTTGTAACCTGTTTTGTGTATTATGCTGGATGTACTGTATTTGTATAACTTGATGCCGGAGCTTTTATCTCCAGGCCTCCACTGAAAAAGGACCTGGTCCAGTTGGAATTTCCCGGTTAACAAATGTAAAATAAAATAAATACACACTTGGGAATTTTACCTGACAAAATGATAGGGGCTGCTGCTGCTTTGCTACATCTCTACATGCTACAGACTGAAGGCGGTGATGAGAATGATGCTAACAACTGGCCCAGACTGAAGAGGAGAAGAGTGCTGAGACTCAGGGTAACCTTTTATGGGCTACAGGAGCTGGAGATAGTAGAGAGTTACAGGGTGGACAGGGACATACTACAGCAACTCGCCGAGCTCTGCCACGCTCACCTCAGAACCAGAGCCAACAGAGGGGAACCCATCCCAGTGGAAACAAAGGTATGTGTAGCCTTAAGAATGCTAGCTACAGGTACTTTCCAAAGACCTACTGGGGACAACATGGGGGTCTCACAGGCATCCGCATTCAGGGTACTCCATCAGTTCCTGGATGTCAAGCTAAGATATGGCAGTGAGCACATTTATTTCACCAACACCCCTGAGGAGAGGACCAGCAATATGCTTCTCTTCCACCATGTAGGACACTATGTAGAGGTACTGGATGCCATAGACTGCACTCATGTCCACAGCAAAGCACCACCCAGTGAAGAGAGTAGAGTCTACGTCAGCCACAAGGGATATCACTCCATCAACTTCCAGGTCATGTACAATGCCCAAGGCATTATCATCAATGTGTGTGCTGGCAGCTCTGGCAGTTATCATGACACCCACATCTGGCATACCTCACAGCTGTACCAGGCACTTGCCAGGGGGGACATCCCATATGGCCATCTGGTGGGGGATGCTAACCATGCACAGGAACCGTGGATGATGACACCTGTAAGAAACACACACACACACACACACACACACACACACACACACACACACACACACACACACACACACACACACACACACACACACACACTGAAGCTCTCCATAATGAGGCACATGCACAAACCAGGAACATTGTAGAGCATGTGTGTGGGCTGCTCAAGTCACATTTCTGCTGCCTTGACATATATGGTGGAGCCCTGCAGTACTCTCCAGCCATATGTGCACACATGTTCATAGTATGTGCCATGCTACACAATATAATCATGCGGAAACATCTGCGGCAGGAGCATCACAGGGAAGGGGGACACAGGCTCCCACCACTAGCAAGGTCCCCACAGGCACAGGGTGACTCAGAGGATGAATCACCTCAGCCTGTCCCTACAGGCAGATGTAGGTGTGCCCAGTACTCCCTGGCTTTGGCAAACAAGCAACACATAACACATACACTGACACCCTAGGGACTCAGGGACTGACACATCTCTCTGACTTGTACACATAATAAAAAGGATGCCACACACATCACACTATCTGTACCTTACCATGTATAGGCTGTGTACTGCATGCATCCGACAGAGTCAACCCTGAAGCACTGTCCCCACAACTGCCCCAGGCATAAGGTAAGTCACTTTTCTTAACAACTAATGGAGTAGTATGTTGTGGTAGCATATCTCTGGTATTGCTGGATGTTTGCAAGGGAATGGGGTGGCCTACTGGGATAGCAGCAGACAACTGACAGCTATGTGGGTCAATAAGAAATGTCCACAAACACTGGCATCAACAGAATATGCAGTAGTCCACTAAGTGACCAAACCCACTGCAGTATATGTGGGGGACTAACAAACTGTGGAGTCATAGGTCACACGCATGGATGTCAATGTTGGAGTCCCATACATACCTCTCAGCCTATCCCAGCAAGTCAGCTGTAGAAAGCCATAATGAAATGTGTGGCAAAGGGCCACAAATAGGGACAGTTATGAAATATTGCTCTAACAAATTTAGACATTGATATTACAACAGGTCTTGCTGTTGCATCACATCTCTGAAGGGTAAGAAGTCTGAAACTCAAATGTCTGCCATTACTTTCTAACTCCACTCTGTAATGATATGCCAGTATTTTCCAAGTCAACCACAATACTGTGCTAAATAGACCCAAATATGAGGCAAACATCTGGACAGTGTGTGATAATTTGTACAATTGAGAGGTATGTTTCCATAGAGATGCAGTAACATTTATGTTTGACGGGCAATGGCAGCAGACCAAACATTCCCATGGCTGTCCCAATCAACTTGCTAACTTGTTCCATGCCCACAATATGCAGGGGTCAATGTGCTATGCCTGTTCGTGGTTAAAACTGTCAGGAAGTAGACAACACTTACTCTTGACTGTTGCGGTTTAGTGATCTAAGTACAGTACTGTGCTTGACAGGGTCTGTGGTATTTGACTGGCTGTGCAAGCTATTTTGCATGTCATCTACACCTACGGTAGGAGTTTTACACACTGCCCAGAAGGCAATATTTGTTACTGCAGGAAAACTGGTCAATGGAGGGACACATACAACAGGGACAATTTATTTATTTATTTATTTATTTCCAGTTTGATTACCGGGGAAGTCCACTGGGCCAGAACGTACCCATTTTCAGTGGAGGCCCGGGGAGAAAAGCTCCAAAAGCAAAGCAAATACAATCTAAGTTACATAGTATAAAAGATAGTAATAAAATATATACATTTGGAATAACATTACATTGAATACAGTTAGTAAAAAAAGCAAATACACGCAGTATGCTTCAAAAAACATCATTCAGGAAGGTAGATACAATAGGACAAGTCGTAAATATTGCACTTATGAACATAGAAAGTTGATACAATAACAGCTGTTGCAGTAGCATGAATTCTCTGAAGGTCAAGAAGTCAGAAACTCAAATGTCTGTCATTATTTTCTAACTTCAGTCTATAATGAATAAACCATTATTTGCCACACAACCACACTATTATGACAAATGGGCCCAAATTATGAGCTAAATGTCTGCACAGTCTGTGAAGATGTGTAGACTTGAGAGATAAACCCCCCCTCAAAACACCTGTGTTCACATAGAACTGCACTAACATCTATGTCTGTAAGGTGATAGCAGCAGGCCACACATTGCCAAGGCTGTCACAAACAACTTGATAACATGTTCCATGTCTGCAGTATACAGGGGTCAATGTGTTATATATGTTTGTGGTTAATAGTGTCAGCAAGTAAACACTACTTACTGGTAGCTGTTGTGAATTAGTGGTCTAAGTGCAGTACTGTAGTTGTTAGGGTTCATGGTTCAAGACTAGCCATGATAACTATTTTGCATGTCAGCTATGCCAACAGTAGGAGTTCTACACACTGGCCAGAACTCAATATTTGTTACTGCAGGAAAGCTGGACAATGGAGGGACAGGGAGCCATACATATGGACAGTACACAGGTCTCAGTAACCTACACAGTGCATACTACAACAGCAGTCTGTGACAAGTTGAGTGCCAGGATATAAAGGCTGCCACGTCACTGTGTCAGTACTGACAATAATTAAGTGGGCACCATCCATACCCATGGAATGACAGGGTGTCACAGAATGTCCACACGTATGCCTCATATATTTGTTCTGCTTGTCATAACATTGCATTTGCCTGACAAACTATTGGCAAACCAATAAAGGTTGATGTGAAACTAGCAATGACAGAACAGATGCAGATATCATCCTGAAAAGTAATTGCAAGCTAATACAAAACCGTTCAAAACAGAGAGATTAGGAGAGAGAGAAAGAGAGAGAGGGGCATAGAGAGAGAGAGTGGCACCCTAAAGGCATAGAGTGATGTCCTCATGCAGACAGTTGCACACTGATAGCATTCACTGACACATGCCAGTATGAGGTGTGTAATAGTAGTCAGGTAGGGGTTGTAATCTCACCTCACCTGCCTTGTATGTGTTGTGTGTGTGTGTGTGTGTGTGTGTGTGTGTGTGTGTGTGTGTGTGTGTGTGTGTGTGTGTTTGTAGGTTAAAGTACCTTTGAGGCATTTTCCACCCAGTAGTCTGCAAAACTGCCCTATTTTACAAGCCTTGCTGATGTCATCCACCTTACAGTTACCTTTGGACACTCTTTAACACTATAAGCTCTGTGGCACACACAATGAATACGTAGCACTATAGTACATATAAGTAGGAGTTCTAATCTCAGCACTGGCAAGTGTTTGTAGGTTAAAGTTCTTTGATGCCTTTTCCATCCAGTAAACTTCAAACATGAATTTCTTTACAAGGGTTGCTCTTGTCATCCACCTTAGAAGTACCTTTGGACACTCTTTAGTCCTATAAGCTTCATGGTGCAGGTGATAATGCATAGCACTGTAGTGTATATATCTAGATATGTAGGGGTTCTAATCTTAGCACTAGCAACTGTGTGTTTGTAGGATAAAGTATTTTAGGCCTTTCCCACCCAGCACACTTCCCATTGCCCTACAAGGCCTATTGATGTCATTCACCTTAGAAGTGCCTTTAGACACTCTTTAACCCTATAAGCTCTGTGGAATGTGTGACAACAATGTAACACTACAGTACAATTAACTAGATAAGTAGGGGGATTTATCTCAGCACTGGCAACTGTTTGTGTGTGAGACCCATATCCCTTGTGTGTTGGTTATACCATTTTGAGGCCTGTTCCACCCTGGTGCCTCACCCATTGCATTACTTTAAAAGACTTGCTGATGTCATTCACCTTAGAAGTACCTTTGGAGACTCTTCAGCCCTATAAGCTCCATGGTGCATGTGATAATTGTAATGCTAAAGTACAAATAATTAGGTAGGGGTTCTAATCTCAGCACTGACAGCTATATGTGATTGTTTGTGTGAATAAGACCCATATCCCATGTGTGTGTGTTGATTAAACTATTTTGAGGTCTGATGCACCCCATTGCATTACTTTACAAGGTTTGCTGATGTCATTTACCTTAGAAGTACCTTTGGACACTCTTAAGCCCTGTAAGCTCTGTAGCACGTGCAATAAAGTGTAGTACTATAGTACAAATAACTAGATTGGTAGGGGCTCTAATCTCAGCACTGGCAACTGTGTGTGATTGTTCATAGGTTCATAGGTAGGTACTAGGCTGTCTGCCCTAGGGCCTATACAAGCCTAGTCAAAAAGGTACCCTGGCTTTTGCCACCCAAGAAAATTATTTTCCTGTGCCCCTGTCAAGCAGAGCCACAGAGGTGATCCCTGGGGTGAATTTCCTATTTACCATCCAATCATCAATATTTTTCTTGAAGAGTGCTAATGAGTAGCTTTGTTTGATATAGATAGGTAGTTTGTTCCAGAGTATGGGAAGTGTCTGGGACAGGAATCTATCCCTCTAGCATGTTCTGTTTATTGTGGTGACAAGGTTTAGGTCCCTAGAGCATGTAGCTCGGAGGGATTGGGATTTCTTTAAGTGGAGCATGTTCAACAGCTCTGGGTTTGACATAGCTTTGCATGTTAGACAGAGATCGCCTCTGAGTAGGTGAAGTGCGATGGAGTTAAGCTGGAGTTTTTTGTGTGTGTGAGACCCATATCCCCTGTGTGTGTTGGTTATACCATTTTGAGGCCTGTTACACCCTGGTGCTCCCCCCATTGCCTTACTTTACAAGGCCTGCTGATGTCATTCACCTTAGAAGTACCTTTTGGCACTTTTCAGCTCTATATGCCCTGTGGTGCATGCAATAACAGCATAGCACTATAGTACAAATAACTGGATAGGTAGGGGTTCATCTCAGCACTAGTAACTGTGTGTGTGTGTGTGTGTGTGTGTGTGTGTGTGTGTGTGTGTGTGTGTGTGTGTGTGTGTGTGTGTGTGTGTGTGTGTGTGTGTGTGTGTGTGTGTGTGTGTGTGAGAGACCCATATCCCCTCTTTGTGTGTTGGTTATACCACCTTAGATCCACTGTTGGACACTTTCTATGAGTATAAGCTCCATGGCACATACGATAAATATACATCACTGTAGTATATACAAGTAGGTAGGGGTCTGAATCTCAGTACAGCCAACTATACTCTTGTATATACGTTTGTGTGTGTGTATTTATGTGTGAAGTGTATTCCCTGTGTGTGCATTGGTTATACTGTTTTAAAATGTGTTGACCCCCTCTCCATGGCATTGCTTTACTGTGATGCATGATATATTTACAAAAGCATTGCTAACTCCCACAACTGGTTTGGAGTAGTGATGTATTGCTCTGACTCTAGTTCACAGGGTCCTGGGTTCAAAACTTGTCAGTGATGACCTTTTTTTCCCTAATGTTAAATTACTGTGATGCCTGATATATTTACAAAAGCATTGTGGCTTTCTACAGCTGATTTGGCATAGTGATGTGTTGCACTGACATTAGTACACAGGTTCCTGGGTTCAAGACGTGGCAGTGATGACTTTTTTCCCTAATGTTAAATGACTGTGATGCATGATATATTTACAAAAGCAGTGCTAATCTCCACAGCTTATTTGGTGTAGTGGTGTGTTGCTCTGACTCTAGTGCACAGGGTCCTGTGTTCAAGACTTGTCAGTGATGACTTTTTTCCCTAATGTTAAATGCCTGTGATGCATGATATATATATATATATATATATATATATATATATATATATATATATATATATATATATATATATATATATATATATATATATACATATACATACACATACACATATATATATATATATATATATATATATATATACACACACAAAACCATTGCTAGCTCCCACAGCTGATTTGGTGTAGTGGTGTGCTTCTCTAACTCTAGTTCACAGGATACTGGGGCCAAGACTCGGCAGTGATGACTTTTTTATCCCCAATGTTAAATGACTGTGAAGCATGATATATTTACAAAAGCAGTGCTAATTCCCACAGCTGGTTTGGTATTGTGGTGTGTTGCTCTGAATCTAGTGCACAGGAGCCTCGATTCAAGACCTGACAGTGATGACATTTTTTCCCTAATGTTAAATAACTGTAATGCATGATATATTTACAAAAGCATTCGCAATTCTTACAGCAGATTTGGTGTAGTGGTATGTTGCTCTGACTCTAGTGCACAGGTTCCTGGGTTCAAGGCTGATTACTTTGTTGCTGGGCAGAACAGTGGCTGAATGAGATAGAGTGATTAAAGCAATTTTAAGAAGGTTTGCATGGTTTTGCATGAAGCTAAGTGGTGCCAAGAGATGCTTAGCTTCCTTAGCTTTGCTTAGTGGTGCTTACTTAAAAGAAAAGAAAAAAGGAGTGATAGGAAAGTGGTGAAATGGGGGCAAGCAGGGGGAAAGTACATTATGAAAGGCAGCTAGGCATGTGCTGGACTGGTGTAGGAAAGGACCATAGCTCTCCATTTCTTGGCCAGCAACAGCTGTGAATGATGTGGACAATTTGGAATTTGGAATCTCACATCCCACAAGGAGGGCTGTGGGGGGCATATGTTTGTTGATTAACTGGTGGGATAATTGATTTATGGCAGTGTACATGGGGGCAAAATGGAGAGCTATGTATGGGATGAGATTATTTTTGTGGGGACATATGTCCGTTAATTTTTTTTAAGGTGAGAGTGAAATGTTGGGGAAGGGATGTATGTAGGTTTGGGGAGGTATGTTGGGTAGGAGAGGTTGCTTTTGCAGACAGACAAGACAGCAGATAGGGGCAGTGTACGACACATAGGGGGTAAACACCTTGGATGGGGAGGGTGGTTGGAAATCAGACAGCCATGTGCCCTCAGATGGAAACAGTGGGACTGAGGTCCACACCCATGGGCAGTCACCACTGCCCCTTCATGGCCCTGAAGGTGGCTGTGCTGCGGGCTGGATGACAGGGCCACCCTGCCCCTTGAGGTGCACCAGTCTGCCCTTGATCTGGTGCAGGTGTCCATCCAAGTCCCTTTGTATAACCCTGCACACCATACCTTGGAACTGGTGTTGGGTCCTTTCTGCACCCCCAGCAGAGGGGGGGAACAGGTCCCATCCCTTGACATAGCTCCACACAAGGGTGATGCAGCACCAGCAGAGAAGGCAGTTTGAGGTTGGGTCCCAGACATGCTGGGACCTGGTGCCATGGCCAGTTGAGGCAGGAAAGGTGGATTCACTGGGATCTGCCTACCCAAACGTGCTATTATGTTAAGGTTTTTCAAGGTGTAATGGTTAGTCATGAACAAAATATTTCAACATTAGTTATTATACTATGCATGGGTTTTCCAATTAACCCAAAACAATAGAATTGTGGAAACTGCATGGCAAACAGCACACATGCATAAATGGAATAACAGTCATTATTGTAACACCATGCCAGTAACATTTATGGCAACAGGCCACCAACAATGAAATTTCAACAAGGTATGTTAGTACTGAACAATTTAAATATATGAACAATAATAGGCCAAATGTCTCAACATTAATTTTTGAGAACATACCTGTAGTATATGAATAATAATTATTGAAGCAGATAAGGGGTGGAGGGGGGAGAAAAACAATCCATTACCAACTGTATAGGCTTATATTTTTCACAACAGTACTGGTCAATAGTCTACAGGTCTGCCCTCACTTTATATCTTCCTGATGCCTATAGCTACCATAGCATGTACATACCTGTTAATCTTTTGACTTGGAATGCTATGGGGCAAGCTGTGACAACTGTAGGTACGTGAGTAGAGGGGACTTGTACATGTCAAAGCTACATATATGATTAACAAGGTGTACCCTGCACTGATGTTGTGTGAGTGTGTTAATGGCATACTTCTACTGGATTTATATCTGTGTGCAAGGTTATTGGCAACAGTGGTCAGTAGCTGTGACAGCATGGCACTTGAGAGACATGTATCAGGAAGAGTGCATAATGCATATAGCTATCCTGTTGTCATTTGTTGGCAAGGGGCCAGGACACTAGAACACTTATACACAGTTTATTAGTATACCCTTCACACAGTTAATACAATCATTTCTTTACCTGTGAGCCCTGTGGAGAAAATATCTGTTAACATGACCCGACAGTTTCTATAAATACTCAGAATTACTTGTGTGTCACTAAGAGCACATCTTCGTACCAGTCCCTGGATCCAAACCATGGTCTGTGTGTGCAAAATTTAACAAGAGATATATGTATTTCTCATCACACTGAACTACTGAGGCACTGCTGTCTGCTGTTTGACTTAATTCTGCCTACAACTCACTTGGTCACACAGTTTGACTTTGTAATATAAGTGGGGTACCACAGTGTCATGTATGATAGATAGCTAGTGAACTGTGTATTAATACTTTGCATTCAGCTGTACACTTTTAACCCCTAGTGGATATGATTATGTGTGATCTGCATAGACCATAGCAGGCTGTTAGATTGCATACCCAACCCATACACATTTACACATCATATATTTGCAGTCTCCACCTATTACAGTCTCATATTAGTCATCCTGCGTAGCCCTCCATGTTATGAGCACTCTCCTCTGTGGAGAGAAAACACACCATTATGCATACCTGTCTATCAGATATTTATACTCACACTATACAGATACTCATACTACAATTTGATATATCACCTGTAGATAAACTTACAAATGGTTTACCTTCATTTAATCAGAAGTAAGTTGTATGATGCATCAAAGTGCAAAAGTACAACCTCAAGATTTCAGAAATATCGACTCCCACTGTTGCGAATGCCATTGTGCATTCGCTCATTTGAATCTGGCATACCAGGTGCAGATCCCACTATAGTGGGGATTGGGAAATGAACACTTTCCCTTACCTTAGTGTGATCTAGGAGTTTGTATATTAAAGTAGCATGGGTGTGAAGGTGCAGCCACCCACATGAGGAGGTGTAGGGACGCTTGCCCCCCTGCAAAACAATGTTTGGAGACATTCAAAAATGTCTTGTAGCATTCACTGTTGTGCTGCAGTTCCAAAATGGTCAAATCTGGTTTTCAAGATTACCATTTTTGACATTTTGTTTCGGGGACATGTTAAGTTTCATGATTTAAAGTCGCACAATAGTGCAATTGTACAACTGCCTTTCAACAAAATGAAGGTATACCTTACAAACTTCTGGGGCATTCTGGGCCAGATCATCTTGGATCCATTGGGCCAAGAGTACCATCTTCCTCTGTCTCAGGTCATTATAATGATGATGGACCTGCTCATCAGTTCAGGGGATGCCAGTGGCCCTGGTGAGCTCACATGCCAGATGGTCCCAGGCCGCAGACTTTTATTCTGAGCCCTGGTATTGGACCTGCAGCAGTCTGTCTTCATGGTTCTTCACAAGGAGTCCAGCCATGATCCTGGACTCAAAGATGCCTCAGCACTGCACCCGAAAGCTCACTCACTCTCCTGCACCTGCCATAGTTCCTACAGGGATCAAACTCTAACAGGTTCATAGGATCATAGGCACTTAATAGGCTATTGGTCCTGAGGGCCTTATAAGCCTAGCCAAGAGTTTAGCCATGTATAGACAAATAAGCAAGTGATGCCCCTGTCCAGTAGGGACACAGATAGAATCCCAAGGATGTATTTTCTATTTCCCATCCAGTTATCCAGGCTGCACTTAAAAATGGGTAGAGAGGTACTCTGCTTGACGTGGACAGGGAGTTTATTCCATAGAAAGGGAGTCTCTGGGACACAAATCTGTCCCACTAAAAAGTGCTATCGATGTAACAGACCAGGTTGAGTGCACATGTGTGGGTTACTCGAGTGGAGCTTTACATGTGGATATTCAGCAGTCCCATCAAGGCGGGGTCCAAGATCGTCTTGTATGCCAGAGAGAGGTCATCTCTGAGGAGTCTGTATGGCACAGAGAGGAGGGATAGGGTTTTAGCTTATCTATGTATGGTAGATTTTTGAGAGCCTGGATTCTCCTGGTGGGGAACCTCTGTGGTCTCTCCAGCTGCTGCATGTGCTTTTCGAGGTACATGCTGATTGGGGCATCGTATTCAATAATTGGCCTTATAAGGGAAGAATACAAAGATCTTATGACCTTTTTGACCCTGGATGAGATATCCTTACTTATGAGGTGGGCCATGTAGGAAGATTTTCATACAATGGAAGCAACATGGTGGTCAAAGTCAGGCTGTTTTCAATCTGGGTGCCCAAATTCCTCACAACTGACTGCATGCTTAGGACATTGTTGTTAATGTGATAATTTGTGGGGTCATCACTCTCCACAAAGAGGATGATGCATTTTTTTGTATTCAGCTTGAGGCCATGTTTCTGGCACCAGTCATTTGTTTGGGTGAGACCCCCTTGGAAAATGTCCACATCACTAGGAGAATTGATGACAGCTCCCAGCTTACAATCATCTGCAAAACTGATCAACCATAGCTCACTGGTTTTGGCCTGTACCTCAGAAAAGTATATGCCACATAACAGAGACCCCAAGACCAAACTCTGGGGTATGCCACTTGATACAGGTCTCTTGCTTGAGGTGGCTTCCCCTACTTTGACTAAGTGGGTTCTCTCAGTGAGCCAGTTAGCTACCCATCTGGTAACATGCATTTTGATGCCTAGTTGAGAGAGTTTATCTATCATGCCCAAGTGGGGAATAGTGTCAAAGGCTTTGGCCAAGTCAAGGTAGGCAGTGTGCACTGTCTTCCCCTCATCCATGGCTTTGGTGAAGGTCTCAAAAAAAGTCATCAAAATGTAACAGACACGACCTCCTCTTCACAAAGCCAAACTGTGTGGGATCGAGTGTTTGGAGGTTGCCAATGTCCTTGTTAATGAGATCCATGATAATCCATTCCATGGCCTTGCAGATCAGGCTAGTTAGGCTGATGGGTCTATAATTTCCCAGATTGGTGGACGCTCCACCTTTGTGTAAAGGGATGGCAGTGGCTGTCCTCCACTCAGCTGGGACAAAGCTGGTAGTCAGGCTTTGGCTGAATACAGCGCATAATGCTGCTGCAAGTTCCTGCCTGAGTTCATGTAGGATGCAGCCTGGGATGTTATCGGGTCCCATGGAGGCTGTATATTTTGCCTTTGAGAGAGCAGTGATGACTTGATCCCTAGATATACGGAGAAGGGGGCAGGTACTGGGAATGTCCTGATTTACTGATGGGGACAGAGGGGTGAAATTTTCACTGAATCTGTCAGCCAGCAGGTTTACTATAGCTATGGAATTTGTATATGTGGTGTCCTTCACCACCAGTTCTAAACCAATCTGGGTGCTATATTTGAGATTACGGACATATGTGAAGAAGGCCTTATGATTGTCTGTAGTAGATGTGGCCAATCTGGACTTGAAGTTTGCTTTGGAGGATTTCACTAGTGCTCTTATTTGCTTGTTTAGGCTAAGGAGAGATTGCTTCCAATTGGGCACCTGCTCCTTCTTGGTCCTGGACAAAATTTTTTTTTCTTTTGTTATAGAGTTTATATATTGCAGATGTCCACCAAACAGGTTTACTCTTCCTTGTGGAAGATGATTTAGTCTTGCAAGTATTCCTGATTCCATGCATTTATATAAATGTTTATATAGTAATTTGGTATAGTTTTGGATACTGGTGCCAGTTCCTAGAGAGGGGAGAGGGGGCTGTGAAGCTGTTTATACAATCCCTCTGGAGTCTGTAATAAGCTTTGGAAAAGTTTTTTTGTTTGACCCTAGCTAGAGCGGGGGAGTCGCAGGAGATGGAGACTTCGAACATGACCGATTTATGGTCTGATCTTAGAAGGGAGAATGATACTGCAGGGATGCTGCAGTGGTTACTCATGTTGGTTAATACCAAGTCCAAGATATTATCACCTCTTGAGGGGGTATTGAGTAGCTGTTACAAAGCATTTGCACTGACAAAAATCGAGGAATCTCTGGACATTTGTGTTCTGGCATGAGTAGTTCTTCCAGTCTATGTTTGGGTAGTTACAGTCACCCAGGATCAAGGTAAAGGGTTGAATCTTGATAGATTCAAAGAGGTCTAGATAGACAGTTTGGGCATCTTCGGTCAGATTTGAGGGCTGGTAGTTAGCTATGATTTGTATAGGGGTCCTGTCAATAGTTAACTGCACCTTGAGTGTCTCCTGTACATCATACAGTTTGACCAGCCTGGAGGTGTGTATGTCTTTAATATATATTGAATCTCCACCTCCTTTAGCTTTACTATCTACAGTCTGGGGTCTGAAAGTATGATAGGATGAAAAAACAGGTATGGCTGAGGTGTGTCCACAGCTTTGAACCAGGTTTCCATGACTGCACAGATGTCAGCATTTTCCATGGTTAAGACTATTTGCAATGAGTGCAGTTTCATGTTTAGACTCCTAGCATTTAGGTTTTGTTGCAATTGTTATGTTGGTAGTTTTAACCTCATCACTTTTCTGCCAGTATTGCCATCTGTGTGGTTTAAATAAGGCCATATTCCCATCCTTTCTCGTCTTTGGACCATTTTCAAAAATGCTATACAATGCTGACCACTGCACAAACCCACTAAGCTGAGTTGAGCAGTGCTTAAGGTGGCAAATGCTGAGCAGTGCTTAGCAGTGTGCAGATCCGCTTAGCTGAGCTGAATACTGCTTAGAATGGGACTTCTTAGCAGTGCTCAAACCAGCTAATCAGAGTTGAGCACTGCTAAGTATTGCTCAGACTGGTCCTGTTTAAGCATTGCTTAGCTTGGCTTAGCAGTGCTTAGCAAAACTGAGCTGATGGCAAACAAACATTTTCATTTAAAAAAGAAGTCAGAATTGAATATTGATTACTCATTACTGATACATTATTATTAAGTGTATATATTTTACTTAAGCAATAACCAATGACATCGATGTGGTATATTAAGATTTACCCATGATTGGTGTAGTTTAATCAAGAGGACGAAGCCCGAGTGATTAAACAAAGGCAACCGTAGGTAAATCTTAATATACCACATCCATGGGGTTGGTTATTGCTATTATACAATGACATTATTTAAAAGAACATATTTATTTTTCTTAAATGAATATCTTTGTATACCAGTGCCATGCTGTCCTTCCATGTTTTTCCAGTATCTTGGGGCTTTTTCTGATGTATAGCACATGCGTATGGGACTGCATACCCAGTACATCAGTGGTTTGCAAAGGAAGCAATGAAGAAAAGAAGGTCTCCGTTGCTCCATTTTTGTTGTCTATTTTTTTTTTTTTTAATGTACAAAAAAAAATGTTGGACAGTTTAGGGGGCAAGAGAGAGACAGAATGGAGGAAATACAAGGAAAATCAAGTACTTGTTTTAGCTTTGAATATCGTACCTGATTTTCCTAGTATTTTCTCCATCCTGTCTCTCTGCTATGTCCAGAGTCTGGATTACATTTTTTTTATTTTATTTTTGTAAAAAAAAATTAAATTTCAGTATATAGCAATGGAATAAAGTCAGGGCAACCATCAGTATTCCAAAGAATGACCAGAGATACAAATCAGAGTCCTTGTGGGTAGTAGCATAGCTAGTCTGGGGCAAGCAGGACAACTGCCCTGTGCATAAAGTGTTGGGGCAGTGCAATCAGCTGATCTGGATCACTGTTTAATACAATACTGATTTTTAAAAGCCAGTATGGCATTTGGGGTCAAACTTGAGCACTGTAGAACTCAGTGTGTAGTCTAAACTGTAGAAGCTGTTTACTACATTGCAAGCAGTTTGCTTCAGTTTAAAAGTAAAAAGAAAAAATAAAATCTCTTTTTTTTTAAATAAAACCTGAAGGCTATAGATCTCCATGCAGGCAGGGTATATACTGCAAGTGGTTTGTTACACTTTAAAAGAAGAATTATTTTTTTAAATGAAATGTGTGGAAGGTGAGTTGATGACAGGGCACAGAAGCAGGACCATGAATGGAGGGGTCAGGGGGGATGGTTGGTACGTCAGTAGAAAAAACATCCTTTTTTTTTGCTCTTCTAGGGGGGGTGTTGATCTGTCTGTGGACTTATTAAGTAAAGTGATTTTTGTTTCCTTTTTGCTCTTCAATGGAAGAAAGTGGGTCAAGGATCTAACTGTAATAAGCTGATCAGAAGTGCTTCACTTAAAGAGCTGAGTGGTTATGGCTGTGGTTCATGGTACTAGCACTACACAATACCATACTTAGGAGGCAGTTACAGCAAGGGAGAAAAGTGCAAGAAGAACAACATAGGTAATCACCTACCTAAGGCATCCTTGATAGATATTCCAGGAGCATGTTGCAGCTCAGCTCTGTTGCCAACACTACACTGTAGACTGTGGAAAAATTGTTGCTCCTCTGACAGAGGCCAGGAACTCCACCATCTCCAACAGAGGTGGCTCAACCAATGGCCCCTTCCCATTGACCTATATTGCTGTGAAACACAGAAAGCCCATCTTTCTGCATCACAGGAAATTCCAGTGGCCGTACATCATACCTGCTCATAATTGCATTCCTGACCACTAACAGCATTGATGCCAACCACAAGATTCGGCCATGATTGGACTCAGTAGGGGCAGTCAGCATTATCCCAGTAAAACTATCCACACTGCTTTGCCCCAAGGGTCTATCCTAGGTCCTATCTTATTGAATATATTTATCAGCTTCTGCCATACATCCAGAAAACCTGCAACCCTAATCCAGTATGCCAACTACATCATGCTCATCTGCTTGGCAAACAACTTAACTGAATTCCAAGATCTTACATAAAGCTCCCTTTCATCCATAGAGATGTTGTTCTCCAGTTCTTTCCTATTGCTAAATGCCAAAAAAACCTGTACAAACAAAACACTTTCAACATTACTTCTTCAGACAAAACTCCTATAAAATGTGTAACCCACAGCAAACTGCTTGGTGCCAAAATAGATAATACATTGAAATCTGACCAACACATCAAGCAAGTCACAACAAACACATAAAAAACAAGGTACCCCATGGTGCATCAAGCCTTTCCTAACTGACCATGCCAGAATAAGCACTGCCACAACACTGCTGATATCCACCCTGATCCATGCAGCTCCTGTGCTGGTCAACCTACAAACCACTCAATTTAAACTACTTGAAAAATATTACAACAAAGAAGCCTGTTTTTTGCAAATATGACCTACTCTTCCAACCATTTCACTGCACTAAAGTCACTGCATTGGACAGAACTAAACCGTTATCTAACTCTGTCACAGGTAACCACCACTCGCACCCTCATCTACCCTCCCGACAGATGTCTGAAGATTAAACACAAGGACTACAAAATTAACACAAAGTGAGATTATAGAGAGAAGGATGTGCATTCAGCAGATAAAATCAAAATAAAATCAGCACAATTTAATAATGAATATATGAACTAAGCTATTTAAGCTCCCCACAACCCTACTATATACCTTTTCAGCCCACCACATACAGCTAACTACTCCACTATTGTGGATACTTATTAAACTCTCCAATCAATACTGTTGGACTTGACTCTTTTTGTAAATATGTAAATATATTTTTAGTCTGTAAAAATATTGATATGTATATGTCATCTGTTTGCATTTCTGCTTTGTCTCTCTACTGTTCTTGTATAACTAATTTGGCCATATTTTTGACACAAATGTTTGATTCTCTGTAAACTGTTTGTGCTTTTTTTTTGAGCTTTTTGCCTCAGGTCTCCACTGAAAATGGGCCACAAGCCCAGCTGGACCAACCCAGTTAACAAATGTCAATAAATAAAATAAATAAATAAATAAAATCCTTCAAAACAACAGGATGTAAAGCCTTGCAAACAGGATAAACTCTTTTGGCTATGCCTTCATCAGATCCTGTTCACACTAAGACACCTCCCTTTTTATATTGTTACTAATCAACTCATCTCCTGAACTTCCTGCTTTTCAATATAGGTTTTAAAGGCACCACATTAAGGCCAGGGCTCCCATCTGCCTATAAATCAGCTATCCAGCGTGTTTCCAAGACTTCAATTTTATGTGATAGATCTCCACCTCTTATATTATCTAGCACTCTTTCCAAGTCTAGGAAGGAGGATTTAAGACCATGATACTTTTGAATAAGCTGTGACAAAGCATTAGTCTGTACATTAAGTCTAATATCACTAAGATGGTGCAGAATCCTTTCCTTTTTTTTCGATATTAATTTTTATTGTTTTTAAATTATTTGCCTTTACAATACAGCTGTACAAAAGAAAATTATTACATACAACAAAAGGATAGAAAAAATAGATAAACACAAGCTTGCCATGAATACAAATGGTAAACAGAAATTATAGACTCTCTTTTATTAGTGTAGGGTAATTGCCCCCATCGAGAAAAAGGTATAGTTCTAAATATAGATTATTATATAGCTTTATTGTGTATATGATTTGGTATGTTAAACAAACTTTTTGAGTGTCATGGAAGGTGGGTAAGACTTGTGAACTATATACAATTTACACTATATACAGTATTAGAGGTCTACTGGTCTTCTCAACATAAAATCCTGCGCAGCTATCACAAGTAGCTGCATATACTATGTTCTTAGTATTACAATCCACATACATCTTTAATTTGTATGTCAGACCAGTTACAGGATGTCTGAAGCAATTGCTTGTGTCTATCTAAGGACATGCTTTGTAACTTCTACATGGAAAATTGCCCATCTTAAGGCTATGTGGGATGGTATCTTCTCTGTAACATAACAATCACTTTAAATTCAACTTATTCTTGAAAGTGAATCTGGGGACATCACCAACAACATCTCTTAGGCTATCATCTGAAGTTAAAATCTAATTTCACAGATGGCTGATATGTCACTACTATGTGTAAGTAAACATCTCATGCCACTCAGTCCCCTATTTTGTTTTTCCATATCTTCCTTTCTTCTGACTGAGAAATAAGGTCTCCCCCTATCATTTCTCTGTGCCTTCATCTTCATGGTTCCCCATCAAATTTCAAAATCTTTACAGCCTCAGGTCAATCCTGTAATCATTCTAAATCATGTTGGTGCTTTTCATCATCGGGGCAAAGCCTGAACACATGTAGTATCTGGTCATTTATTATTTGTAGATTTACATGTTTAGGATGCATACTTGTTATGTGCAAAGTATGATTTTTTCCAATTTTCTTTCCTATAGACACATATATTAAATTGGCCATCTTCATCCAATACGACAGTCACATCCAAAAAGTCTATTTCTTTCTTGAAACTCTAAGAATGAATTAGTACTCCCCAAGTATTTCACAAAACTTGATAGTTCATTCTCATTACCTCTCCATAAAATAAATATATCATCAACAAATCTACCATAGAAAACGACGTGTCTCAGCCAATAATTCTGCTCACTTAATACTAACTCATTTTCCCAATATGCCATGACCAAATTGGCATAGCTATTGGTACA
The DNA here is from genome assembly GCF_019279795.1 of Protopterus annectens. NCBI lineage: Eukaryota > Metazoa > Chordata > Ceratodontiformes > Protopteridae > Protopterus > Protopterus annectens. The sequence goes on along the minus strand of NC_056737.1, from coordinate 951,424,382 downwards.
TGAAGTGCCCATAGCTATGCCCCACTTTTGTCAATAATGGTCAGTTCCATAGACAAAGATGTTATTCTCCAGTATTCTTCTTCTTTTTTTGGCTTTTTCCCGATTAGGGGTTGCCACAGCAGATCACCTGTCCTCTTATGATTGGCAGTGGAGTTTTATGGTGTCAAGTTGCCAGCCCAGCACCCAACCTTCCACAGAAGGCACACACACGCATGCACTCACACTCACACTCAGTAATGAGCACATTTGTGAGACAGTAGAGCCATCAATATCCGTATGCTTTCTCCGAAGTTCCTGAAAAGATCTTATCCCATATTCACTGGCAATCACTGTATATAAACTTTTTACATCCATTGTTACTAGCATACGGCCTTCTCTTCCATCTAAATTCACTACACAATCATGTAATATGTGTAGGAAATGAGATGTATCTCTTAAAACTGCTCTCATCCCAGGTAAATCCTTCTTCAGTTGAGATTCCATAAAAATGGAAGCTGGCTCAGTGAGCCAGCCTCTGCCAGATACTATCGGATGTAGCAGTGGATCATCTCTGTTTTTGTGTATTTTGGGTAGTCCACTAATAACTGGAGTTACTGGATCATTAACTGTCATATAGTCATATAGGGCTTCTGTGATGCCTCTCATCATTAACATGTCATAAAAGGTGTCATTAATTTTCTTTATTGTGGTCTGTACTTCTGATTTCGGTATCCTCTTGTATGTAGTTTTATCACTAAGCATTTTCAGTATTCTGTCATGATAGTCTATGGTTTGCATTATCACAATAGCTCCTACCTTATCAGCTGGTGTGATGGTTAAATCCCTGTTCTGTGATAACTCTTGTAGTGCTTCCATTTCATATTGACTCAAGTTATAGAATCCATGATTATTATAGCCTCCATATCGTAGCAGCACTACTTCATTCTCACAGACATGCATAACGGTCTCCATCACAGGGTGAAAAGGGGGCATAAAAACTCTCAGCTTTCTGAAATGATTCAAATTATAATAATTACAATCATTCCCAAAGTAATGCCTTAAGGCAACATTCCTTCCAAAACAATTAATATTGAATGTAAATTCACTCAACCTTGACCAAAGTGCAGGAATAAAAGAAAGTCCTTTACTTAAGAGAGATTTGTGCCTCTGTCAGCTGACTACTTAATAGGTTCACCATCAAGGACTCACACATATTATTAATTTCTCTCTCTTTCTGCTCCTGCTGTGAGACTGATTTCTGTGTACAAAGGGTTATTTCAATGGAATAGGAAGACCCAAAAAACAGCATGTGAAGAGCTTTATCCTTGGGTCTGGTGCTGATTTTGTTTTGATTTTATCTGCTGAACACGCATTCTACTCTCTATACTCTCTCTTTGTGGTGATATTGCAGTGCTTGTGTTTAATTTTCAGTCATTGTTTTAGCACTGCAGTCTTCAGTGGTTAGTGTTTCTTGTTTGTTCTCCCAACAGACGTCAGTCTAATCCAATCCTATCTGCCACAGCATTCCTTCCATTCCGCTGAAAACCTGCTTCCACTCCCAAGTAAACAGAATAACGCTGCTGGTGACTTAATGTACTCTTCACGTGTCACTAAGGTATGGTACTCCCTCCCTCCCTAAAACAAGATAATTGAGTCTTGGTCCTTTAAAACACAGGTAAAACAGCATCTCACTGACACCTGGGTTTGCTCTTGCTCTTCTCCTGGCTAAACTATGAGTACAATAAGCTACTCCCCCTACACTTCTCCTCCCCACCAGCTCCCTAACTCTCTATAATAGCACTGTTCCCTTAATTCCTCCTTTACTCTTCAACCTTCCAGACTTCTCATACCTCTTTTCCACACCCCCTTCCACCTGTTCTCTTCACATCTAAAATTATCTTACACACCGTCCCTGCACTTCCTACCTGTACTACCTTATCCACAAACACATTCTTCTCAGACCTGCACATCCAGATCACATGCATCTGTTTCCTAACCTAGTAACTCCTCTATGCCATTATATTCTCTCATCTTAACATCACTATAGGCATTTACCACAACCATACCATTCTACACATAGTAACGTTTTGCTATCAGCCTAACAACCTCACCTATTTGTTATTTTCTGTTATCCCTCTGTTTCTCATACTGTATTGTAAATCTGCCACCTGTGTATACATCAGATGTATATATTTTTTAATTTCTATATAATAACAAAATCAAAGTTATCATAATCATATTAACTGCTTGTTATAATCTCTGTAAGATCATTATATTCTCCTCCTGGCAATTGAAAATAATAAATAAATAAATAAATAAATAAATAAATAAATAAATAAATAAGAAAGCAGCTAAGGAGAAACTTGCTTTTTCTTTTTTTTTCTTCCTCTGTGGAGGCCCCACTTTTCAATCACTTTTTCTTACCAGGCCTGTTGATGCGAGTATGAAAAAAATCATGTCACTGTGACACCCCTGCTAACTATTTATCACTTTGTGTAATGTTTTCTCTGTATATCTCACTGAAGGTGTTAATCTTACACATTGAGGTCCAGTATTACCCTTCCAACTCTGTCAGGCCTGGAAACAGAAATAATTCCCGCCATAGAAAATGAAGCACGCATTGGCTTAGAACGTGGAGGTGATCATACTGACAGAGTACCCCCTTAAATCCTCCCATATGTATTGTATTAATGTCTTACACACTTATGAAGATGTGTGTCACCCATTCTGATCATGAGGCTGGGCTTTCTTTATGATCTGCACTGCATAATTGCTGCTGAGTGTGTCTCTCATTAATCTTGACATCCCTCGCGCACAACGATCTGCTAGACTCACTTTCTACCACTCTTTTCCCTAAATAAGGACCTCACATCTACTGCCATAAATTCCCATCATGTATATACAAACATGAACACTTATGCACCTGCATTTGCAAGTACTGCTCTGAATGAAAGTGTACATATCTTTAGTGACTTTGAGTTCAGCCTTTCACTGTATCCCTTCCTAAAATCATCTGTAGCTTGTTTTCTTACTGTAGCACTAAGAATTCATCAGTATCATAAAAAGACTGTTCAGCCACTTATTCTTATATTGTGCAGATTCAGTCCTGTAGATATGATCATTATGTAAATGAGGGTGCGACTCACTAATGTCTCCAAATCAATCAATATGCACATTGCACCAATAAACAACTTTTCAGAGAATGTTCTACTCAATGTTGTGTGTGCCTGCATGTCTTCAAATCATACCTCTCGACCTCGTGGCACAAAAAATTAGAATAGAGCTAAAAATAATGGGGGACAAAGGGCTAAAAAGAGGAACAGATTTTAAATATTTTTCTTCTAAACTTCAAAAGTTGCTAAAATGGCATGGCTCATACTGGTATGCATTTTCTAAAGGATGTGAAGTCTGAAACTCTAATGTCTATCATTACTTAGTGACTTTAATCCTCAGTGATTTGCCAGAAAGCCACACATTTTATGAGGAATAGACCAAAAATAGGAGGCAAAAATCTGTACATTCTGCGAAAATCTGGACACATGAGAGGTATGTCTGCAAGGTACTTTGGGGATGCTGAGGCATGGGAAGCATGCATGGGGATTCCATTCAACTTCTAGCTTCAAAGTGTGAAGGTTAGAGTCACTCTAGAGTACAAATAGTATCAGTCTAGAAGCATATGCCAGTGCAGCTCCATTGTGGAAACCATGTTTCACACCTCCAGTCCTGCAGGGTAAAAACCTAAAAAAACATGTATTGTCTGTTATCAACCCTATCACAGACTGTGCCTGAGTTACTCAAACTTGTGCAGCAAATCTTGCAACTACAAATGGGTATGACGGGTTCCTATTAGCAGAGCGAAAGATCGGAATCACAAATACGGAAAGAGCGACACGTATTGTGTGAAATATGGAAATGCCGAACGTCCAAAACAGCAAAAATGGAAATGTCGAAGTGCAATGGTTGGCCTGCCTGCGGTATAGCTCCATAAGGTAAGTGTGCCATAGATAGGAGTTTAGGGTTAGGATGTGGGTTAAGGTAAGTTAATAGGTAATGTATGTAAGATTTAGTGTAGTGTTAGAAGTAGGGTTTTATTTAGCTGTATGTATTTGCATTATTTATTTGTTTTGGGTGTATGTCTGTAGGGGAAGTGTGCGGTAGTTACGGACCTTAGGGTTAGGGAGGGGTTAAGGATAGTGCATAGATAGTTGTGTTTGTGGGGTTTAGTGTAGTGTTGGAAGTAGGGTTTTGTTATATGTATCTGTATTTATTTTTTAGGTGTATGTCTGTAGGGGACTTGTGCGTTAGTTATGAACCTTAGGGTTAGGGAGGGGTTAAGGATAGTGTATAGTTAGTTGCGTTTGTGGGGTTTAGTGTAGGGTTAGAAATAGGGTTTTGGTGCTTTACTTTAGGTTAGAAGTAGGGTTTGGTTAGTGTATGTATGTGGTTTATTTATTTTGTTTGGGTAGGTAGTATATAGCGGGTGGTGGGGTTGGCCGACTATGACAGATAATTATTTTATTTTTCGCTGTTTAGTGCGTTCGGGATTTTTGCAGTTCACGTTATAGGTGTCAACGTTTAGGTATTCGGTTAAAGGGATTTTCGATTTGCTAATATAGACCCGGGTATGACCACAGATGCCATACATGATTCTCTGATTGGGGACCTGTAGAGTGACTATTGTTTCTGAGGCACAGAAACTTGCAGGATACCCTGGTGGTCCACCCAAAAGATGAAAATCTTTTTCTGTTTTCTTCACTTGCACCACCGGGAATGTTTACTGGGGAAATCCTATCAGGGTCCCTGCTATAAGTTAATAATTGGTACTATCTCAATAGGGCAGTGCTAGTGACCTCTGGTGTACCACGGACTGGAGAATAGTGTAGGCAGTACTACAGCGACCTAAAAGAGGTACCATCTAGACTTTTTTCACTGAAGGGAAGATGAGGTCAAAGAGAGTTGTTAGAGATTTACTCTAAGTATATATAAATATGTTTTCTACACCTATGTTAACAGTGTAGAAAAACAGTTTTTACTTCACTGTACTAATATCTGTCCCCTCCCCCCCATAGCTCCTAAGGTCATAGTGGAGAATTGGGAGCAACACTAATATATATATATATATATATATATATATATATATATATATATATACACACACACACACACACACACACACACACACACACACACACACACACACACACACACACACACACACACACACACTACACACACACACATACACACACACACACATATATGTATGCATGCATGTTTATATAGATTGATAGTCATGTAAGTAGCTACTTATAAAATTAATTGTTGTTCAGGATCACTGTCCAATTGTGTGTCACACACCTATGTATTTATACATTGGTGACATCTGCACTGTGGGGACTGTAGCCTACCTGCCCCAGATTATGTACTGTATATCTAGGTTTTGTAGTAGTTCACCATTGTAAGATTTTGGTTGCTTATGTCATACCTGCTTGGTGATTGCTTATAGTACTTAGTGATACCAGGAAGGCTCAACAGGTAAAGTGCTCATCTTTCCTACTTGTCAGTACGACAGTTTCTGTGTTCTGTTCCTACAGCAGGTGCATTGCACACATTACCAGTTGGGGGGAAGGTCAACAAGTATAACTCTTATGATGTAGACATCAGGGGCCCTAGCCCTCTGACTTTTACATAGTTGCATATCTCAGACATAGTAACTTTTGTTATGCATAAGGAAGCATCTATGCTAATATATACTTTCATGTACACATCTGTCAGTGTGAAGCAGATCTTTCAGTATATACAAACTGTACATTGACAAGTGTCTGCATCTGTAATGTAGCAGCACCCCTACCACAATGGCTAAACAAGTGACACACTTGCTGTTCATAAGGTCTGGGTTCAAATAACACATTAGGTGCTTTTCTCCAGTCAATGTGCTGCATGTAAACTGCTGCAACAGGGCAGGGTAAGAGGTTGCCATGATCAAATTAAATGTAGCTCTGTAGGTAGTATATACCTTTTGCAGTTGCAGTTGTGTTCCCTAAGTACACTGTGGGGCTGAAAGAGTTTCATGATCAAATTGTATGTGCTTCTCTAGGTAGTACACACCTAATAGAATTACTTTTGTATTTTGCAGACAAACTGCAGTTAATTATGAAGTTTATTTGTTTTATGATTATTACAGTACTATATGCAGTTGTACATTTGAATTTCTCTCCCCCATCCTCTTTATTACTATAATTTCTGTTTATTGCATTTATCTGTTTGTTTTGTTGTTTCTCTCCAGTTATTTTCTTTTCTTTTTTTTATAGAGCTAGAACCATAGCACTTCCTGTTGGCTCTGTATTGCAATGTTGGCACTCGAAATGCAGACTGTCGATACATGGAAAAAAAAAGACCAAAACTGCAGGTTTAGAGTGAATTTCAAACAGTCTTCTCAACTGAACTTTTTTTTTTTGCTGGGGAGCAACCCCCCTCTGCATCCCTGATGTGGGGCAATCTCTCACACCCCATGAACTGAAGTATGCTAACTATAGATTGCCAGGCCTCTGAGAAAAGGGAATATTCTGGGAAATGGCCATCTTAGTATAAGTAAATCCATTTTTTCAGGAATTCAGTCTCCAAGTTTTAAATAGCTACTCTACCTGTGTCATCTCCCAAAATCACCAAATCATCAGCCCTTAACCATCAGTGCCACCTCCTACATTCCAATAACAGGGTGCTGAGGTCACCTCAAAAACTGTATCTGTAGAAGTGATGGTACACAGGCTCCTGAGCCCTGCCCTTGGTGGGGCTTCACTGGCAAGGTCTAATGTGGTTCCCACTGGTAGCTCTGCCAAGAGTAAAAAAACAGTAGTGTGCTGAAGTGAGCTTGCTGATGTGCTCAAAGACAGGGAATCAAATGGAAAACGCACTAAACAAGCCTATATATGAACTCCATTTGTTGCAGTAAAAACACACCAAGATTAAGCACTTTTGTCATTCACATAGAAGACTTCATCAGAATAAAGCACACTGGTTCAAGAACCATTTTTATACCAGTATATGTTACATAATAGATAAAACTGAGCCAATGGTATTGTCAAAAAAGTCACATGTAAAATGATCACATGAGCAATATTAAATACACAGGATGTTAATATTCAAGCCAACTTAGCTTTTTACAAATAAAACACTGTTATATATTACTTACCTTCAGCATATGTTTAAAAATGCAGGCACAGTAATGCATGTAAAAATGTTAAAATACTTAAAAGGTTCATGGATTTTTCTTTCAGGGCTGGAAGTATTGTCAAGGAATCATTTATACCTGGTGGAAAATTAGATGCTAGTCTGAGTTGCCAAACCAGCTCTTTTTTAATTGATACATTCTTCCAGTCACCCCCCCCCAATCTATGTCCACAGTATCCAAAATACCAAATTTAAAACCTTTAAAATTAGAACAAGTGAGGGAATGCCTATATAATGCACTTGCATCCTTCTTGTTTTTAACATCATATACATGCTCATAGATTCTGCTTTTCAATGCCCTCTCCATTTTCCGAACATAGAATCAGTTGCACGTGTCACATAGAGCAAGGTACACCACTCTGGTGGTAAAACAATTTCCTTTCTTGAATATAACCTTAGATGCCATCTTATTAGCTAGGCAGGTTTGAGGTGCTTTGAAAATATTAATACATTGGGAGCACCTCCCACAAGGTGTACCACAACCACCTTCTATCGGTAAATTCAACTTGTTTTCCATAAGGTGTTTAATATTCATGCCCACCTTGCTGATAAAAACTGGTTTATCTCCCACTGCAGGTAACACATCATTATTTACTTAAATATACTCCAGTTCTTTTTTAATATGTTTTCACTTCATATGATATAGGACTGTATTGCACTATACATGCATGCTCATAAATCTTCATTTCACCAGGATCTGTGGGGGCTATATTAGTTAAGGGGTGGTTTCCTAACAGTGGCTTATATTTTTCCCCATCCTGTGTAAACCTCCTCAATAATTTGTTCCACCATCTGTTTGGGGTATCTCCTTTCTAAAAACAGATCTCTTAATGTGAAAAATCCCTGCCTCACATCACTCAATTCTGAAGTCATACATGCAATTCTTATAGCATGTCCTTTGACTAAGCTCTTTTTCTGTGAAAGTGGATGGTTGCTTGTATAATGATGGTAAGAATTACAAAAAGTACTCTTACAAAATATGTTAGATTTGAAACATGTAGGTGTATGGGAAATTGCCGTGTCCAAGTAATGTATACCTCTAGTGTTGTAATTATAAGAAAATTCCAAAAATTAGGTAGTTTTCTCCAGGTGGTTAATAAAGCCAGGAATATCTTCCACTTTTCTCTTCCACAAAATAAAGATGTCATCCCAAAACCTGCAATATAACTGGATGTTGTTCCAAAATTCTTTGTGGTATACATATCTTAATTCCCAGCCTAATAGTACTATATTTGCATATATATATAGGGGCACAGGCAGCCCCCATGGCAACTCCTCTTGTTTGTTGGAAATATTGACCCTCAAAGAATAAAAAATTATTCTGCAAGATAAGTGCCATCATTTCACACACCAGGTTTACTTTATCGTGATTCAAGGTGGAACATGTAAAGAGTGTCTTTTCAAATAATTCTAGTCCTTCTTGCTTAGGAATACAGGAAAAAGATCTTTCACATCAATGGTTAAAAATACCAAATCAGCTGCCCATAGATTTTGTTTAAGCTGTCCTAGAAAATCCCAGGAATCCTTAACTAGATGTACTGCTCTCTCCACTACATGCTTAGTCATTTTATCTGCAAATAGTGCCAGATTGTGTGTTCTGGATCCACTGGCAGCAACAATGGGTCTAAAAGGTGGTTCAGTTTTGCTGTTGTGTATTTTTGGGATGCCGAATATAACCAGCACTGTAGGATAGGAATTAGTAAAAAAATGAAGGAGGTCATTAGTAATACGTTTGTCCAGGACATATTCTTCTAAATAACTGTCCATGCATTGATTCTTAGAAACCTGTGCATAATTCTCTTCATTAAATAAAATATTCTGCATAATGTTGGAATAATCCTCTGAATTGAATATTACTATACCACCTCCCTTGTCAGGAGTCCTGATACGCAGTCCCTTGTCCCCCCTCAGTTGATTCATGAGAATTCTTTCATCAGAACTTAAGCTGGCATAAAACTTCCTATTCTGAGCCTATAATTCATACAGGTCTTCTTTCACTGCCTTCTCCAAAACATTAATGAGGGGATGGAGTGGTGGACTGAACACACTACTTTTCTTCAGAATATTTATGTGTGCACTTGCCTCATTTGTAAGCCCCACTTGATTTTGGAAGAAAGGAGACTGACATTGAGCTTCCTAGTGTACATCTGAACATCTAACAGTCAGCAATATCCAGTATTTTGGAGGGAACAAATTTAAATCCTTTAGAAGAAAAGTGAAAAAAATCTTTAGTGATAGCCCTGTCTGTGTAATTATTATAAATCTTAAAGCCTTGAAACATATGCACAATATGTTCAGTTCCAACAATTAATATCTGTTCCTCCCCCTCCCCCGGTTGGGATGTCCCTTTTGAATTTGCACTGCATGACCGTATGTGTATTTCCTCTCCTGATTTCTGTTTGCTATCCTTTCTGAGCATCTTAGTTTTTGAAAATCCTGTGAACCACCTTCATCCATTTCATTATACACTTCAGCATAGTCATTATACACTTCAGCATAGTCATTACACATTTCATCAGCCATTTCCCTGTCATTACTAGCAGAATTACTGTGCACGTCAGAGCCATGAACACATTTCTCCACAGTTAACCCAGCAGGTTAAGCAGATTTAGCTTGATAACGTTTAACATCCCCCTCTAACTTTCTTTTTTTCTTTAAAAACAATGCATTACATTTCCTTTCTACCCTGTAAATAATTTTTTCATAAAAATCTTGATACTGAGAAAACAGCAAGTCATTCACAATATTAGTGTTTAAATCTTCTAAATCTTTACCCATCTTTGCCTGCATCTGTTCATTGTAAAATAATGCTTTTTCTAGAAGTTGCATCCCCCATTTATCAAATAAACACACAATGTCTTCAATCATATTGGGATCATACATTAAGCCAAAGGGAAATTTAAAAACTCTCAAGACTCGTGTTATAACTTTTAAATCGATACGTTGTTTCAAATATACAATTTCCATTTGCAAACTTAAAAGTCTCTTTTCAAAGAAAAAAACCATGTCTTTGAGTGAACCAAAGCCTTGAACATTTCCTGCTACATAATTTGTGTGACCAGAACCAGCCATATCTTGAAAGTCAAATGCTTTAGAAACTAAAGCACCAAATTTACCACGAACATCATGCTGAACACTTCTAAGGCTAGAAGCCATATTACAGCCCTCAGCCATTTGCGTGGATGAAAAATTGTTATTAAACGTCATTTCTGAGGAGAAAATTGTATAAGTACCTTTAGCTGCCTTCGGCGACCTTACATTGATGCCAGAAACATCCTCACTGATAAAATTAGGTCTGAAGCATGGTGAACAGGTCCATTGTTGCCTCTGTGAGTCAGAAATCCACCATGATGAACATCAGCTTTCACAATGACATCACAGCACCCTCTATAGTCGCCAGCAGGCTGCACACCCTGCCTAAATAGATTTTGGTTACCAGGGCAGCCAGGAGAATGAGTGGAAGACACAGGTACACTGCAACCAGCAGAAACAGCCAAATTGGCCTCTTTGGGGGGGTCAATAATTTGATAAGTCTAGTTAATTCCCCCTTAACAACTGCAACTTCTTCTTTAAGCTTTTGAAACTCCATTTCTGACCCAGCAGCGTTACCTGATAGTGCATCAAAGTTATCCAAAGGAGACCATGTTGACTAATACCACCAAAAAGGATGACAAAATCCAAATATCTGGTGCAGTACAAATAAGAGAAGACCAGGAATGAAATGGAAAACGCACCAAACAAGCCTGCATACGAACTCCGTTTACTGCAGTAAAAACACACCAAGATTAAGCGCTTTTGTATTTCACATAGAAGACTTCATCAGAATAAAGCACACTGATTCAAGAACCATTTTTATAACAGTACATGTTACATAATAGATAAAATTGAGCCAATGGTATTGTCAAAAAAAGTCACATGTAAAATGGTCACATGAGCAATATTAAATACACAGGATGTTAATATTCAAGCCAATTTAGCTATTTACAAATAAAACACTGTTATATATTAAATATCTTCAGCATATGTATGCAGGCACAGTAATGCATGTAGAAATGTTAAAATACTTATTAAAGTTTTATAGATTTTTCTTTCAGGGCTGGAAGTATTGTCAAGGAATCATTTATACCTGGTGGAAAATTAGCTGCTAGTCTTAGTTGCCAAATCAGCTCTTTTTTACATAATAAATTCTTCCAGTCACCCCCCCCCTCAAATCTATGTCCACAGTATTCAAAATACCAAATTTAAAACCTTAAAATTAGAACAAGTGAGGGAATGCCTATATAATGCACTTGTATCCTTCTTGTTTTTAACATCATATATGTGCTCATAGATTCTGCTTTTCAACGCCCTCTCTATTTTCCCAACATAGAATCCGTTGCACGTATCACACAGAGTAAGGTACACCACTCTGGTGGTAAAAGAATTTCCTTTCTTGAATCTAACCTTAGATTTCATCTTATTAGCTAGATGGGTTTGAGGTGCTTTGAAAATATTAGTACATTGGAGCACCTCCCTCAAGGTGTTGTACCACAACCACCTTCTATCAGTAAATTCACATTGTTTTCCATAAGATGTTTAATATTCATGCCCACCTTGCTGATAAAAACTGGTTTATCTCCCACTGCAGTTAACAGATCATTATTTACCTAAATATACTCCAGTTATTTTTTAATATGTTTTTTACTTCATATGATATAGGCCTGTATTGCACTATACATGCATGTTCATAAATCTTCGTTTCACCAAGATCTGTGGGGGCTATATTAGTTAATGGGTGGTTTCCTAACAGGGGCTTATATTCTTTCCCCATTCTGTGTAAACCTCCTCAATAATTTGTTCCACCATCTGTTTGGGGTATCCCCTTTCTAAAAACAGATCTCTTAATGTGAAAAATTCCTTTTCCCTTCCACAAAATAAAGATGTCATCCAAAAACCTACAATATAATAAGTTTTTGGATGACATCTTTATTTTGTGGAAGGGAAAAGTGGAAGATAGCCCTGACATTATTAACCACCTGGAAAAAACTACCTCATTTTTGGAATTTACTTATAATTACAACACTAGAGGTATACATTACTTGGACACGGCCATTTCCCATAAACCCACAGGAGTCAAATCTATTTTGTAAGAGTACTTTTTTGTAATTCTTACCTTCATTATATGAGCAACCTTCCACTTTCACAGGAAAAAAAGCTTAGTCAAAGGACAGGTTGTAAGAATTGCATGCATGACTTCAGACTTGAGTGATGTGATGCAGGACTTTTTTCACATTAAGAGATCTGTTTTAGAAAGAGGATACCCCAAATAGATGGTAGAACAAATTATTGAAGAGGTTTACACAGGATGGGGAAAAAAATATAAGCCCCTGTTAGGAAACCACCCATTAATTAATATACCCCCCACAGATCCTGGTGAAACGAAGATTTATGAGCATGCATGTATAGTGCAATACAATCCTATATCATATGAAGTGAAAACATATTAAAAAAGAACTGGAGTATATTTAGGTAAATAATGATGTGTTACCTGCAGTGGGAGATAAACCAGTTTTTATCAGCAAGGTGGGCATGAATATTAAGCATCTTATGGAAAACAATTTGAATTTACCGATAGAAGGTGGTTGTGGTACAACACCTTGCGGGAGGTGCTCCCAATGTACTTATATTTTCAAAGCACCTCAAACCCACCTAGCTAATAAGGTGGCATCTAAGGTTATATTCAAGAAAGGAAATTCTTTTACCACCAGAGTGGTGTACCTTACTCTATGTGATACGTGCAATGGATTCTATGTTGGGAAAATGGAGAGGGCATTGAAAAACAGAATCTATGAGCATGTATATGATGTTAAAAACAAGAAGGGTACAAGTGCATTATATAGGCATTCCCTCACTTGTTCTAATTTTAAGGTTTTAAATTTGGTATTTTGGATACTGTGGACATAGATTTGGGGGGGGGGGGTGACTGGAAGAATTTATTAAGTAAAAAAGAGCTGATTTGGCAACTCAGACTAGCAGCTAATTTTTCGCCAGGTATAAATGATTCCTTGACAATACTTTCAGCCCTGAAAGAGAAATCTATGAAACTTTAGGCATTTTAACATTTTTACATGCATTACTGTGCCTCCATTTTTAAACATATGCTGAATGTATTTAATATATAGCAGTGTTTTATTCGTAAAAAGCTACATTGGCTTGAATATTAACATCCTGTGTATTTAATATTGCTCATGTGACCATTTTACATGTGACTTTTTTTGACAATACAATTGGCTTAATTTTATCTATTATGTAACATGTACTGGTATAAAAACGGTTCTTGAATCAGTGTGCTTTATTCTGATTAAGTCTTCTATATGAAATACGAAAGCGCTTAATCTTGGTGTGTTTTTACTGCAATAAATGGAGTTCGTATACAGGCTTGTTTGGTGCATTTTCCATTTGGTTCCTGGTCTTCTCTTATTTGCACTGCACCAGATATTTGGACAATGTGCTCAAAGAGCTGGTAGACTTACACCTAGATACCTCCACTGGCCACCTGGAGAGACTCCTTTTGCAGCTTTCAGAGTCATGTCTTATACCTGCACTCCCATCAATACCAGAGCCATGGTCAAGTGGTGTGGGTGTCAAAGGTATGTTTGATCTCCCACTGGCATAACTCTTAAATGCCCAGATTTTTGCAGAATGTACAGATATTTGACTCATATTTTTGGTCCATTTCTCATAAAATTGTAGTTTTCTGGCAAATCACTGGCAAATCTCTGAGGACTGAAATCAGAAAATAATGGCAGACATTTGATTTTTCAGAACTGTTATTCTATCACCTTTCTTATAGGAGCAATATTTAAAAAGTGTCCCTATTTTGGGGCCTTTGTTCCCCATTATTTGTGGCTTTGTCCAGATTTCTTGCTGTAAGAGGTTGAGAGGTATGCCCCCTGGGTCCCTTGTGGGCAGGATCATATTGTTTCCTTTGCCCACCCTACCCTTCATGCCAGTGTTCCCATCCCTTTTCTATATATGCCCACCCTTATTTATTGTCCAATCCACTCAATAACCATTGTCTTCTGTCCGTTTGTCTGATGTCTCCTGCTCCATTATGTTTCACATTCCTCAATATGTCAGTACCTCCCCTGTCAGTCTTGTCTGTCTTCTATGTTTTGCACCTTACACTGGGACTGCTACTCATGCTGGCATGCTATCATTGCAATCCCACTTTGGCCAGGAGCAGAATATCTAATAAGATATTGGTTTCACACTGCTTTTCCATTCTACTAATTCTTAATGAGCTCTGGACATCTGGACATGATCATGCACAATAAGTGAACAGTGACTGTCCTCAGTCTCTGGAATTATTTTCTACTCTGTATACAGACCTTAGAATATGACTAATAAAAGCTTTTGTTCTTTTACTATTTATTCTATACATACTGATCAGTTACTGAAATTTTTGAGTACAGCATGTGAAGTTCTACACAAAGAATACTAGAAACATTCTCAGTTTTCAACTGATAGATGACAGTAGTGCATATTTTTATTATTTGTTTTTGTTTATTTTTGCTTATTTTATTTTGTTTCCATTTTGATTCTTTCTTTCTTTCTGTCTTTATTTTTCATTTTTACTCCCAATTTCCTCTGAAATAGCTTAGAATCTACATAATAAATACATTGTACACAACAATAATAAACTTTGTCATTTCAGGGTATTATCTTTAGATCTCTTACTTTGTTTACAACTTTTATATATGCTTTTAGTTGGTGAAAAAAAGTGACTTGGGGAAATAAGACGCAAAATACAATAACACTGATAAGAACAGCAATTTTTTTTAGCCTGGAGATCAAAATATCTGACATATCTGACATGATGGCATAATCACAAAGGAGCTGTCATGCTGATGAGAAAGATACGTCAAAGAAAGTAAGATACATGATAAGGCTGTTGACCTCCATTCAGAGCCCTGGGACATTAGCAGCTGAACCATAGGAATGGATGATACAATGTAATAACTGCATTGCCTGTGCAGTGGATGATACGATGTAATAACTGCATTGCCCGTGCAAGACACAGAATAGAGGGGGCACAGCTTTTGTAGGAAGGACAGCAGTTTATACTGGCATGTATTTCAAAGTTAAAACACTGCAGTGTTTTGTCAAATTCAGTGCCCTAACTCTGAATAAGAATATATGTTATACAGGCACATAGTGCAAATATAAAATGAAGTATTAGTTTGTTTAATTTAAAAAGTAATTAAGGACCGTAAGTCACTATGCTGCATATGTACCTAAGTATGGCAATGGCTGCAGTGTTTAGAAAGTGAGATACATCTTTAAAAGAAAAGAAATCTTCCCAAGATAGACTTACTGGCTGTACTTTGATAAAAATGTGTTTCTGTTATTAGTGACACCAAGGTCACAACATTTATCAATAAGGACTACCCTGGAAGTATTCCAAGAACACAGAATAGTGCCTTCCTTGGTGAAAAAAAAATGTAAAACTAACTGAAACAAGAAGACCTAAAGCCAGTAATATGGCAGAACATCCCTGCCAAAATTCCACCAGGAACAGACTCCCTGTTTATTTATTTCGTCCTGGTAAGAGATACAGGGAGGAAAACAAAAGCTTAGCTCAGCTTAAAGCTATACACAGTTATTATAGAAACTTCATGAAAGCAATCACAAAAATAAATAATAAATTCCATAGTATGATTTGTGGATATGATTGTTTTCCTGTTACTGCGTCCAGTTCATTGTTCTGTTATGCTTCAAAAATTTCTCGCAAATACAGGCACATTTTAAAATGTTCTAAATTGATGGTCTGGGATCCTTTACTTTAATAATCTAGTCATGCTGAATCAGAGAACATAAATGTCATATATTTTCCTGAAGAATTCAAAATGGAAGACAGGACATGCTGGTAATATATGTAACTTCTATGAGGGAGATCTTACTTAGCCCTTGTTCTTTGCTTTTTTTTTTTTTTTTTGGTTGAATTTGCCAGCATATATTATTTTGTAAATAATGACAGCAGATTTTAAATGTAGGAATACAGTTACTCTTCTGAATCAATTCAATTAAAACTGGACTAAAACACTTGTAAGAAAAGTATATTGCAAATGTGAGGTCACACATCTTGGGTCTTAGACCATTCTCCAATTATTAAGTGGAATATTGATTATGAAAATTATTAATTAGTGAAGTGTGATGAACACCTTTATGTCGAGTTTGATGAATTTTTTAAAGTAAATTGAACAAAGCAACATTAGCATAACATGAAGAATACAGCAACTGAAATTATTTAGTGGGTGCAGGGACTCCTTCATTAGATAGGAGAGTTGGGGCTTTAAAGCAGGTTTACTCCTACATCTTACAGGTTTATAGATTGGTACTAGGCTAGGTGCCTTTGTGGGCCATTTAAGCTTAGCCTATTAACCTATGTAAGAATCAAACCTTGCACTTTGTGTCCTTATCCATTATACTAACCTCCCATATCTATCCATTTGTCGATCTAATTCCTCTTCAAGAAAATAAATTGCATTCTTTACTCAAAAGAGCAATGTAACAAATAGAGTTGTATATTTTAGTTGAACTGAATTGTGTGTGTGTGTGTGTGTGTGTGTGTGTGTGTGTGTGTGTGTGTGTGTGTGTGTGTGTGTGTGTGTGTGTGTGTATGTGTGTGTGTGTGTGTGTGTGTGTGTGTGTGTGTGTGTGTGTGTGTGTGCGTGTGTGTGTGTGTGTGTGTGTGTGTATGTGTAGAGATGCAGGTCTAGGAGAACATATGTCCAGCTTAAAATGTTACTTTCTGTTCTGGGAGAAAAAACAAACACAATATTTGTAAATGCTGAATATTTCATTTCAAGGTCCATATAAACAGTGGAAAGTCAACCATTAAGACCCATAAACTATTCACACCTCAGCTGCTAAGATGAGAAATGGCATGTTTTATGTTATATATTATAGGAATGTTTTTGTCAAAATTTGAAGAACTTTAAACATTATTTGGCTTCATCTGCAAAATGCAGCAGTCCTTCATCAATGTTATTATACCTTGTGCACAATATTTGCTGGTACAACTGACTAAACAAAGTTAGCATTTTTCAACTTCTTTATTTTATTCTCTCTCAGATAATAAAAGTAGGCCTAATTGCAGTATGTGAACTTGAACATGGAAACATTAAAGAAGACCTTTATTAATGATTGTCAACTGTTTCCTTTTTTTTCAGAAATTTAAAACCTAGACATTCAATTAATGCATGGACATTTCCAGCATAATGGTAGAAGAGCAAAAATGAAATCCTGCAGAAAACTACAAGCCATTTTGCATGCAAGACATTGCAAAAAGTACAAGACACATAACTAGGTTCTCAAATACATCATTAATGTAAAAAAATGCAGTGTGAGAAACATTTCAACAATTGCCATCTCTGAAATAGAAATATTTTCTTCAATTGAAAAATAGACTTTCTAGTTGGATTTTAGGCCAGAGAATGGGTGGCTTTAGTTTAAAAGTTACTGTGGAGGCTTAATACCATGAGCTGCAGATGAACATAGTCCTGTGGTTCAGAGTTTGGTTCCCTCAGACTTCACATGCTACTGTTTGACTGGTGGGAGCAAGTCACTTAATCAAATAGTGCTCTGAAACAATTTGGTAAACAGATCGGATGGGTAGACCCAAATTTAGACTGGAATTGTTGTCACATACAGCCCTACTCAATTTGGGATGTGAACACTATTACATGCTAGAAAAGGGAAGCATGACCTTTTAAATATGTATACATGGCTAGGCATGTTATGGTGCTTGTGATCACTTTCCTAGAATCAGTCCTATAGTCGTATACTTCAATGAGTGAAAGACACATGATAATATTGCACAAAAGGCAACAACAATTCTATACAGTGGCGGCTCATGCTATCGGACTGCGGGACCGCAGCCCTCCCAGGAAAAGTTGACATTTAATGCATTCAGCATTGCATTATTTCATTTAGTTTGCCATAAAAAAATATTTCCATCATTTTGCGTTTTACTTTTCTCAGTCCGTCCCGGAACTCGAACTGCGCATGCTCATTGAGTTCTGGGTTTTTTATTTATTTTTTTCAACAATAAAGCAGCATCTAATATCTGACTGCTGTGTAAGGCAGTCCAGATAAAAGAAAAAGCATCAATGTGATGCCCAGAAGTCTAAGTGGGTTTAACCGCACCGTAATTAGAAGGGTGTTCGGACTGCCACGTCCGCAGGCACGTACGTGACGTGGATTGCTACTGATTGGTTCTCCCTCTCTTCTCAAAAAAGAGAGTGAGAAACAATCAGTAGCACTTGCTTAGTAGTACTTGTGTTGATGAAGAGGTCGTTGGTGGTGCTAATTACTGCTTGCTTCTTTCGCTTTTTTTTTTTTTTTGTCTTGGACGTTGGACTGACTCTTGGCTGGCTAAGGAGGGCTTGTACTGAATCCACATTGAGAGAGGTGAGAGAGGAAGTAGACAGAGTCACGGGCGAGAATAGATACAACTAACTGAGGTAGGTGCTGTGCTGGTCTGCTGGAATCGGCTCTGTACCCTGTTTTTTTTTTTTTTTTTTTGCTGCGTATCAGGAGTCAGAAGGACCTGAACAAGATTTTAAATTTATGATGCTTCAAGTCATAAATAAGAATGAAATGGGAGGTGATATTAAAAACATATACAGAGAATGTTGAATAGTTGAACACTGTTGAATAGCATGCTTGACCAGACAACAACGCCTGAATGAATGCTACTGTCGCTACTGTCTGAAACCTGTGTTGAGTTACAGGAAGTTGAAGCATTGATGCCAAATGCCTTTTAATTGTGATGCCACTTTATTTGAATTTGAACACTGTGTGGTAGTGAAAAAAATAATGAAATATTAAACCAACTTCAGCATTGCCTGACTAGGATGCTTCCTCTATGAGTGGACAAAACTGAATGCGCTGATGATTGAAACCCCCGAACTACAACTGAAGAAGGGGGACATTTACCCAAAATGTTCATTCGGCATAATTTGACGAATGGGATATTGCAACAATTTATTAAGCAAAAAAATGTACCTCTTTAGAGTCAGTGCTAAGATGTTGACAGCTATGGTGAAAACTGAATTCAATAAATGGCAGCCATTTAAGTTTCAGCCTTCCTCTTTCCTAAAACAGATGATTGATTTGGCATAGTGGTATGTTGCTCTGACTGTTTTGCACAGGCTTCTGGGTTCAATACTTGGCAGTGAAATGTATGGTGGTAATACAGCATTTTATTCTAGCAACTTTCCAACATTATACAAGCAATGTTTAAAATGTGCCCCTGTTTTTTGGTATTTTACCCCCCCTAAATTTTGACTTTTTCCAAATTTGTGCTGCAAAGTTTAGAGATACAGCTGAGTGTCAAGTAGATTTTATAAGAAGCTGAGAGCTGCAGGGGAACAAAAGTTTTAGTGATGCTTATGCTGAGTCCTTGTACTTGCTTTTGATGTAGAAGGCTGTGGGTTCTACTCCCACAGTAGGTAGTTGCATTGCTGATACTGTACTGTATTGTAAAGAGGGTGGATGCTGCAGTCCCTTTTGGTGAAGATACCTAGTAACTATGAACCTGTTATCAGTTTGCCATCCATTCCCTATTGCAATATTACTAGCTTATCATTTTTTTTAATGAAACAGGCAATTTATTTCTCAAGGGCAATAGACACTTTATATAAAGCTGTTTGCTAGCAGCAACCTCTTCATTAGTTACAGATTTCTTTAATGTGGAATTATTTCGATGACTTTTACTACTTCAGAGATTGTGCATATTTACTGATACTGGTGGACTGTAGAAGTCTGAGTAAACTTTTATGATAGAAATGTTCTGAACTGGGCAGTTTTGTCATTATCGGTGCATGCATTTTGTTTCATTGTTTACTGGTAAATGTTCAAAACAAATTTAAAATGCGCTCTACAACTGTACTATATCGTACAAGGAATATAATTTAATACAATCAGAAAGGTGTATCAAAGACCACGTGTATGTTTCGTGTGCAAGGGGCCTATGATTTGAAAACAGCCCAAAGTTAATCTTTATCTGCCACTGGCAGAATGTATTTTCTTTGAATGTGGGTTTCAATGCTGTTTCAATGAATGTGAGTTTCAAGGGCAGAGAAGTTTTAATGCTCAGTCTATTTTCGTTGTGAGATTGCATTGCTTTGTTTAACAGATGTCTTAGTGTTTCTGCTGTAAAATGCAAAATAAAACCTTCAAATGAAGTCCAAATCATTGTAGAAGTAAAGCAGTATGCACATTAGTGTTTATGGTAAATGGGGTGAAATAGTCAAGTAATGGTTCATTGGAATGGCTGCAGGGGGGAGGCTCCATTCAACCCTGATTTTGTGAGGGGGAAGGGCGGCAAACTCAAAGACAGCCCCGGCTGAACTATACCTCTCAACTGTCCAGATTTTCACAGAATTAATAGATTTTTGCTTCTTATTTTTGGTTTATTCCTCATAAAATGTGTGGTTTTCTGGCAAATAATTTAGGAATTAAGTCACTAAATAATGACAGACAATGAGTTTCAGACGTCATATCCTTCAGAAAAATGCATGCTGGCTTGCACCTGTCACCCCTGGGATTCCGGATATTGGCAAAGGCTACCCCCATAGTGCCTTTTTTAGGCAAGGCTCAAATTCTAAACCTACCACCCTAGAACACAAAAAAGGAAAAAAACTAAGGGTAATGCTGCTCAATGCCAGAAGTCTAAATCTCAAAATGCACGCACTCGAGGCCCTTCTCAGTATGGAGAACATCGATGTCTGTGCTGTGACAGAAACCTGGTTCAAGGCTCCTGAGAGCACCCCAGCACTACCAGGTTTTACCTCATATCATGCCCGCCCCAAAATCCGGACAATACCAAGAAAGGAGGGGGTATCCATATTCATCAAGGACACCCACACCTCAAGACTGGTGGCAACGCACGATGCATCGGAGACCATCCAGGTGCAATTAACCATAGGCAAGACTGCTCTGCAAATTGTAGCATGTTACAGGCCACCCTCACAAACTCAGGAACCTCACATGGCCTTCCTGAAAACACTAGAGGGGATAAATGTATCACCAAACACCATCATACTAGGTGACTTCAATTACCCTAATATAGACTGGGAACACTACTCAAGCCCAAACACCCTAGCCCAAAAGTTCCTGGAATTCATAAACTCAAATGCCATGGAACAACTAGTCACCATCCCCACAAGAGGAGATAACATACTTGATCTCATCATCACGAACATGGGAGCACAATGTTCAACACCGGATGTATACCCCTCACTGGTGAGATCAGATCACAAACTAATCTCGCTGGAGGTCCTCATCCCACCCCCACCTGAAATAAAAAAGACCACAGTAAAGAACTTCTCAAAAGCCGACTTCACACTTCTAAAGACTAGTGTGGTCTCCTTTAAGGCCCCCGAGCCAGCGGAAAACAGTACTCAAGCCGCTGAATCACTTACAAACACCTTCTACCAGCACCTGCAGGACTCATTCATCAACTCTATATAAATATTACTGGAGTCAAGTCAGCATCACAGTGCCAGGTTTAATATAATATTCCTATTGGCATATATTATATATAATGGCATAAGGGTTACTTGTATATCTCTACTGCCCTTTTTTAAGTACTGCATGCATTGATATTATGATCTGGCTTTAGCTGTTTGATATACTCACTTTGATCATGCTCTATCGTTATGAATGGTTTAAATTATAGGTTCTAGGTTCCTAAAATATAGCATACTAACATATTGTTCTATTGAATGTAACTAAATAATATAATAATAATATTCTTCCTTTTTGTTAAACTAAGCAACCATTGAAGTCCCATATCCAATTTAAAAATGTTTACATAATATAAGTAATTTAGTGTCAGCAATGAAACTATGTGCACATCTAAATTAAAAGAGGTGACTAAATATAAATAGTGTGTTTCTTAAATGCATGCTCTTTTGATGTTTTAACGCTGTCTGTCTTGATTGATGGATGTCACTAATAATAATGAGAAATAATGATAATGATAATTATTTATTTTTTTTTTTCCCTTTTTTTTTTTTAGTTAGTTTTATATTTAGAAGAACAGCTTCAGAGGATGCAAATTCATCTCATCTCGATAAGCTACTGCTAGCGCTTTTTATTATTTATATTTATTCAAACAAAACAATAGTGTAGCTAGCATATACATTATGTGATTGAGAATTATCACAGAAATGGATGTCATCGGCGGCCATAAATTATGAAGCTTTACACTGTGCATCTAAAACTACCAAAGATGTAAAAAAAATTCTATACTGGCAACTGAATGAATGAATGACTTGCTAGATGACATAGAAAATGGGTGTTTCCTATAGCAATTAGCAATTACGCTTTTAAGTAATTGATAAAATTAAATTGTTTTTTTAATAATTTTCCTAATTGATGTTGGTTTTACGCTTGTTTTGTTTTAAATAAAACTATATTTCTTTTTATCGTGGTGGTTCCTGGCAGTACTTTCTTCAGCACCTGCAGGACTGCATGGATAAGGCAATCCCAAACAAAACAAAGACGCTTAGTACCAAAGGCAAGCGTCCAGTCTGGTGGACCCCAGCCATAAACCAACTCTACAATAAAAGGAGGAAGCTACTACAAGATAGAGCAAAATCCTTAAAAGGTAAGACACCCTTGATCACTATAAGTAAAAAACTAAGAGCTCTCATAAAATCATCCAAAGCAAATTTCTAGAGAAAAATAGCTAAAGACTCAAAAGACAATCATAAGGCCTTCTTTAGCTATGTTAGAAACCTAGGAGGAAACTCCCAGATATGCTCAGAACTAGTTCAAAATGATGTGAAGATTACTGATCCTACAGACATTGCCAACATACTGGCTGACAGGTTCAGTGCAAACTTCTCCCCCTCCCCCAAAAGGAGAGATATCTATACCAAACGATTGCAGCCCCCAAACATCTCCAGCCCAAGTGAGAACTGCTCTCTCCAAAGCAAAAAACACAGCATCCATGGGACCTGATGGTGTCCCCGGCTGTGTGCTCCACGAACTCAATGAGGAATTAAACCCACAGCTAGGACAGCTGTTTAATCAAAGTCTTACCTCTGGATACGCACCCAGGAGTGGCGACTGCAACTGTGGTCCCACTTCACAAAGGCGGTGCCTCCACCGACCCTGGAAATTACCGGCCCATTAGCTTGACAAGCCTTATCTGCAAAGCCATGGAGAGGATCATAATGGACCTCATAAATAAAGACATAGGAATTTGCAGACTTTGGATCCAACCCAGTTTGGCTTTGTCAAAGGCAGATCATGCCTTTTAAACTTGGTTGACTTCTTCAAAACAGTCACCAAAGCCATTGACGAGGGAAAGGCAGTCCATACAGCCTACCTCGATCTGGCTAAGGCCTTTGATACAATACCCCACTCGGGTATCATTGAAAAACTCATCAGCTTAAATGTTAACCCATACATCACAAGATGGGTTGCAAACTGGCTGAGTGACAGAACCCACAGGGTCAGAGTTGCTGGCGCCATGTCAGACTCAAAGCCTGTCACAAGTGGTGTCCCACAGGGCTCAGTCCTGGGCCCACTCTTGTTTGGCATCTACTTTTCCAAGTACAAGCAAACACAGGAGGGTTATGGCTGACAAAGTTTGCAGATGACTGCAAACTGGGCCATAGTAGAAAACACATCTGACACAGATATCCTTCAGAAGGGTCTCACAGAAACAGATAACTGGTGCCAGAGCCACAGCCTGAAGTTAAATGCCAAAAATGCATAGTCATACCCTTTGGGAAAAACAAGGTTACCCTAGCTACCAAATAGGTGGCAATCCACTGAGCACAGAAGAAGTTATCAGGGACCTGGGGACCCAGGTTGATAGTAGTCTGTCATTCGACACCCATGTAGCTAAAGTGGTTAGGAAGACCTTCTACATTGCCCACCTTATCATGAAGGGATTCTCATCTAGATCAAGGGAGGTCATAGTCTCCCTTTACTCATCACTCATCAGACCAATGATTGAGTACAATGCCCCATTCGGGATGTATCTGACCTGACACTTGCAGCAGCTGGAGAGGCCACAAAGTTCCTCACCAAAAGGATAAAGGGTCTCAAAATCTGTCCTATGCTGCCCGACTGAAAGAACTCCAGCTCTATTCAGTCGCTACCGCTTGCTCAGAGGTGACCTTTGCCTAACATACAAGGCCATGTCAAACCCAGATTTGATGAATATGCTTCACCTCAAAAATCTAGATCCATCAGAGCCACAAGGGCGGGAGACTTAAACCTCGACACGGCTATTAATAGGACGTGCTGGAGGGATAGATTCATCACCCAAAGACTCCCTATGCTGTGGAACAAAATCCCGGTACATGTGAGGCAGAGCACCTCGCTGGCCTTGTTCAAGAGAAATCTTGACCAATGGATGGGAGATCGCAGATATACCCCAGGGATTACCTCAGTGTCACTGCTCGACAGAGGCACAGCAAAATAATGGGTATAGTTCCCCATACTAAAGGGGTGGCGTAAGCCACAAAACGATGGGCTAGGCTTGTAAATGCCCTCGGGCAGATAGCCTAGTATGAACCTATGAACCTATAAAGCATACTGTGTTTATATGTTTCCCCATTATATTTGGCCTTGTCCAGATTTCCTGCATTAACAGGTTGAGAGATACATGCAAATAAATTGCTTTAAAGAATTAGGCATATCCAAACCTCTCAACTGTCCCCAATTTTGGCTCAAAATATTGCTCTTCTCCTAATAATCCCGCTGCAAAATGTCAATTTTGGAAGAAAACGTGGAGGGTTTACAATTAAGAAATAACTGTAATAATCAGAGTTATAGATTACTTTTATTTCATAAATGCATGTAGATTCTTTTATTTTGTCAGCTGCTCAAGCTAACAGTGCTAATACTAAAAAGTGTCCCTTCTTTGACAGGTTCCCAGCTGTATCGTGTGGCTATTTTATATTTTTGCATCACATTTTTAGTCCATTTTTCATAAAATTTTGTTTTTCTGGCAAATTAGTGGCAAATCATTAAAGATTGAAGTAAGAAAATAATGACAGACATTTCAGTTTCAGATTTCATACCCTTCAGAAAATTCATACTAATGCAAGACCTACTATTCTATTAGAAAGTTTGTAAGAACAATATTTAAATATTGTCCTTAATTTTGGGCCTGACTGTCCAGATTTCTAGCTCTGAGGTTGAGAGGTATGACAAATATGTCA
This sequence comes from Protopterus annectens, assembly GCF_019279795.1. Lineage (NCBI taxonomy): Eukaryota > Metazoa > Chordata > Ceratodontiformes > Protopteridae > Protopterus > Protopterus annectens. The sequence goes on along the minus strand of NC_056737.1, from coordinate 951,398,937 downwards.
GGGCCATTGCAGTCAGCCAGAGAGACATTTCAAGTTGTGACATACTTGTTGCACCCCACTCCCCCATGTAGTGACTCTGGATGTGTCCAAGCAAGGCAAGGAGCAGTTATGCAGTGTAAGTGTGAAGAGCACCCCCCCCCCCCCCCCCCATCCAAGGTAGACACAAGTACTACAGTGGCTTTTCATCTGTCTTGCTTGATTTTGCAGAATGTTCTAGTTTCTGTCATATTTTATACTGTTAATTCTGCTTCTTATTATTCAGAAAGTGCCCGTTGCTCTATGTTTAAGTAGCAATGATTTCATGACCATCAGGTACGCTTGTCTGAGATTATAAGATGCAAGTAAGCTTACTATTAAAGATTTACCAACATTGAAAGCCTTTTTGTTGTTGCCATGCAGAGAATACTTACATAACTAGATAACATATAAGCCTTGGGTATTGAAATGCATATGGCAGTATTTGTAATAAAGGACAGGATTACAGTATTTTCAGAAGCTCATTACATTTGTTGGAGAATTGCCGTCATCTTTGCAGGCTTTACCCATAAACTAAACAGAATGCCAATCTATCATGTGTGGTCCATAACCTGTGCAGTAATCCTTTAAGCAATTTATCTTGAGCTTGTTTCTTGTTTGCTGTTCATTTTTTACTTTGATCATGTTTTCCCAATGAAACAAGTAGATAGTTGTCAGTCAGCAGGTCTTTTTTGGATAAGAAACATTTTTACAAGTGGGGGGGTATCACTGCTACTTTCAGCATGTTACTTGGTACTTTTTATAAAGCTGAATATAAATTATAATTAGAACTGCAGTGCAAGGAGAAGTGGTTTGAGATGAGTGCTGCTTGTTTGTCTTGTACTTGATTTTGACTGGTAATCCAGTAATGTATTTAAAAAGTAATTTAATTTTTCATGCCTCTCAACCTTTTTGTTTCCATCTAGATATTAAGTAAGCTGTCATGCAGCCAATGCACTGAAATATTTTTTTTCTTCTACACTTCATTTTGTCTTGATTGGACTCTCATAATGATGGTTTGATACCCAGGGCAGCGTATTTAATTAAAGTTCCAGTTTTTGTGGTTTTGAGCATAGCCCCTCCCCTTTCTAGTTGTCCACACCCCTTCCCATTGTCTCCTGCAACCCCCCTTTGATTTGAAGTCACCAGCCGCCACTGCAGATAGAAGGTAAATTGATTTGCTGCTTCACAATTCAACTGAAAACATTATGAGGTAGAGGTGAGAGGAGGTTTGTGATTATGTAATTAAAGGTGCAAATGGTGTACCACATACATGTCAAACTACATATAAGCTATAGAAACCCCAGCACAGCCTAATGCAACTAAATTCTCAGACTGTCCTATACATTTGTAGATGGTTAAGGTAAAATGCAACTATTAACTCCTGCAGACTTGAAACTTGTAGCATACATTTGTCATAACATCATATGAATGTCATAGACTAAAACGTCTATACAGGTCTATACACACAACCTAAGCAGGGACATAATACATGGTTAACACATGGTTATGCAGTGTGACTAATATTCCTACTACATACAGAACCACGTCTGAAATAGTCCAGCCATCAGTGCATGCATAGCCTTAATAGATAACATGCCATGAGAATAGTACAGAAAACCTGGACCATCCAATATGTGCAGCAAGCAAGAGTTCCAGCTATTTTAGCACTGCATTTTACATAGATAGTGCCTAAGGCAATTGTTTGGTGCTGAACATTCTGCATATTATTTTGATTGTATATCTTTTCCTGGAAGCAGTAACAGGAATAATGTAGTGTGCTCCTTTATAATATATTAGTAGATATGGCAGTGATGCACCAATGATAGCAGATATGGCAGTGATGCACCAATGATAGCAGATATGGCAGTGATGCACCAATGATACAAAGTATTCCATTGCTAGATTATTTCCCTGATCACTGCCTCCTCATTATGGAGTTTGAAACAGTAGTTGCAGACATCATTTGAATGAGCAAAAAAACAATAATGTAACCAATACACACTGCAGCAGCATGCATGCAATATGAAGGCATGCAATTCCATAGCACTGCAGGATTATTAACAAGGCTATGAGATGCTGTATTTGTAAGGGGATGTGCTCACCATGGGTGTGTATAGGACTACTTATAATGCATATGTGGTAGTCAGTGACACAAGTTCATTTTCATACTAGTGAATACTATTTGTGCTTGCGCTCTGAATTTGAAACCATTACCTTAAGATGCATAGTTTTTGATTAGTGCATACTGCCGTGTTGTGCTACATTAGTGTGTATAAACGGCATTGATGGCTAGAATTGTGCTTAGCGTTCTCAACTTGAACGTTTTCCCTAAGATGTATCACTTTAAATGGTGTATATTGCCATGTTATTTGCTAAACCAGGTTGCATAAACGCTAGTAGCGTCTTGTTGTAGTTTTTCAGCTCACCTTGTGTAGAAATCAAGTTAAGGTGAATTTTGTTCAAGTCTACGCTTTCTTCAAATGTTTGCTACTACTTGTTTCTCCTGTACGGACATATGGAATGTGCTTTTAGAAGTTACCTGGGTTAAAACTAATACTGTATTATTTTAATGCCCTGGTCTATGGTGCTTTAAAAATGTTAGTGACCTCAAGTCATTAGAAACACTAGCAACCACGTTTTTTCTTTCTTTCACCCACAAGGTTGTGTTTATAGTGCAAACAGTGTTGGGCTATGTTGCTATAAAACGCTAGCGACTACAAGCTTTTAGAAATGCTAGCATCCACTTTTTCTTATCTTTCTTCTACAAGGCTCATGTTTACAGTGCAAATAGTGTTGAAAATAATTTTAGGTTAATTCTATGTTCTATTTGTGGAGGGTTCTTTAAAATAAGAAAAAAAAAATGCTAACAACTGCTTGGTCGGTACCTTCTCCCACGTGGACTGTGGTTGCGCAGTTGTTTGGAAAGTGAATATTCCGCTCTATCTTCGTGCTTAGCCTACCCACTTAATATGTAATGGTCTGCATTGTGCAGCCCCCAAAACATCTATTTTTGTATCTTTTACTCTGCAAATGTGGAGCATAGATTACAAGTATTTAATTTAAAAGCTTATATTCAAGGAGTAGTTAGCCCCATTTTGGAGATATAAATTCTTATCCTATGTTATACTGCTCTCTAGCATTTCTGAATACTTAGTGAGTGCTACCTTCTTGTCTCTCCACAGAGAGCATACCCATTACTTTTATCTGCTAGAACTGCTTGTCTAAGGTTTTAGCTCTTTATTTATTCTTAAGACATATTGAAAGGTGTGCTACTGCTAATACCTACATGAAAATGTTTATTTACTCCTCCTTAATTGAATGATTGGGGTAGGGTAGGATTGTACCTATGCTATATTTCTAAATTAGAGATTGTTTTACCGACAGACTAAATGTTCTTACTTAGCCTTACCATTACAAGTTTCTAATTATCACAGTATGGTTATTTCGTGTGTTTAAACAATACACTAATCATTTTATTAGTAGTTTTTTTTAATATTCTGTATGCTAAACTGTGGAAATTTCTACATTAATTTATATACTAGAGCTATTTTGTGTTTGTCTCATTATATCATTAACACCCTCTCTCCCTACCTTCCTTCCCTCCTAGCTCCCCATCCACTACTCTGCACTAAGGAACCTACCTGGCCATTAAGGATACCCTCAACAATTTCAAGCAGTGTCCAGTTGGATCCAGTTACTGTGCTGTCCCAATACCTTACTACGGCCTGTGCAGTATTTTACAAAGTACGTCCTATGACATGACCCTTACTGATAATTACTCTCAGCTGTATTTTGCAATTGTACTGAATTATCTTTGTCCCCAGAGTCAGGAATGCTAGCAGCCAGAGTCCTCTCCAAGTCCAATATTGTCTATCTCTTTCCTTCAGTCACTGCTTACCTTAGCCTTCCCTACTAGTTTTTTTCTGCCCTCTGTCACCTGTTGTTATACAACCACTGAACACCAGGTGGCAGTCTAACCAGGACTTTAGCCTCACCCCCTTCCATCTATACTAATTCGCCTCTTTACACTATTCTTTCCAGCTTCTCCTCCCTTACCCTGTTGCATAATCACTCCTTATATTTCTCCTTCACTGCCCCTAACCTCTACTCCTATCACTGTCTACCCTTAGCAGACTTGTATGCAATTTTGTTTCCTTTCTCTATCCTTGGTCTACAACTATACCTGCTCCACTTGAAGCCACTCACCTGCTTCATCTTCTCTGTCTGGGCTGCTCTGCTTACTGATTGTCTCCTTCACTACTTGCTGTATCCTGCTCCGTTCGCTCTACGGGCTCACTCCACTCCCCTACCCTACCCCCAATTCCCACCCACCCCCAGTGCTGTTACATTTATACTTAACAAACCACACCCACTATACTTCCCATCACAACACCACAACTAAATAGTTCTAAACTCCTCCCCTTATCTCTATACCTTATCAGCACTAAACTACCCTACTCTTCCATAGCTTCTCCTTCTTACTCCTCTGCTTAGCACACTCCCTCATCTCCTCTATCCATTCTCCGCAGCTATAACCATTACTCTTACATCTATCACTATATTCTTCCTACCCCTCCACCTACTCTAACTATCCTTTTATACCATATCAATTAACCTATCCTACACTTCAACTATATTCTAAATCACCTTTGACTTTACATTAACCTTACTCTGCCATTCCAAATGGCCTACTCACATAAACCTTTGCTTATATACTTTTTCTGTCTTGTTTATTATTTATATTTCTAACCTTAACCTATACCCTCACTGCCTATGAGCATTATGTGCTGGCCCATAAAGTGTCCCATCCACAAACTCTCCCAACCTTACTTCCCAACTGTCTCTCTCATTGTAACATTACCTCTACCTCAGCTTATCTGCATCCTAAGTTCCATAGATGTACTCATGTTACTTACCTCCCCAATAGGTTAACCCCACCCACACTTAATAAAATCTTAAAAACTTCTTTCATACAATCCAAAAACATTCTAACAGGTGGAGATATTCATCCTAATCCTGGCCCATCCCCACTAACAGGTGGAGACATTCATCCTAATCCTGGCCCATCCCCATTAAATGTCAATCTACAAAAACAATTGCATAACGATGCTTCCTCCTCTTCTAGATTAGATAACTCCCTCAGAATAGCACATCTTAATATTCGTAGTATCAACAACAGAATTAGCCTACTGCATGCTCTTCTTCAAGCCCATGCATTCAACATTCTTTGTCTTACAGAAACTTGGCTAAAACCTATTACTCATGACCAAGAAATAATACCACCGGGATACAATATCCTTAGATGTGACCGCACTTCAAAAAAGGGTGGCGGCATAGCAATCTTGTTCAAATCTGAACTCCTTGTTTCTCCCTGTGATGTAGCACTACCCTCAAATACCAATGCTGAGACCCTTACTGTTAAACTCCAAATAAATAGCTCTAAATCAATCTATATAATCTGTTCATATATCCCTCCAGGAAATAATATTACAACCCTAGAAAACATACTTAGTAGCCTATCCAACCACCTTCCTCAAGAAACAATAGTGTTAGGAGATTTTAATATAGACTGGACCTTATGCAATTCTTCCAGCCCTAAGACCCATATAAATCTATTTGGTTTCACTCAAATAATAAATGCCCCCACTAGAATCCATAAGCCTAGTACTAAAGAAACTACTCTTGACTGGATACTAATTAATAGTCACCCTGAAACTTACTTGACAGGATCTCTCCCAGATGACATTAGTGACCATATTCTAACCTACATAGTTAAGCAAAAGAAATCTAGCCCCAAAGACAATAATTTTATCACGTATCAGTCTAAAAAATACTTCCAATCTGAGAACTTTATCAATGAACTAAAAGCCTGCAATTGGTCGTTACTGAAACTACTCAATCTGGATGAAGCTATCTCCTTCTTTAATTCTACATTCCTTCAGATTCTAAATAGCCATGCTCCCATTCGCTCCTCCAGAGTCAGGACCAAAATAGCTCCTTGGCTTACAAAACAAACCAAAGAAAAAATGTTCCTACGGAACAAAATTTGGGCAAAATGGAGAACCTCCAAAAGCCCTGCAGATCACCTCTACTTTAAACAGTTAAGAAATGCCGTCAAAAAAGATATAATCTTATATAAAAAGAACTATTATGTCCCATCTTCAACATTCAAACTCTAAAAATCCTCAAAAGTTTTGGTCTGGCATTAATAAACTTCTCAAACCAGGCCAGGCTAGAACTCCTTCTCCCAGCTCTATCCCCCATAACAACCCTCTGCAAATAGCAAATGCTTATAACAACTACTTCATTGAAGCCATTCAAACCCTTACTAAAACACTATCACCCCCTACCCTCACTCCTACACAACATACCAACAATTCTCTGCCCCCCCTTCATTTACAACCAGTAGCAACTACCTTTATCTGCAAACTCCTTCAAAAACTTAAACCCTGCACCCCTTCTGCTGACTGTCTCCCAGCAGAATCCCTTCAAATTGCTGCTAAAGCCATCACATACCCTGTTTCTATCCTTATAAACAGAACTATCTCAGAAGGTTACATCCCTTCCTTATGGAAAATATCCCATATAATCCCCTTACACAAAGGAGGTAAATCCACTGATATCTCCAACTACCGTCCAATTGCTTTACTCTCCCCTTTAGCTAAAATCATGGAAAAATGTATCCACCATCATCTACTTCAGCACCTTCTCCACAATAACTTGCTTGCTAATTGCCAACACGGTTTTAGGCCCTTTCATAGCACTACATCTGCCCTGCTAACTTTTACTGACTGTATTAACAAGAATCAAAACAACAACTCTCTCTCATCTGCTGTATTTATTGATCTATCAAAAGCCTTCAACATGGTTAATCATAACCTACTTATCAATGCACTAAAAGCCCAATATCTTGACCAACAAGCAATCCTTTGGTTTAAATCCTATCTTGAAAACAGAAAGCAAGCAGTACTCTGGGACAATAAACTATCCCCACCCCTCCCAGTGGACACTGGAGTACCCCAAGGCTCTATTCTAGGACCTCTTCTTTTTTCCATTTTCATTAATGATCTCCACACTGCTTTTCCACAAACTTCCTGTATACAATATGCTGATGACTCTATGCTTATCTGTACTGCCACGTCTTCCTCCTCCCTCCAGACCCTTACCCAAACTGTATTTAACAAAGTAGAAAAATGGTTTACCCAATGCTGCCTCCTCCTTAACCCCAAAAAAACAAAACTTTTACTTTTTACTCCCACCCAAAAATCCCCACAGATCCACTTTACCATTACCTCTGACAATGGTACTTGTATTTCCCCTAACTCTACTGCTCATCTCCTCAGCATAACTATTGACCATAACCTCAGCTTCGATGTCCATGTTAACAATACTATAAAAACCATCAATAAAAAACTAGGCTCCCTGTATAGAATAAAACCCTTCCTTACCCCACTAGCTAGGAAATCGATTGCCCAGACTCAGCTTACTTCTACCCTGTTCTATGCATCTGCCATTTATACCAATCTATCTAAGCTTAATCTTTCCAAACTGGAAACTAGCTATAATAATATTACTAGATTTACCACTGGCTCCACTTATAGAACCCACCACTGTCTCAACCTTCAACAACTCAGTTGGTTAGAACTACAAAACCAACTACAATACAATCAACTGCTGATTGCACAAAAAATTCTGCACCACCCCACCAACACCCCTATCCTCTCTAATCTGATCTCCCCATACAAAAATCTTACAACACTACGCTCAGCTAATAAGTTACACATTGCCAACAATATATCTAATAACAAAGCAGGAGATTCACTCTTTTCCAATGTTGTTGGTAGAATCTGGAATAAGCTTCCAAATACACTCACTTCTCTCTCATCTACACAACTCTTTAAGAAACACCTAAGGCCTTACCTAAAAAGACAATGGCTTTGTCCTGCTCAAAGCCTGATTGAAAAATACTCTTCACTTTTTCTCCTCCCCTCCTTTCATGCGTTATAACAAATACCTCACCTTGAGAGTCATTGACTATCAATTATTAACCCCTTCTTACTTGCATTATAGTCCTTCCTAGTCTCTATTTTTCTTTCTCTTACTTAGTGTTTTTTTATTTTTTTCTCTCAAATGAATGTTGATGCTTAATTACTATGCTTAACTGTTGCCTGATTGTATTTGTAACCCCTCTATTGAATTAAGACATGTTTATCTCCAAAATCTACTCTAATGTCTCTGTACAGTATTCACAAAATTTACTTTCTTTACATATTATGCTGTATAATTTAAGCTAGTCATTTTTTTCTAAGTTTTTAATGCCTTAATGTATTTGTGCATGGAGCTTTCCTCCCCGGGCCTCTGCTGAAAATGGATATGTATCCAGCTAGACTAGCCCGGTCAATAAATATCAAATAAAATAAAATAAAAATAAGTGTTTAGCATGTAAAATAAGACTCTAGTAATACACTCTACTCTCTGGTTATATAACAACATTTTAATTGCAATTATTGTAGCATTTCCATAACAAACAGCAGATGTAACATCCCCAAGTATATTAAAATGTCTTTCGGTGCAGAGATTAAATGAGGTTTATGACATGACACACTGGATCGGAGCATCTGCACGAAGGAGTATCAATGAAGCCTGTCTCAAATGCATAACACACAAATATTCCCAGCATGCCGAAGGCACTGAATAGTTTGTTATAAGAATTTAATTGGAACATAACCATCTCAGCTGACTGCCACTTCTGAGCAATTCCAGCATGGTATTACCAGCACTGTTGGCTTAAGTGACATGCTCATAATCGCATAATTTCCAAGTGTGACTGAGAAAAATAAATCCAGAACACACTGACATCTCATAGCCTTAACCTTATGAGCTAGACTGCCAGAAACAGAAGCTCAAGACAATATTGAAATGTCAGTGGGAATCTCAGAAAACACATCCTTCACAGCTGTAGGGAGTTAAATAGAAAAATATCAGAAACACATGCAGTAGTGTGAAATAACATGTAGGGGTGCATTATCATAACAGGAACCATTAGCTGCATATATACACAGCAGCCCGAATTCCATTGTAGGCTGACAGTAATGACACAAATACAAGATAATGGCATACCAGCTGTGGAACAAAGTAAGCCTTCAAAAAATAAACCATTAACCATGTTGCAACTCTTATGAAGACAGGACTGGAAAGAGTGAATGGTCAGTAAACTTCTCAACTGTCCCCATTTTGGAGGAATGCTCCTATTTTAGGCCTGATTTATCCTTCCACAGGATGTCCCTATTTCTGGATATATGTTCCTATTTTCAGGCTTGATTTACCCCTTTGCACAATTTTCTGAATTCCTGTAATCACATGTGATTCTTTTGAAGCTGTCTAGTACACAGAAAACCACTACATGATCAACATACCAATGGCATTGGCAATTTAAGGAAAGAGGACACACATCTTACATCTCTTTTGCTGAAGCAAAAACAAAGGACATTGGGTTGCAGAATTGTGTAATACAGTTCAAAAAAGTCCATAGATTTTACACTGTCTCTGATACTGTACTTGTAATTTCCATCATTTTGGCACTTCCTGTTTTTAAATGTGTTTCTGAGTAGTATCTCACATTCCTACTAGAAGCAGGAAAAAGTTATATGCTTTTTGGTTTTCAAATCTTATGCTAATTTGATGCCCAGACTTTTAGGTAGATATTCATACTTTTCAACGGCCTTTTCTCTATTTCCAAAGTCTACAGCTTGAGAGGTATGGCAATCACCAATTCCAAATGCTATAAAAAAAAACAAAAAAGTCTGAAAGTGGACATTGCATTGTCAACTGGTTAACATCTGTTTGACCTTGTATGTTTTCAAGCAGTGTGGATAAGAGTCAGGTCCTACTACTGTTGCTTGTAAGCAGCCTAATGAACTAGTAATGTGCATGGACTGACTGGGACAAGATGACTTGCACTGCAGACATTCATATTCCCAGGCAGCTGGCAGGGATCCCTCTATGTTGCATTGTTTTCAGACTCTTTTTGTATTGTTTGATGTGCACAGACCTCATTTTTGTGTTCCCTTTTTTCATGTCTCTGCCTACTGTTTGGTGCCGGTATGAGTTTATTCGATATATATTCAGTCATTTGATACATCAGGTTTGGATGACAGTGAGGTGGCAACACTTGATTGATGGCCTTTTTTGATAGCCTGCTACATGATAAAGATGATTTCTCATGCTACCTGGACATTTAGATAGTGAATTATGGAAGGCATACATTTTTCTAACAATTATGGAATGTGTAACAAAGGCAAAATTATTAGATTCAAAAGAGCTGCTCAGTGTCAGTCTATGCCACTTTGGAGTTCAATTTTTATTCAACCATTGATACTGAATTTGATTTGGAGGACCCCCCCCCAAGCAATAATGCGTCCAGCTGAATTAAAGTTCAAATATAAGCAATCTGGGTGTAAACATTAAAAATCAAAGTTTAGAAGAGAATATGGATCTGAGAATAATGGAGGCTTTTAAGAATTTATTAATACAATAAAGAATATTAATAATTTGCTTGTTAATTGACTTCATTTTCTTTTCATGAATCTGTCTACCCTTTACTTAACAGAGGTTTACATTTTATTCCTTTTTCATTTGTGCCATTCTACCAAATGGTCACGGACATTAAAGCATTTTGTAGGAAATTAAACTTGAAAAGTCTTGTTTCCACAAAAGCCCTTACCATGTGTTTATAGTTCAGGAGAGATGTTTATAACCAAACCCATTCATTTTCTCCCGACTTAATATCATGCTGTTAAGTATTTAAACAATCTTTATTAGGATAGTTATACTTATTTCAGAATGATATTTTTAAAAACATTTCTAACCATATGGCCTCAGGTCAATGAAAGGCATTGCATTATCTGAGGTCAAGCATTAACACACTTGTTGAGCAAGCTGACAACAGAGGGGCAGTAGTGATGATGTTTAAATAAGATTATGTCCTGGATGGAAACCAGTTGTTGGGCAATAAATTATTTTATTTACATTTGGATTTTGATCCTTTGTGGAGATTTAAAAATGACAGTGATGATTTTTTGAATATAGCACTTGACTGAGGTTTTATTAATGCCTTTATCAAGCAACAGCTGACATTAGATGGTAAATCATCCATTTAATATTTCCTTATTTATTTCCTACAATACATAAAGTGCCATCTTTGTTACCTGCAGGCCCACAGCTTCTTTGTGTGGGTCTCTACTTGAACCTTTTCCCAGTTATATGGAATATTATTTTAAACTATTGATGAATCATCCTATATGAGTATAACAGATTTGACTTACCACCTGGAACTTGTAGAACATGTTCGCATTAATTCTTCAGTTTATTTATGTACTATAAATATTTATAGTCTATATGCTTTAATTCCCTGTAACATTGGAATAGAGGCCATGACATATTGGCTTTCCACTTCTGGTTTATATTCAGATAACTTCAACTTTTTTTCCTTTCTTTCTTTCTTTTTTTCTTTCTTGAATCTTTTATGGTTGGTCCTTTAGAATATTTTATTTTATTTCTGCGATAAATGTTTTTTTTTTGCATTTGAGAGTCTCTTCAGTTGGGGATATTGTTACTCTGATTTATATTGACTTATATATGGGCTGTGTGAAAGCCTAGTGGGACTAACCTGTTAAACAAAGATTAAATAAACAAATAAATAACAATGAGAGGAACAAATAATTAGTTTAGCTTCAAAGTATGCTGTTAGGATGGTGAGATCTAATAAAATACAGGAAATAATATTCAGGATGCAATAGCATGAAACTGGCACAGAAAGTCACAAAAGAGAAGCAGACAAGGCAGTCAAGGAGGATGAAGATTGGAAATACCAGGATGAGATGGTCTCTTTTACAAATGAAGTAAGTTATTTTCTGGTTGATTTTAAAATCTGAAATGTATAGTAATCATTCAAAATGTTATGGGGAAAGGTACAAGACAAGTTGTAAGATGTCTTTTGAAATAAATTTGAAGCACACAGATAAGGGACTAGACGTCAGCTTGTAAATATGGATATAAAGTATTAATGAAGATTTGTAAGGACCAGGCTATGAGACTGATTATTAGGTAAAATTACTTTATCAGACTCATGGGGTTAATGAAAGGAATATTACAAAGTATCTGTTACCAGGAAGAGTTATGTGTAAGCAAGATAGTAAGTGAGGTATGGGGAATTATGTCTTAATGATGATGAAGAATAAGGGGGTATGATTTAGACATATTGCAATTGAATGCTGGGTTTACAGAATAGATTAAAAACAGGAACGGGAGATGAAGAAGCAGAAGCAACAATAAACAGCATTTAGATGAATTTTTGAAGTTAATGCCTCCTATTTCTGATGTTAAATGTGGGGGGTTAGGTTACTCAAATGAGAGTCATTTTGTAAAAAAAAAAAAAAAAAAAACTGCAATAAAAATATAACCAGGGCAAGAATGGTAGTTTCATTTTTGTATGATGGGATGCAGTCTCAACCATTGCCTAAACAGAAGACTTAGCCCCTGCTACCCCCAGCTTAATATAATCGACTTAGTGATAAACAATCCACAGAGAGATACAGGAAACACTGTTAAGAGCTCTTCAGCATCCATCTTGTTCTTCAGCTGCCAGGATACTTTCGACTGAGTTGCTCATGACCATGTACCCTAGTAAAATAAATGTGACATATATGAAAACATTCCTAAATAGGGATGGCAGGAGAAGTACATTTTAGGTGGTAGAAATTTGTGGAGGTGATATGAACACTTCTGTAAAAAGTAAACAGAGAGACAGTGACAGGCAGTTGTAGAAAAAAAAGTTTAAGAAAAAGAAAATAAGAAATGTGAATAGATGTGCACTGTTAACTCAGAATACGCAATGCAATCTCTTTGTTCCCGTTTGCTGTTCTGCCTACATTTCCTCTTTTTTCTATTTGTATTTTGTTTTTCTGTTATTTATATCAGCTTCATTTCCTATGAATTTTACATGTGGCACCTCCCTTTATTTGTTGTTATTGGAAAAGAGGTTCAGTGTTTTCTGCAGGAAATTCTCTAAAAATAATTGCAAGCATTTCCTGGCGATGTATTACCATCTGCACTTTTTTCTTGATTATGGGCAGTAAAGTGTTGTCAAATGTGCCATTTTCATTGTTTGCAGATTCAAACAGGACTTGTGAAAAATATAATCAAGCTCCGCCAACGTAAAATGATTTGACTTATATTTTGCAAAATTACCTTAATGCTGTCAGATTCTGTTCTGCTTATGGCTAACCAGTAAGCAGCCTGGAATGTAAAGCTGGCCACATAGAAGCATCGTTCTCAGTCTTGAAGAATTGTCCATAGAAAATTTTAGGGGTGGGTGCAGATGAGAACATGACATCTACAAATATAGTAGGGTAGAGGGGGTGAAGTTACAGTTAAATTTATCTGCTAGTAGATTGGCTATGTTCTCTGCATTCCAAGTATGTGATATTAACTCCGTACAGAGCTGGGCATTTTTTTCCTAAGGTTTCTAATATAGTTAAACAATCCTTTGTGGGTGTCTTTTGCCTGGCTGGCTATTGTCATCTCATATCAAGTTTTGGTCGATTAGATCAGAATCCAGAATTCACTTTTAAGTTTAGGAAGCACTGTTTTTTGTTTGTTTGTTTGTTTGCATCTTGAGAGTTACATGTATTTTCTTTTTTTTTGTTTGTTTGTTTGTTTGTTTGAGTATACAGCCTGTTTTATTTAGGTCCCACCACTGGGATTTATTTTTTGTTTTTTTTTTTGTATTGCACTTACTAAGAGGGGGGAGATGCATCTATGCAGCTATTCACAAGTGCATAGAATTTACAAGTAAAGAATTCCACATAAGCAGTGGGGTCATCAAGCTGGAAGAGAGATGTCGAATTTAGCCCGGTCATCATTCAGTTTAAGCAGATTAGCCATAGCACAACCTCTGAATGCCAAGGTGTTAGCAGCTGCTTCCAGCTTTCTTCTTAAAATTAATGTGGCTGATTTGATTTGTGGTCCAATTTCACCAGTGAGAGTTACAATTAGTAGGGAGCAAAGCTACTCCATATTGGAAAGGTGCAAGTACATGACTTTATTGCCCCTCTTGGGGTACGGACAAATGTGTTCACAGAGTTTGCATTGATGATGTCCAGAAATCTCTGAGAGTATACATGTTAAAAGATGTACATGTCTACTGGTTATTGGAGGGGAAATATAAGCCCCCTAGGAGAATGGTTTTAGGTTTTACCCAAAGGGGCTCTATTTTATTTTATTTTATTTTATTTGTATTTATTAACTGAGTTAAAGACTGAACTCCATTGACATTTTGGAGACTTAGCCGAGGAGAACCCTCTGGTTAGGGGATATTCACAGAGTTACAGTTAGGCAGTGAGGCTGAGGAAATCAAATCCTGGACCATTGGAAACAGCTCATTAAACAGCTCTTTAATCCTTGACTCCAACTGTCAGAAAACTCCATACTAGCTAGGTAGGAATTATGGGCTGAAGAGATATAGATGGACTCACATAGTTAGCCATGATCTGATAAGAGGTCTTGTTAATGGTAAGTTGTATGTGGAGGAGTTCCAGATCATTATCTTGTCTAACTAGTCTGGAGAAAAACATTTTTTTATAAATATGGAGACAGCACTGCCTTTAGTCCCTTCATCAGGTGTGGTGGGCTTGAACATGTGGCAGGTATTGAAATCCTGCATTGATGCGGTACTCTCAATGGTCTTGAACCAGGCCTCTGTGAAAAAGCATATGTTGATGTTGTCCAGGGTGAGGTGTGCATGTAGGGGTTGAGTTCTATATCATAGGTTGCTATTTATACATGATATCTGGATTTGGTTGATTTTATCAGGGTCTACAGTTCTCTAATAAGTTTAAGAAGAAGCTCCTGGCATCAGTCTTAAGGTGAATGTGACTGATTTAATTTGCGGTCCAATATGACAAGGATAGTTGCAGTTGGTAGGGAGCAATGCTCCACCACATTGGTGAGGGCCAAGTACAGGATTTTATTGCCCCTGGTTGGAGAAGTTAAGATTCTTAGCATTGAAGAACAATACCTTAATGCTATCCAGATTCTGTTTTATTTATGTTTTGGTATTTAGTTTGTTAGTTTTGAATACAGGGGCAGAGCACTGATCAGATTCAACCATTTGCAGGCTCAGTCTGAGATACACACAAGTAACAACAGCAAAGTAAGACCAAAGGTATAGCTACATTATATGGAATACTGAAATACCATAATTTAGAGGAGAAAAATTATAGATGTATACAGGAAGATTTAAAAAGAGGTAGGATCAGGATTATACACTGCATAATACAGCTGTTATAGCTGATGTAAATGTAGTCCAGCCAAAAGAACATGTTATATACAAGTATGGAAGGACATTTTAGCAGTGAAGAGGGTAGAAAGTCTAATGTACAAATAGCTACAATAGTAGAGCTAACAACAGGAGAAGTGTATATTAGAATGGAGAACAGCATCCTTCTGCACAAAGGTGGGCCATCTACAGACCCTGGAGACCACATACCCATAAGTCTCACTAGTATCATATGTAAATCCATAGAAAGAATTATCATAGAAATGGTCATTAATGACATAGGAAATCTCTAGACACTGGGCCCAACCCAATTTGGTTTCATCAAGGGCAGGCCATGCCTACTTACCCTGGTAGACTTCTTTGAGAAGGTCACCAAATCAATGGATGAGGGCAAAATGGTTCACATTGCCTCCTTTGACCTGGCCAAAGCATTTGACATGTACTCACTCGGGCATTGTTGACAAAGTTAAGAGGTTAAGTACAAACACGTATGTCACCCAGTGGATAGCCAGTTGTCTCACAGACAGAACCCAAGAAGTTAGAATTGGAGAGCCCACCTCTACAAAGAGGCCAATCATAAGTGGAGTCCTTCAAGTACTGTCCTGGGGCCACTTCTTTTTGGCATTTACTTCTCTGAAGTCAAGACCAAAGTTAACAGCCTCTGGCTAAATAAATTTGCAGATGATTGTAAATTAGTAGCTGTCACTGAATTGTCCACTGACACAAATTCTCTCCAGGAAGAGCTGACACAGACAAACAACTGGTCTCAGAGCCATGGACTTAAATTAAATTTCAAGAAATGCATAATAGTATCCTTTGGGAAGTCATCCGCCCCTGGTAACTATCATATTTTCAGCACACCCCTAAGAGTTGAACTAGTAGTCAGGGACTTGGGGACACACATAGACAGTAATCTAGCCTTTGACCATCATGTGTCTTCAGTAGTGAGGAAATCATTCTATGTTGTACAATTTATAAACAAGGGTATAGCATCTAGGTCCAAGGAAATCATTGTCCACTGCATTCAGTATTCATCAGACCATTCATTGAGTACAATGCCCTGTTTGATATTCATCTAACCAGGCATATCCAACAAATGCAACATCCACAGAGGTTCCTCATTAAAGGAATACAAGGAAGAAGTAACATGTCCTATGCAGACTGCCTGAAGGCCTTATCTCTGCATTCAGTCTACTACAGGTTGTTGAAGGGAGACCTATGTCTGACATACAGAGCATTGTCAGACCCCACTCTTATGGACTTCCTGCATATCTACAAACAAACAGCACCAGAATTACCCATTCTAAAGACTTAACCCTTGCCTGTGATATCAATAGGGCATGCTGGAGCAAGAGGTATTTATCCCAGAGACTCTACCTTCTCTGGAACAGGATCCCCTATCCATGTGAAGCAGAGTTCTTCCCTAACCCAATTCAAGTTTAATTTGGACCACTGGATGGGGAACAGGATATTCATCCCTGGTTTGGCACCTATGTCTCTTATGGACATAGGCAGCCTGTAAATGGTCTATATTATAAACACAAAAGACCTTTTCAGCGAATACGAAAACAGCAACACATATTGTGTGAACCACAAAAACACCAAACGCCCTAAACCGCGACATTCAAAATCTCAAATCGTCATAGTTGGCCAAACCCACCACCTGCTACATACTACCTACCCAAACAAAATAAATAAACCATACATGCACTAAACAAAACCCTACTTCTAACCCTACACTAAACCTTGCATACATTACTATCTATGCACTTACCGTAACCCACACCCTAACCCTAAGATTCGTAACTATCCCACACTTACCTTAAGGAGCTATATCGCAGAAGGGCCAACTATGATGATTCGACATTTCGAATTTCACACTTCAGGAAGATTGGTGTTTTCACGGTTCACTGAATACGTGTCGACGTTTCTGTATTCGCATAAGTGGACCATTGTGGTTCTAATAGGGAACTGCTTGTAAATGGTTCAACCCCCAAGTCCCTGCTTACACCTATCAAGGGTAACAGAACATAACGGAGATTCGGGATGCATGGGTAGGCTTAAAAAGACCCTTGTGTTTGTTAGCCTATTAAACACCTATGAACCTATGAACCTATATAGAAAAGAACAGAAAGGACAGATAGAGAAGCAATGGCTGTGAGTTTACAGAGAAGTTAGGTGATTAAGCAGCCAAGATTTTCTGTGTTGAATGTAACAGTGCTACCATGGGAGTTAGGTGACATGATCTATGTTCTGACATATACACTTATATTGTTCAGTTAGATATTGTTTGAAGTGAGATCTGAACTGCTTGTAGTCTCTGGTCTCAGTATGATCAAGTGGCAATGACTGCCACAGTTTATAAGCAAGAACAGAGAAGCTGTGGTCTGTGTAATGAACTTTAGTGGATGGAGTTATGGGAGTAGGGCCATTACTGGATTAGCTTCTGAGGATGTAGCATGGGTTAGTTGCAGTTAGTCTCATAGGTGAGAAAGAGTTGTGTCTTGGAATAGGATTGTGAAGAAAAGGGAGGCAAGAAGGAGGCTGTCTTATCCTTGAATGTCAACTTGCTTTTTCATGGTGTTGCAGTGATGCTCACAGTGAGAAGAAATGGTGATGAAACAGCAGATTTTAGGCAGGTGTTTTTTGTTTTTTTTTGTAATTAGTGAAAAGGGACAGGCCGTATTCAAGTTGCATAAATAAGATGCCTCTGCCTAAGACTGGTCTAGCAGGTTGTGGAAAGAAATGAGATATCATTTGGGTCTAGAATAGGAGGTAGTTAACTTTAGATCTGATTTCCTGAATGTGGTCTTGGAAGTTGAAGGACTGGTCAAGCCAAATGTGTTTAGTGAGGTTCCTTTGGGCCAAACAACATAGACTTTATATATATATTTTTTTTGTTATGGTTGAGTAGTAGTCTTTTGGGATAAAGCCAATTGTTTAGTTGCAGAAAGTCAGACTGAAGTTGATTTTGGATGATATTGTGAGAAGGGTTGGCTAACTATGTCATATGTGTACTAATGGTGGATGGAGTCTCTGGGTCATGTGGAGACTCCTGGCTCCAGATAGGCAACTGACCATGATCCTCTCCTTGTACAACCTGGTGAGTGGTGTCTCAGTGTGTCTTACAATTGAGGCAGCTATGATTAGGATGTTGGATTGTGTGGAGTTTAGTCTTGTGGGCTTTTGAGTTCAGACACTGTGACGCTTAGATGTATGTTTCAAAGTGGGTGCTGCCTCAGTTGTGCATTTGTGAGACTGCTGAGGGTGGTTGCTTCTTAGATTGGATTTAGTAAACCTTTGTAGTTTAGAAAGGTTACGTTTAAGCACCTCAGCATATATAGATCTATATAATTAATCTGGCCTGCTTAGTGTGGTGTTGTGTGATACTGACAACATGCTTGTTATTTGTTGTGTCTTCATGTGAGTGTTTTACTTCCAATAGCATTAAATGGCTGCATATCTTGGCTGCCAGCATGAATGCAAAACTTATGTGGTGATGCAATCTACTTTATATTTCCTGCCTATGGAAACTTTTATCCACACAGCTTTAAAGAGAACCTTCACACTCATCTCAAGTCCCAAATATGCAGCTGTTCTATTTCCACCAGGATGAGCTAACTTCTCCCTCATGTCTTTCCTCCTCTTTCAGCTACCTATCTTCACTTATCTCATGCATTACTTCACTAATCACCAGCTGATCACCAGTAATCCAATTATCACACCAGTAATAACTCACTATACTTCTATAACTTGTATTACTGGGCATATTCCCGGGTTTTGCCCCCTTCAAATACCTGTCTAAACACATTACCCCACACAACTCTCATCCTCATTCTGCAGTGGTCCATTGCTTTTTTTTCTTCTTGAGTATACTTTTACTGGCATGTCTTTATTTCATTACAATGTCCAGATTATTTCCTATCATAACTATTTCATCCATTTATCTAGTTTTAATTCAGAATAATTTTACCTACTCTCTCCTCTAACTACCAAGCCCTCTCATTTAGTAGTTACATAACCTTAAACTCTTTGTCACACTGTTTATAGCCATGTGACTGTAATATAATCTCTACCTGTCACTCTTTATACTTCTGTAATCCCCTCTATCTTATAGTGTATTCACTGCATGTAAGTATTGCCCTCTTTGACTGTAAATACCATTTTTGTAGTATGCTGTATTATTTAACTATTGTAGTGATAACTGATTTTACACTGTAAACTTTGGTGCTGTTCTACATTCGTGCTACGTTTATCTCTTGTACGACTGCATTTATTTTCAACTAATGGAAATATGATTAAATTCTATAATCTTGAAGATTTTCTACTTGTGCCTGTGGTTAAAAGGGATCTTGCATGGCCCACTCAGACATACCTGATAAAGAAATGCAAAATAAATAAATAAATAAATAAATAGTAGCATAGGGGCTCCCTGTTTTTAAACTTCCTAATTTTAATAGCCAAGAGCCAGTCTATAATGTACATAGATTTATTTAATAATATGGGCTTGGAACTTTTAAACATTTTTAACCAAACACAATTTCATGTTATTACAGAAGTTATATATTGAAATTAAATTGTTAGAGAATGTAATAAAAAATCTGAATTTATAAACTGTTTGTGGCATTATTTTATTAGATAGGCAAATTCAAACTGTTATAATGAAAAGAAAAAAATACCAAAGATAGGACAGCCAGTCCATTCTCCCTGCATATCAGGTCATATGTTTAAAGTCAACTAATGGAAAATCAGAAAGGCAATATATATATATATATATATATATATATATATATATATATATATATATATATATATATATATATATAGAAGATATATATATATATATATATATATATATATATATATATATATATATATGTATATTTATATATAGGTCTACCTTCGATGAATGAAATGACTTTTAACAGAATTTTACTTCCCTGACCACACTTCTCCAAAGCTGCATTCCACCAAAAGCATGGACTGCCAAAATCCTTTCCCTGTGAAAGGAACCACTTAGCCATCATGGGAATAAACCTAAATGGACCAAAATTAAACCCACCAAAGTGGGGGACTTCACCTCCCACCTCCCAACATCCCCCCCCAACTTAAATATACCAACTCTGAGATCGCACTACACTGAAGAGAGGGCAAAGTTCATCATGGTGGCCAAGTGGTTCCTTATGTTTTAGTGTTTTTTTTTTTTTTTTTTTAAGAAACAAAGTTCTACCTACATGGCCTCAGCCCAGGAAGCTGCCAAGAATGAAGCAGAACAAGACTACAGCAATACAACAGCATCAAACAGCTGTGATGATTTGCAATGTCAGAAACTTGAGGAACAACAACCAAGGAGGTAGGAGAAGAGGGAGAGGGAAAAGCATGAGGAACTTCTAAATCCTGACAGATTGTCTGTTTTTAATTTAACTAATATAAAGCTCATCTCCCCACAAGTTAGAATCTCCCCCATTGCTTTACACATTATTAGCAAAAATGGCTAATTTAGCATAAAGTTTGACTAAACTGAGACTGAAAAGGAGAAAGCTAACATTTGAATATTCACTCCATAAAAAGAGAACTGTTTAATAAAACCTTATACATCTAATCATGCTTTGAATCCCACCTCACAAATCTTTGTAAATATATGTGCTAGAGACATCAGAAATGCTTTAGGCGAGACATATAATAAAAATGATAAGATGTTAATAAATTTGAATGCCGATGATTAACTAGCAGTTAAAGAGTTTAAAGCAACGAGAGATGTAAGATTTATGAAGCCTGACAAAGGTTAGGGGATGGTGGTGATATCAGAAAATGAATATTAAAAACACTGGCAATCTAGCACAAATCAATGCTTATATCATACACAGAAGTTAAAAGAAATAGAATGTTTAAACTGATTTGTTACTTAATAATTTAATTGATTTTGATGTTGTTACATTTTTGAAAGTTCCAAACTCTAGAATGTGAGGATTAAGTGAAATCGCAAACATCCACATAAATAATGTCCAGCCTTCTTTAGTTTGATTATCATGGCTCAAGAAAGGATTACTAAAAAGATATACTAAAAAGTATGAATTGGATAATTTCAAATATCTGCCTCTAGATGATGCACTGGATTACTTTAACGCAACAGTTTTAGAAACATTAGACAATCTTGCACTTCCTAGAGTAAAAAGGGTGAAAAAGAACCATGCTCCATGGCTAACTAAACCTACTAAAGAACAAATGGTAACTTCAGATAAACATGGAAACAATGGGAAAAACGTAAAAACCCCTCAGACCTATTGAGATACAAACAGCTGTGTAATCAAGTAAAATAGACTAGCATTCAAAGACAAAAAAGACTATTTAAAACTTCAAACCACAAGCAGAATGAAAAAAAAATGTTGGGGCATCTATAGCATCACTTCTAAACCCTGGTACAAAAACTAACCCGTATCCACACCCAGACAAAACACCAGAACAAATAGTCAGTTTCTTCAACTCACACTTCATAAATGCTACAACCAGCATTACTACTAACTTTCCACAATGCCACTCTAGTACAAACTATACTGGAATAACCGCACTGTCCCATCTTTCCCAATCCCCTTCCTCTACTACCTCACTGACAGTTGAGTTGAGCAACTATAAATGCTTTACCCATATTCTCACTCACCACAGTCCCAACTTCTACTGTAAAAAAGCTACTTCTCAAGCTAAAACCCAGTTTTAATGCAACAGAGAAACTTCCCAGTGAATATCTAAACCTCACCGCAGAAGGCATTGCCTACCTACTAATCAACAGGTCCATCCAAGAGTCATATGTCCCAAAACTTTGGAAAAGATCTTTCATTATACCCCTGCACAAAGGAGGCAACTCAACTGATATCTCAGACTACTGACCCATAACCGTTTTATCTCCTATCTCTAGGATCATAGAAAACTGCATACACATGCAACTTCACCATATTCTTCTCAATAACCATATCCTGCCTCTAACTCAACGTGGATTCAGACCAGGTCATAGTACTACAACTGTCCTAATATCCTTCTTGGACACAGTTAATAAAGGCGGAGACTCAAGGAAAATAGTATCCACCCTATTTCTTGACCTATCAAAAGCCTTTGATACAGTATCTCGCTCACTTCTTCAAACTCATCTCTTTAACATTGGTCTATCGTCTCCCTCTCTTTGCTGGTTTTCCACTTACTTATCAGACAGACAACAGGCAGTTATATGGCAAAACTCTGTATCGCCATATCTTCACACCTCTACTGGTGTTCCCCAAGGCTTTACATTATGGCCACTCCTGTTCAGTATCTTTATTAATCATCTACACTCTTCATTCATTCAGGGGTCTGTCATATAGTATGAAGATGAATCTAATATTATATGCTCCGCAAACACTACATCAGATCTAAAACAAATCATCCAATCGGCATTTACTTCCATAGAGACCTGGTTATGCAATAACTATTTGTCTTTTGATCCCAACAAAACCAAACTTATTATATTCACCCCAAAGAAAAACACTCCTATAAACAAATCTCAGTTCACTATACTTTCCCAGAGCAATACAAAAAAAAGAAGTAGTTAGCCAGACTAAACTGCTAGAAGTAACAATTGATGAGAACATAAAATTTGACCTGCACATAAATTACAACATCAACAAAACCCATCAAAAACTAGACATTCTTTACAGGCATAAATATTTCCTTTCTCTTCCCACTAAACAAGTACTTGCTACCACTTATCTGCTTCCCTCTCTTATCTACAGTGCCCCTTTGCCCATTAACTTGCTATCCTCCCTAAAAACGAAACTGGAAACATGTTATAATAAAATTGCCAAGTTCACAACAAATGCGAGACATTCTACCCACCATTGCACATGCCTACTCTCACTGAACTTGCTTGAACTTCCATACTATCTCACCTATCTGAAATTAACTACAGCACACAAAATAATTTTCAAATATTCATATTGTCCTGCTCTAAGTTCTTTATTTACCCACTGTTTTCCCAATAGGTCCATTAGATCTAAAAAACAGCATGTTTTGCAAACCCACAAGCCCAACCTACCTGCATGTCAACTATTTTACTCGCGTGTTGTAGGCAGAGCCTGGAAAGCCCTTCCATTAGCAGTTTGTACCATTCAGTCATGCTTCTTTTAAAACTTCTTTGCGTGAACACTTCTCTACTAACTAGATCTGTACTTGTACTAAACCTCCTCCCTTCATAACCTGACTAACATCTTCCTCTTGTCTATTCTCATTGCTCAAATTTCTTTATCAATTAAGTCTCAAGAGATAACTTAATGACACTTATTATGGAAACTTTTGACAATTACACCCTATTCACTTTTTAACTTTTCGTAATCTTAAGAATGTATTGCTATTGTTTGTTTCACGTAAATCTTATATGGCTAATTTGCAGTGCAATGTTCTATCTTTGTGTAAAATTTCTCATCATTAATTCTGTTAATTATTCTATCCCCAGGATTTAATAAATTCTGTGTAGGCACCATGTAGGGCCTACACGGAATGTATCTGTGTTCGTGGTCATGGTTCCCCCCTCAGCAGCATGTCATACATATTAATGATGGTACATTGACGAGGGAGAGCTGAGAAACATGGTTATTGATTCAGTGTAGGGAGAGCTGTAGTGCTAACCATGGCTGCAGATGAGTATGAGACCCCCTGCAATTTCCATTATTTTATTTACATTTTTTCCTATCTTTTATTTTATATATTTTTTTTAAAAAAACATGTTTGCGAGATGCACCTATATAAGATAGCAAACACCTGCCAGACATCTAAAACTAGAAACCAGATGCAATTAATTATTTATTTAAAGGTGTGTTTAAGCATGTCTAAGTGTGTTTGCGTGGTGTGGTGCTCAGCACTGTTTATAGGTAGCTCAGTGGTATATGTGAAGGTATATCAGATTTCTTAATATCCACATATATAAATGGGTCGAGTTATGGTTTCATGTACAATACGTCTAGGTTTTGAATACATGATAGGAAAAATATGCATTTAATTTTGATATACATATTATGCATTTATTTATAAAAGATGTTCCCGCTGCACTCTGCTAAGCTCTACCCAACTATGCTTAGACCTGCTAAGCACTGCATAAACATGTTAATGGCTGCCAATGTTCATGCTCTGCTTGGCTCTGCTTGGTTGGTTTGCTCACTGCTAAGCTCAGCTAAGATTACAGTTCTGCTAGTTTATGCACTTGTCAGCTCAGCTGCATTGATTTGCATGGTGCTAAGTGATGCAGGGCTATTTTGAATGTTGCCCAATGACGTGTAAGTGTGAGAAAGCAGCCTATATTAAGCCCAATAGGTGGGAATACAGCAGAATCCATTGGAGTTCTATTACTGACAGTATCCATTGGAGTTCTATTACTGACAGTATACAATGACTGGCAGTGGTGAAGGTGTGTACTTTCGGGCACAGCATTGGGACATTCTGGAGTCCAGGGTCATGGTTGGGCTTCTCATGCATAACCATGATGACAGGCTGCTGCAGGGTGGTTTCCAGGGCTCAGATTGTAAGATGGAGGCCTGGGACTGGCTGGCCAGAGATCTCACCAGTCTCACTGGTATCCCCTGCACAGGTGAGCAGTGTCGTCACCACCATGATGACCTGAAGAGATGGAAGAGGTGACTCTTGCACACCTGGGTCCAAGAAGTGAGGGCAGGGAATGTCTAAAATGTATGTAAGTACTTTTTTCCTCTTTTTACCAATTTGTACTCTGAATGTCTGCAAACCTGGTATGAATAATGGTGTGCTTCTCTCCTAACAGCTGCAGCTGAGAGGGCTTGCAATGTTGAGTTACATGCCAGGTATTTGGTCAAGTTGTGCCATGAGTGTGATGAGTATGGATGTATTATGCTAACTGTACCACAAAGAACTCAAAGCCAAGGAAAGAAGTCCACATTTATTGAGCACTTTCATCAAGTTATATCAACTGACTTCTTCAGAATAAACATCAAGGACTGAACCACATTTAAGTAATACTTTTTCATAAAAACACATGACCCCATGAAGCCAATACAAAACCTAAATTCTTTATGTTAATTGTTACGAGAAAGGTCATGAAAAACAGCATAAATAGATTTCACCTTTACTGATAAACAAACTAAAAAATGTCATGACTTAAAAATAATTTTGTTTTAAAACAGATGTAAAAAATAGTGAATCTAATAGAAACATATCAGACTGAATTGGTGCATATTGTAATACAAATTTACATACTAAGTAATATAAGAACGTAGCCTAAAAAGGCTGCCTAATCTAATGCTGTCATTAATCCTGGGGGGGGGGTGCAAGCATTCAACCTTATCTGCCTGTATAATTCCTTAAACTCCAACAAATCTTCCCAAGGACCCCCCCCAGGATCTTTTTTCACCCCTTCAATGACTACAAAATAAAAACTGTGGTATGATGTTTTTCTATATGCCTATATAAAGCATTATTTCAATTACAGTTTCTCATAGCCCTACAATGTTCATAAATTCAGTCCTTGAACCTCCTTTTGATTTCACCAGTATAGAAACCATTACAATAGTGACACAGGGCAGCATATACCATACCCCGGGAATTTCAAGTATAAATCCCATTAGGCTTGATGTGGATGTGGTTAACAATAATATTATTATTGGTGTTAGGAACCAAGCTACATTGTGTACAAAATTCACATATTTTAGTCCCAAATCTGCTATCCCTGCATCGATAAATGGTATTAACCTCAAGAAGGTTCTCAATAGTAAGGCCTCTTTTAAAAACAATTTACGGCTTGTCACCCACTTTCTCCAATAATCCAGGATCACTACAGAAAATCTGCCAATTTTTTTAACAAGATGTTATATATACTGCTGTGGTCATTGGAGAATTTAGTTACAAAGGAACTACAGTATTGCTGGGTGTTGACCTTATTGCTGAGGCCAACATTTACCTCTGCTGTATTGATTTTTACCTCCAAGGAATGGTAGAATAAGCTGATTGTTCCTCTTATAAACAACTTCATGATGTATCCTATGTATCAACTCACTTGAGTATCTCCTAGCTTCGAACATTTCCATTAAATGTTCACACTGCATGTGGAAATCCACTTCAATACTGGCCATTTGGGCAATTCTAACAAATTGTTCCTTTACTATCCCCTTCTTAAGATGTTCAGGGTGGTTAATCTGATAGTGTAAGAGGCTGTTGCAATAGGTAGGCTTCCTATATACATTACTAACAAAACATTTCTCTACCACATCCTTTTTAATACCCACATCCAAATAATTTATACTGGTAGCTTTATATACATATGTTAATTTCAAAAGCTCTGTAGTATTATTTAGGTAATTAACAAAAAAATCAGCTTCCTCTTTTGTACCATTCCATAAAAAGAACAAATCATCAATATAACATAAATATACACTCCACTTTGTGATCAAGAACAGTTAAAACCTGACTGTGTTGAATTTTTACATAATAAGCACCCAAGGGTTCATAGTATCTTCGGGATACTGAAATTACATAGGAACCCAGAAACCCCCTATATGAGACCTTTTGTTAGTGCCTATGGCTCTAAGACTCACATGTTGGGAAAATACATTGATTATTTTCTTAAAGATGTTTTAAAAGGGGAGGAACACATCTGTGTTGACTCCTGGCATTTCTTGGACAAAATGAACAATGTGGATTTTAGTGAAAATGTTAGCTTTTTGACACTGGATGTAGTTAATTTATTTAATGTTATACCACACTCCATAGGTCTAGAATGGTTTGAGGAATATTTGTTTGATTGTAAGCCCTTCAAAAACGATGAAGTCACAGTTTTAGTGAAGCTTATGGAAATTCTGTTAAAAAAAAATTTTTTTTTTTTGAAGGGCAGTACTTCCTTCAAACGACTGGTATAGCTATGGGGGCTATATGTGCTTCCATTTTTTGCCAATATAGTCATGATTATTTGGGAAAGGAAGTACCTTTTGACCTCTGGTTTCAAAACAAAGTGGAGTGTATATTTATGTTATATTGACGATTTGCTCTTTTTGTGAAATGGTACAAAAGAGGAAGCTGATTTTTTTGTTAATTACCTAAATAATACTACAGAGTTTTTGAAATTCACATATGTATATAAAGCTACCAGTATAAATTATTTGGATGTGGGTATTAAAAAGGATGTGGTAGAGAAATGTTTTGTTAGTAACATAGGAAGGCTTCCTATTGCAACAGCCTCTTACACTATCAGAGTAACCACCCTGAACATCTTAAGAAGGGGATAGTAAAGGGACAATTTGTTAGAATTGCCCGAATGGTCAGTACTGAAATGGATTTTCACATGCAGTGTGAACTTTTAATGGAAATGTTCGAAGCTAGGGGATACCTGAGTGAGATGATACATAGGATACATCAGGAAGTTGTTTTTAAGAGGAACAATCAGGTTATTCTACCATTGCTTGGAGGTAGAATCAATACAGCAGAGGTAAATGTTGACCTTAGCAATAAGGTCAACATCCATCAATACTGTAGTTCCTTTGTAACTAAATTCTCCAGTGACCACAGCACTATATATAACATCTTGTCAAAAAATTTACAGATTTTCTGTAGTGATCCTGGATTATTGGAGAAAGTGGGTGACAAGCCGCAAATTGTTTTTAAAAGAGGCCTTACAATTAAGAACCTCCTTGAGGTTGATACCGATTATCGATGCAGGGACAGCTGATTTGGGAATAAGAGATGTGGATTGTGTACACAATGTAGCTTGGTTCCTAACACCAATAATAATATTATTATTAACCACATCCACATCAAGCCTAATGGGATTTATACTTGAAATTCCCGGGGTATGGTATATGCTGCCCTGTGTCACTATTGTAATGGTTTCTATATTGGTAAACCAAAAGGAGGGTCAATGACAGAATTTATAAACATTGTAGGGATATGACAAACTGTAATGGAAATAATGCTTTATATAGGCATATAGAAAAACATCCTACCACAGTTTTTATTTTATAGTCATTGAAGGAGTGAAAAAAGATCTTAGGGGGGATCCTTGGGAAGATTTTTTTGAGTTTAAGGAATTATACAGGCAGATAAGGTTGAATGCTTGTACCCCTTCCCCCGGGCTCAATGACAGCATTAGTATAGGCAGCCTTCTTAGGCTACATTCTTATATTACTTAGTATGTACATTTGTATTACAATATTCACCAATTCATTCTGATATGTTTCTATTAGATTCACTATTTTTTACATCTGTTTTAAAACAAAATTATTTTTAAGTAATGACATTTTTTAGTTTGTTTGTCAGTAAAGGTGAACTCTATTTATGCTGTTTTTCATGGTCTTTCTGGTAATAATTAACATAAAGAATTTAGGTTTTCTATTGGCTTCAAGGGTCATGTGTTTTTATGAAAAAGTATTACTTAAATGTGGTTCAGTCTTTGATGTTTATTCTGAAGAAGTCAATTGATATAGCCTGACAAAAGCGCTAAATAAATGTTTATATCTTATACTTGTGGTAGCTAAGTGTAGACTCCTTTCCTTGCCTTCGAGTTCTTTGTGGTATTGGTCTTGGTTTTGGTTCTCAGTTCTTTAAGCTAACTGTAGTGAAATAAGCAAGAAAGAGTAAAACATCAACTGCAAAAAAGTATATACAGTAAAGTTTGTAGTGCAATAAATGTACAGTTATCTTGAAGTAAAAAACAACAAGTGCCGAACCAACATGGCTGGGCACAAACCTCTATTTATTAAACAAAACAGAAAGTAAAAAGTAAGCGCTTTCGCGATAACATTCTCGCTCCTTCAGACTGATAAACAAGTAGAAAGACATGAGTTTAAAAAGAAAGCAAAATCAATCAGCTATTATATGCAAATCTGGTGAATTAACTAAAAGATGCACACATAAACAATACAATTATCAATATAAATGAAACAATACAAATAAAATCTAAGTTTAAAAACAACATTAATGCTTACGCGGACATGCTTTCAGGAATGGTTTAAGACTAGAAATGCCAGGTAGTTTCTCTGCATTTGACAGCAATATCCATTTCTGTTGAGCCCTTTCTGTTTTATTAGATGCATCATCCCCTCTAATACTAACATCCAAAACCTGGAGTACAAAGAGCTTAAAAGTCTATTCTGAGTCATACAAACCAATGTGTTGTGCTAAGGCATCTGTGTTTCTGGTTTCTAAAGTCCCTATAGTGTTAGAGGATCCTATCCTTCAGTGATCTGTTGGTTTTGCCTATGTAGAAGGCATGACAGACCTGGAAGCTTGCAAAATAAACAACATTTGGAGTTCTGCAGTCAGCATAAAAATCAAGTTTGATTTTAAAGTCCAAGAAGTGAGGGCAGGGAATGTCCAAAAGTATGTAAGCACTTTTTCCTCTGATTTACCAATATGTACTCTGAATGTCTGCAAAACTGCTATGCATAATAGTGTGCTTCCCTCCTAACAGCTGCAGCTGGGAGGGCTCGCAATGTTGAGTCATATGCCAGACATTTGGCCAGATTGCACAGTGAGTGTGCTGAGTACGGATGTATTATGCTAACTGTAGTGAAATAAGCAAGAAAGAGTAAAACATTAACTGCAATAAAGTATATACAGTAAAGTTTGTAGTGCAATAAATGTAGAGTTAGAGCTATATTGCAATAAATGAATAATGGCAACTGTACTGCAATAAAAACATGAAACAATACCAATAACTGCATTAAAGTATATACGGTTAGGTTTGTAGTGCAATAAATGTGGAACTAGAGCTGTATTGCAAAAAATGAATAATGCCAACTGTACTGCAATAAATACTTGAAACAATACCAATAACACCAAGGAAAATGGATTACTTCAGGATTGTATTGTCATAACCATTGTAGTAGAGCTGTATGCATTGGGGCTGTAAAGTAAGGAGCTGCAGTCAAGTATGACATTGTAATAGCTGTAGAATGTAAATCTAATGGCTGCAAATTGTATTGGTTATCTCATATAGGTACTGTTCAATGCTGTCTCTAGGTCAATACTGGTCACATAATGCTCTGTCATCCATAGACATCAGGTAATAAAGGTATATGGGTGAGGCTGCCCACTCCATGAGATGATAATTGTTTGTTGACTTCACAGATATGATACTGAAATATAGCTTACCTACTATCTGCGTTATGCTTGTATTTCATGCATGTGTGTTCTATTGTCACTGCAGTCTGGTATAACACTGTAGTAGTAGTATCAGGTCATATTTTCATTCCAGGTGAGCTCTAGGGAAATATCAGTCAATTAGTAATCAGCAGTGATTCGGTAGCTCAGTTTGTTAAATGCTCTGTATACGATACATTTTGCAACACACAGACCAGGGTTCGAATCCAGTGGTATGTAGTAGTAAATATTACAGTAGCAGTCATGTAATGCTCACAGTTTTTCTCTCCACAGGAACTGCATGTAAATGGGCGAGGTAGCCCATATTATGAGTAGACATTTGTGCATTTAGATGTCACAGACTGTTAAATTCGTTAGCAAGAATGTGTTCATCAGCAATGTTCAGTCAGAAATAAAATGTGTAATCCCAGTATGCCTGTATGCCTGGAGTGTCTGTTAACAGTTGCTGTAGTCAATTGATACATTCTATGCAGATGTCCCCTGCAGCCCCGGCTATTGGGTTCTATTTTCCTGCCTGACAACCAAGGCATGACAGCTATTTAGTGTCTGTACTGTACAGTCGTATATTGCCTACTCAGAGGCGATCTCTGCCTGACATACAAAGTTATGTCAAACCCAAAGCTGTTGGACATGCTCCACTTAAAGAAATCCCAATCCCTCCAAGCTACACGCTCTAGGGACCTAAACCTTGTCACCACAATAAACAGAACATGCTGGAGGGATAGATTCCTGTCCCAGAGACTTCTCATACTCTGGAAAAGACTACCTATCTATGTCAAACAGAGCTCCTCATTAGCACTCTTCAAGAAAAATCTTG
This sequence comes from Protopterus annectens, assembly GCF_019279795.1. NCBI lineage: Eukaryota > Metazoa > Chordata > Ceratodontiformes > Protopteridae > Protopterus > Protopterus annectens. Next base: position 951,367,624 of record NC_056737.1, on the reverse strand, counting down.
ATGATTGGATTCACCCCGGGATCACTTCTGTTGTTCTGCTTGAAAGGGGCAAAGGAAAATAATTTTCTTGGGTGGCAAAAGCCAGGTACCTTTTTGGCTAGGCTTGTATAGGCCCTAGGGCCAATAGCCTAGTACCTATCTATGAACCTATGAACATACATGTCTCTCAAGTGTCACAATTTCACGTTATGTAATTAATAGTGCATAATCCATCTGTCAGAGGATTACCATGGAAATGATTACCTAGATTGCAAAGTATTAACAAATCAGCCCACAGAACACCTTGGTAGTTATATAGGTCCACCTGATGTGCAAGTGTTCTGTGCAGCTATGTACCTGCAGTTATTACTGCTTGGCCCATACTGTCCCATGCAAATAGCTTGAGAGGTATGTATGTGCTACATCAGCCATAGGAGACTTGTAGTTACTGTACATATAATAAAATACAGACCTGTAGAGTAGATAGTAGTACTGTTGTCAAAGAAATAACCAGAAATGTTACTAACTGACTGTTTTACTCTGTCACCCACCCCTTATCTTCATTTAATTCTTATTGTTATACATTGGTCATGGTTTACTATTAACATATTTTTTACATTAACTCCATTTTGAGACATGCGTTTTATTATTGTTTTGTTTTATAATGGTTGCATATTAACATATCTTGTTAAATTACCAATTTTGTTAGAGTTATGCTGTAACTGTTACTGGCATGCTGTTAACATACTGACTGTTTTGTTATTTATTGTTGTGTTTCACATAATATGCATTGATGTGTAGTGGGGTTATTTCCAATGATCTGCCATGCTGTTATTATTAACAATGATTTGTTCACTACTAACCTATACTTATTGCTATACCGCCATCACCACAGCATGTCAGGGTAGGCTGGTTCCAGCTGATCCACCTAACTTGCCTCAACCAGCTGTGGCACCAGGTCCTAGCATGTTTGGGACCCAGACCAGAGGTTCCCCCTCTGCTGTCCTGTACCACCTGCAGTGTTGGTGGGACCGCCTCAGGGTATGGGGCCCAGCCTCCCCTGGGAGCGGTGGCAGAGCAGCCGTTGTCACCCAGGCTAAACTACTGGTCATGGTGTGCAGGATTATTCATTGGAGCTGTGAATGCCCCCTGCAGTGGACTGAGGAGATGCTGGCTGACCTGGTGGGGCAGGGTCTCCCTGGTGCCCAGCTTCCAGCACAACCACCCTTGAGGCAGTGAAGGAACAGTGTTAACAGTCCTATGGGTGGGGACATGAGGCACACTGCTGCCGTCTGGATGCATGTGTGACTTAGATTCCACAACACCCTCCCCATCCAAGGTGTTCACCCCCCCATGTGTCACACACTGCCCCTGTCTTCTGTCTTGTCTGTCTTATCTGTCTGTGAATGCATCCTCTCCTACCCAACTTACCTCCCCACACATACCTATGTCCCTTCCCCAACATTCCACTCTCACCTTAAAAAATATTGGAACCTGTCCCAAAAAAAAATATATATATATATCACTCCATACATAGCTCTCTGTTTTGCATACGTGTCCACTGGACACAAGTAATTTGGTCCAATTGGCTTGATAAAGCAGTTATGTTGTCCTCACCCCTCTCTCTGGGGTTTGAGAGTCCAAATTCATCTACAAATTCTGTCAAAGTGCACAGCTGTTGCTGTGCAAGAAATGGATAGCTATGGTTCTTTCCTACACCTGTTCTCCACATCCTTATCTGTCTGTCACTATGTTTTCCTCCTGATTGCCCCCATTTCACCACTTTCCCATCACCCCCTTTTTCTTTTCTCTATATTTTTTAGCATGCATTTGCGCAGAGCTGCTCAGAGTGGCATGGCATGGCTTCACTTTTTTTAGCTTAAATGGAGCTTTAATGATTAAATGCATTTATTGTATTGTCAGACACATGTACAAAATAAACACGACTGCCATGTTTCAAACCTGAGTTCCTCACACCTACAGCACACTGCATTAACCTGTCATACCATGCAGATGTTAATTAAAGCAGTTTTCAATAAAACATAGTGATTGCCACTGACAGTCATTGGGCGTATCTCAGTGGAGCTGTGCGCCATGCTGCATGGCGCAAACTGGAATTAAATTTAATGGGAAAAATGGGAGTGTGCCTTGGACTCTTGTGCAATAATACACCACTAAACAGCCACAAACATAATTATAGATGTATGTGAAGCCTGTGATAGCAGGTAAATGTGCCCTTTTATCAGCAACATTTTGAAACACACCTGTGTTCAACTGGGACCCTGGTGCAGAAATACAGTCATAGAAAGCCATGCAAATACTGATGGATGCAGACAATATGTGTCACAGCCTGTATGTATGTACATATACCTTGCAAATACACCTCCTGCAGCAGTGACTCTGTAGCTCCGTCTGTTAACCTCCTTGCATGCAATGCATTTTGCCACATACAGTCCTGGGTTCAAATCCACTTTTGTGTTGCAGTTCAATTACATTATTGTGACTACAGCAAGTAATGACTGAGTCATGCGATCATTATCCACACAGCTTACTGCTAATTAATGAACTGCTATCCAGTTTTGCAAGTCAAAGGCCTGCCTAGGGACACACTGCACATATCCATATAGCCTAACTATATGTCACCTACTACTCTGTTATTGTTAGTGTTGCAAAACAGACATAGCTTGATCATATACCTCGACTGAACTGCAAAGGGTACCCTTACCCTGGCTCTGTCATAATGACAGGGCTGCCACAGCTACCACAGTTACACATACAGCTTGTTGTCCTCTAAAGTGTTCACACTCCTGGAGCCAGCAGCACACACTGAATATGTAAAGGTAGATGCTACAGACCTAACATACCTCTCGACCTCCTAGAACAAGGAATCCAGACACAGACATAAGTAATGGGGGGACAAAGGCCCAGAGATAGGGATATGTTTAACAGTTTACTCCCAACAAAGATAGTAAGTTGATAGAATAACAGCTATTGCATTAGCAGGCATATTCTGATGAGTATGAAGTTTGACACTCAAATGTCTGTCTTTCATTACTGACCTCAACCAACAGCGTGTGCCAGTGAACTGACAAATGACCACAATGTCAGGGACACTGACCACACATATAAGGTGAAACTGTGGACATACTACATAAATCTCTACAGTTTACAGCTATGGTACCTACCTTCTGTGATGCTGTAGTCTCCACACCTCAGTAATGTCCATCTTAACAACTAAGAAAGGGGCCCTGGTCTACATGAAGGCCTTATATATTGCATTGTGGTTGTATGTAATTGGCTAATGATAGTGCAGTTCAGCTGTTTTGGCTTTAATAGCACATCTGATCCACAGATTTGTGCAGAGGCACTTACCTGTTAATGAGCAGTACCTTCAAAAGGCAGCCAGCTAGTTATGAGGAACAGGTCTGTATGAGACTTCACTCACACAGAGAGCATATTTTCAAAAGATTACCGAAAGCAAAGTTCAACAAAGGAGTACTGCACTCCACCAGGTATATAACTGATTTCTCCATATAAAAGGATGCAGATGGGAGGATGGAGGTATGGGGAATAGGGATTACAGCAGTAGGCTTGCATTAGATCTATGGTAATGATGTGTCATTGATACTCTGCTGTCCTACACCTACAGACATGCCTTTCATCTATCCCTGATTTCCATTCAAATTTTCGCTCGGTCCCTGCTAAATCCCTCCTACAAATGTTGGCTATCATAGGTAAGCTAGTGGATTACACATAATACATACTGACGAAACGTAATGGTGTACACTCCTGTAATGTCAAATAATGCACTGTAAGACACATCCTCTCATGCTGTCAGTGTCTCACATAAATAAGTCTAACATTTTAACAGTGTCCTTGAATGTCCTTGATTTACTCTGGCAAAGTCCCTGATTCTGTTGACATTTGTCTCTGTTTGGTTGAGAACTATGCCTAACATACCTGCCAACCTTTTACAGCAAGAAATCAGGACAGAGTCATTCTTAATGGGGGGACAAAAGCCCAAACCAAGCAACACTGTTTAAATATTGCCCATAAAAAGTAACAAAGTGAATAGAATAACAGAAATTACAGTAGCGTAACTGTGTTCTGAAGGGTACGACATCTGAAACTTAAATGTTGGTCTTTATTCTCTGACAGCAACCATCAATGATTGGCCAACCATTTATCAGAAATCCACATTTTTGTGTGAAAATGACCAAAACTATGAGGCAAACATCTTTACATTCTTCAAACATCTGTATAGCTGAGAGGAATGATGCCTACAGGGAACATATACTACAGCAGGTTTGAATTGTTTTCTGTCATTGAGGCACACTGGTGTTACTGGACTGTCCCCATATAGTTGTTGTAATAGCACACTGATATATGTCTGGCAGTGACAGTATGACATATTACTGGGTTTTTACTCATAGGGGACACACCACAGTAGATTGCAGTGCTGACTGTTTGGAACATACAACAGAATCTGTCACGGCACACAGGAACATATCCCAGTATTGCTACTATCTTAGTGGTATCCACACACATAGTGTGTTGCCAGACTGTGGAGTATGACGTATGAGGGAGCAGTAGATAGAGCAGTCCATTATGGGTGTGCTACATCTGTACATAGTGGATGTCCACGTGTCTGGTCCTGTAATGTGTTCCTCGTTTGTTCTCTTTCACGAACCATGTACTGCAGAAGACATACCTCCTTCTCAGGTGTGGAGAATGACATAATAGTGGATGGATTGACACAGCACCATCAGATCTTGTTGTCCAGGGGGAGGCATAATCATGAACAGCAGGCAGCATTGTGGGAAAATATTCTGTGAGATCTCAATCAGATTCGCCAACAGGACAGGACCCATGAGCAGGTCCGACACCGAGCCACAGACATGCTGAATGCTGCACAACGAAGGGCAGCTGATGTTGCCAGGGTTTGTGCCACCACCAATGAAGGGCCTGCAATGGAACAACCACTCTCGGCCACAGAGAAATTCCTGGTGAACCTAGGAACACATGACAGCTCCTAGGCATCCATCACACCATACATCGTGGAGGTGGGTGCCACAGTGTCCATAGCAGAGCAGCATCCAGGTAAGCGTAATGTGTTTACCAGTGTAATACTGTATCAGTCATTGTGACAGGCTGTACATAACTGTACATGGGTGTTAGGTCTATCTGCATTGGGGGGGGTGTCAGCAGTACAGCCAGTATCACAGTAACTACAGTACATGTGGATATATGCACATATTACCTTGTAGTGCTGCAGCATTTGGGGGTGCTGACAATGCCTCTTCCTCACCTTTTCATAGGTCCATCAGGTGTGGTCCAAGTCTGTGGTCCTGTACCTGGTAAGTGTGATACTGTTTTTTACAGATCATATATACACTATGATAGTTAAGGGCTGCCATATTGCCCTATTTACAAATGTTGTATTTAGCCAGAGTAGTATATTTATAGTTTCATAGTTTCATAGTATAGTACTAGGCTATCTGCCCTGGGGCATTTGTAAGCCTAGCCATAGTGATGTGGCTTTTGCCACCCCATGAAATGGCACAAAAATGTACAGAATAAATCTAGAATACTGTGCCTCTGTCTAGTAGTGACACAGTGAAGGTCCCCTTATATAATAGAATTAGTTTACTGTGCCCCTGTCTAGCAGTGACACAGATGTGACCCCTGGGGTAAACTTACGATCTCCCATCCACTCATCAAGATTTCTCTTGAAGAGAGTCAGTGAGGGCTCTGCCTAATACGAACTGGGATCCTGTTCCAAAGCATGGGAAGCCTCTGGGTTATGAATCTATCCCTCCAGCATGTCCTATTCATACTTGTGCCGAGGTTTAAGTCTTTAGCTCTCATGGTCCTGATGGATTTGGATTTTTTGAGATGGAGCATGTCCATCAGATCCTGATTGGACATGGCCTTGTACGTCAGGCAGAGATCACCTCTGAGCAGGCGGTATGCTACTGAATAGAGCTGAAGTTTCTTTAGTCTGGCAGAATAAGACATATGTTGGAGACCCTTGATCCTTTTGGTGAGGTACTTTTGTGGTCTCTCCAGCTGTTGCAAGTGCAGGGTGAGGTACATACCAAATAGGGCATTGTACTCAATCATGGGTCTGATGAGGGAGGAATATAGGGGTACAATGACATCCTTGGATCTGGATGTGAAACCCTTCATGATGAGGTGTGCAAGGTAGAATGTTTTTCTAACCACTTTGGCAACGTGGGTGTCAAATGAGAGGTCGCTGTCTACTTGGGTCCCTAGGTCTCTGATTACTTTTTCCGTACTCAGTGGGTTGCTGTCTATGTGATAATTTGTGGGTACTTTGTTTTTTCCAAAAGGGATGACTATACATTTTTTGGCATTTAGTTTAAGGCCGTGACTACTGCACCAGTTGTCCATTTCAGTGAGGCCTTTTTGTAGGATGTGTGTATCTGCTGGTGTATCGACTATGACGCCTAGTTTGCAGTCATCTGCGAACTTTGTCAGCCACAGCCCTCCCATGTTTGCTTTAACATCTGAGAAATAAATGCCGAACAAGAGGGGTCCCAGGACAGATCCCTGTGGGACACCACTTGTGACTGGCTTTGAGTCTGACATTGCTCCAGTGATTTTAACTTTATGGGTTCTGTCCTTTAGCCAGTTTGCAACCCATCTAGTGACATAAAGGTTTACTTTTAAGCTGTTTAGCTTATCTATGATGCCTGAGTGGGGTATTGTGTCGAAGGCCTTAGCCAAGTCCAGGTATGCTGTATGGACTGCTTTGCCCTCATCAATGGCTCTAGTGACTGTTTCAAAAAAGTCAACCAGGTTTAAAAGGCAGGATATGCCCTTTACAAAGCCGAACTGGGTGGGGTCAGGTCCCCTATGTCTCCGTTTATGAGTTCCATAATGATTCTTTCCATAGCTTTGCAGACCAGGCTAGTCAAGCTTATGTAGTTTCCAGGGTCTGTAGAGGCACCCTTGTGGAGTGTGACCACTGTTGCTGCAGTGTTCAGGTACATATCCGTAAGGCTAAGGTTAAATAGCATTTTTATGTGTGGGTTTAGCTCCTCTTGGAGTTCACGCAGGTCCCATTGATGCTGTGTTTTTGCTTTGTTTAGGGCGATTCTCAATTGGACATCTGAGATGACAGGAGATTACATTCAGCTGGGATAAGTATTTCTTCTTTTGGGGTGAAGGAGGCAAGAAATTTGCACTGAACCAGACAGCCAGAATGTTAGCAATATCTGTGGGATCAGTGTATTTTTTGTTGTTGTGAACCAACTCTGAGCATATCTGAGGGTTTCCGTTTCTAACATAGCTGAAGAAGGCTCTGTGGTTATCTTTAGTGCCCGTTTTTTCTCTCAAAGTTTGCCTTGGATGTTTTTATGAGAGATGTTGATCAGAGATGTCTTCCCTTCATGGGATTTCACTTTTGTTATACAATTTGTTTATGGCTGAAGTCCACCAGACAGGATGCTTACATTTGGTGGAGAGGGACTTGGATTTGTTTTGGATTGCATGATCCATGCATTCTTGGAGATGTCCATAGAAAGCATTTGTGAAGGATTCGGCATTGTGGGATGTGGTATCCACTGGAACAGTGGGCTTAAAGGATACCATCTCAGTCTTAAGAAGAGTGCATCTTGTATATTCTTATATGTTCCATCCTGGGACAGTTAACTATGGTTTATAGACTGGGTAATCACAGGTGTGTATTTGAATGACCATTGACAGATTTGTACTTATAGTTATGAGTGGCTACACAGCCTGATATACATGATGCAATTACTCCAAGATGCTTGTACAAACACAAAAGGGAGATGGTACATATCTGAGGCAGTGACACTAGAACTGGCATATCATTCTCAAGATAGGTGTACAGGGTTTATGTGTAGTTCTATTACATATAGTGTCATATTACATACCTTACTGGCAGATAAAATATCAGGGTCTCCAGGCACAGATGAGAGTAATGTGGAAGAAAGATACCCAGACAGTTCCAATAGTAGTAGGAGCAATGGTTCTTATAAAAGAGAATCTACAATTGTATTTAGGTATGTTACTAATCCATGTAACCCCGTACGAATTGCAGAAGGAGTCCTTACTGGGCACGTTGTGAGTGCTGCGAAGAGCTCTTTTGGCTGACATCAAAGATTGAAACAATACTAATTTCATAAACTTTAATCATACTTTGACTAAGGAATGGGGGTCCATTTCCATCATATTATTAATAACCCAAAAGATTTGGAGAAGTAAAAAAAAAGCAGATTGTACTGGAAACTTTAAATGGATGTGGCTGAAGTGCATGCTATAAATGGCTTGACTTGACTGTCTATGTTGTTGTGAGGTTGTCTGTTGTGCATGGGAGTGGGGATGAGAAGATGAGAGACTGGAAATGCAGGTGTGGATCCTCATTTGTATGAGTGTGTGAATTACCATAGATAAAAGTGCAGGTAGTAATGTATTGCTTTTGTAAGGGTCTGTCCCCTTTCACAACCTGATATCAGTGTCTCATCAGACTCTGATGATGATGGTGGCCACAGTGAGGCACAGGTGGGATTGCTGGGCACTGAATCTGTCCCACAGCTTGACATCCCTCTTCTGCCCCCATTGTCACTGCACACTAAAAATATATATAATGAACAACAATAGGACAGCCACGGCAAAGTGCATACATTTAATAAACTTAAAACACAATAAAACAGATAAGTGCTTTTGGACACAGTTCCTTCATCAGATCCATTAACAGAGGCTAAAAAGAAGTTTAAATAACATACAACATCCAATCAGAAAACATTGCCATTAAAGGCTCATTAGATAACAGCCAGTCAAATAAATGCAAAAATCAATCAATTCAGTTTCATACTGTCTCCTTGCCTTTAAAATAGGCTTCAGTGTGATAACCTCATTCAAGCCAGGTGGGAGGTTTGCCCTTAAGTCAACAATCCAATGGACCTATTTAATCACTGTAACATTAAAAATATCCCCTCCTCTTAGTGTAGGGTTAAAAACATACAGCACCATAAACATAAAACTGTGCTCTCTAAATTCAGTTATATGTTGAGACAAAGCATTTATTTGTACTTCATTATGTGTATCAATAACATGTTGTAGGATACGCTCCTTCAAAATTCTGTTGGTCTTGCCAACTTAAAACGATGGACATTGGATACATGTAGCAACATAAATCACATTCCTAGCAACGCAAGATGCATAACCATGATATGAATACTGTCTAGCAGTTATTGGATGTTGAAATGCATTAGTTCTATTAATATATCAACAAGCCTTGCATTTTCTGCATGGATATGTACCAACCTTACTACTTCCAAAAAAAAGTGCGTTTATTATATGTGGGTCTATGACAGAGTAGACTTTTTAGGTTACAATTTCTCTTATAACTAAAATGGAGGACATCACCAACAATATCCATGATTCTGTTATTTAACATCAGTAGCTTCCAGTTATTCTGGATAATATCCCGTATATACTTAAATCACTACTGAATGTAAATGTATCCTAACAGTGTAAGAACATCTCTACGAACACTAAGATTCTTTTCTCCACTGTCAGAGAACCAGGGTCTCCCCCTTCAAGTTCTTGCATTCTTAACTTGTTCCAAAAGTCTTGTGACTTCCTTATCCCTATACCCATGATCACATAAGTTGGTCCTCACTACTTCTAATTCATACAAGAACTCACGGCCCTTACTACAGAGTCTTTACATTCTCAAAAATTGATTCTTCATCACATTATTAAAAATGTGAGGTGGATGCATACTCTCCCTGTCTAATAGGGCATTCCTCTAGCATGGTTTGTGATAAAATAAAGTATTTATTCTCCTATTAGTATCTACCCTCAATAAAACATCTGAAAACTCTATAGACTCTAAGGAAGAATGAACTGTAAATTTTAAAAATTCTGTTGTGGATTCTCAATAAGTCACAAAGCTTTGCAATTGATGTAGATCACCTATCCAAAAAACAAATACATCATCTACAAATCTACGATACAGACCAATATAATGTCTCCATGGATTTTCTGCACTCAAAACATACTTCATTTCCCACTCTGCTAAAACCAAGTTAGCATAGCTGTTCACACAGGGTGTTCCCATGGCAACACCCCAGCATTGTAGGTAAAAAGTGCCTTCAAAATGAAAGACATTATTTTCAAGTATGATCTGTAATAGACGGCAAATCCAATTCATAAAACGTGGATTATGTGCTGTTGTGGCCTTGGTCTGGTTCCTTCAGACAACTGTTGTGATGTGTATGAGTTGATAATCTCAGGATTCTAAGGGTATGTGGGAACATTCTTCCATTCACACACATACACACACACACACACACACACACACACACACACACACACACATATATATATATGTGTGTGTGTGTGTGTGTGTGTGTGTGTGTGTGTGTGTGTGTGTGTGTGTTTGTGTATAAATGTGTATAACAAGGATGTCTCTTTAAATGTTGCTGTGTGTGTACATTATGTAAATGTGCTAGGTAGATATATGTGGAGAGTCTATGTATCATTGTACTTTATATGGATATATATAAATATCAGTATCATATGTATATGTGATACATACTGATAGATACACTAATCATGTGTGAGGGGGATAGGGACAGACAGATATGTATACGTAGCTGTCTGTATGTACAGATGCATTTCCACATAGCAGGTGTTTGTGAGGAAGAGGCAACAGACATGTGCTCTCAAGTTAGTTAAGTGTAGGAGCATGCCCAGTGAGATGGTCAGTACTTACAAGATGACTTTGAGCCACAGCTACCTATACTCCAGTCTGAGATTTTGTGTGGTGTAGATATTGGGTGCTGCACCTACTTCCACAGTAGAGCACTTCCCAGAAATTTTCCAAGGCATTCCCCAGCTGTGTGCTGTACTTAATATGTGATTGGGGTATATAATGTAACACCACACAGGGTGACAGTCTGCATACCTCTCACTGTGCATGTTTTTGCAGAATGTCCAGCATTTCACCCCATACGTTTGGTCTGTTCCTCATACATTTGTGGTAATCCAGTATAATACTGCATATTGCAGTCACTGAATTGTATAAACTACTGACACATTTAAATAACGGCCTTTATATCCTGCAGCTATTCTGTTCTGTTGCAACCTGCAGTTACACTAGTCACCTTCTAGGTTCATCAGAACATGTGTCATGTCTGTCTGTAGTTTTGGCCCTTTGTCCCCTCACTTCTCTGACTTTGTCCAACCTTCTTGCAGCAACAGATTTAGGGGCACGACAGTATGTGGGAATACCACCCTACGAGTACCTCAAATGTAAAAGATGTGGATACTACCAGATTCAAACCATCAACCTCACCCATACTGATTTCCCTAGCCCAGTGAGCCACACCAGCTGCCAGAGAGAGGTGCCATTCTGCACACAATCAACAGCATACAGACATACATTGTCAACCCTGCGTTATGTGAGACATACAATGTATGGCCAGGTTCTATGTCACAGTCCTGGAATTTGCTTGTCTGCTGATATATCATTGCAGACTTACTGTTACAGCAGTTGAATGGGAATACTGATGTGTTGGGGGTGGGGGAAGAACAGCATATGATCTGCTGGCATAGACAGAAGTGCAAATATCATGTGACCCCACTGTTTAACATCTCTCTTGAGTGCTGTAGTGAATATTCCAACCATGAGGCCTAGTGAATATTACAAAACACATACTATTGGACTGGGTATCTGTAGTCCCATGTGGATGTTACAACTCTCCAAAGAGACCACTATATTCCCTTGCATACATGCAGAAGGTCCATATATGCAACAGCATATTATAGTACTCCTTACAAGTGGTGTGTAGGTGAGTGACATACTTTGTGAGTGCAGCAGCTGACAGAACTGTAGTTCTGGCTGACTCTGTCTGATGCACGCAGTACATAGCTGATACATGGTCAGGTACAAATTGTGCGGGTTGTCTGGCATCATTTTTACTATATGTATGTGAGTTGGAGTAAGGTGTCAGTCCCTAGGGCCCTAGGTTGTCAATGCATGTGCTATGTGTTGTCTCTTGGCCAAGGCCAGGACATACTGGGTATGTCTACATTTGCCTACAGGTACATTCTCAGGAGTTTCTTCCACTGATTCCCCCTGTTGGTGTGGCTGTGCCAACCTAGGCACTGGTGGGGGGTCTGTGTATCCCTTCCTTTTGCTGATCCTGCTGCAGCTGTTTCCGCAGGGTCATATTGTACAGCATAGTACATACTGTGAACATCTGTGCACATGTGGTTGGAGAGTACTGCAAGGCTGCACCAGATCTAGCAAGGCACCAGAACTGTGACTTCAGCAGCCCAAACACATGCTCTATGATGTTCCTAGTTTGTGAGTGTGCCTCATTATGGCATTCTTCTGTGGATGTGTGTGCATTTTTGATGGGTTTCATCATCCATGATTCCAGTGCATAGGCAGCATCCCCCAGTAAATGGCTATGTGAAATGTCCCCCTACCAAATATCTGGTACAGCTGTGATGCATGCCAGATATGGGAGTTATGATAACTGCCAGGGCTGCCAGCACACACATTCATGATAATGCCCTGGGCATTGCACACTACCTGACAGTTGATGGAGTGGTACTCCTTGCAGTTGATATAGATTCTACTCTCCTCACTGGGTGGTATATTGATGTGTACATGAGTGCAATCTATGGCAACCAATACCTCAGGGTAGTGTGCTATATGGTAGAAGTGTTGCATACTGCCCTCTCCTCAGAGGTGTAGGGAAAAGAAATGTGCTCTCTGGCATGTGGTAGCATGGCATCCCTAAACTAGTGGGGTACCCTGGATGCTGATGCCTGCAAGGCCCCCATCATGTCCCCAGTTGGTCTTTTGAATGTACCTGTAGCTTGTACCCTAAGAGCTACACATACATTTGTTTCTACTGGGATGGGTTCCCCTCTGTTGGCTGTTTAAGTGAAACAGGGGGTCATCAGTAATTAATATACAATTGGCTTTCTCAGCTCAATGTTTTATTTTTTTTTTGCACAGCCTTCCTCACTCAGCACTGTGGTGTGCCACTCAAACACATGCAGTGAAGGTAAACAATGCTCAGCAGTCAGTGCACACACACCCATGAAAGGTTATGCTCAGCACGGTGGTGCACTATGCAATCACATGGAAACATGAGCCCCGAAGGTAAACAAAGCTCAGCAGAAACTGTACACATACTCCTGTTCAGCAGAGCACTGCACCATGCAAACAGGCGCCACTGAGTTCCAATGAGCTTAGAAGTCCTGAGACACCCCCCCTCCTGATGTCAGCTGCCTCTTCTCTGGACACCAACACGGTTTTGTGGCTACACAGATGGGATCTGCGGACATGGATACCCATTTGTGCTATTCAGTAATCCCACCTCATTTGCATAGGGATCTGTGCACACAACTTGGAAACTACATGGTTCCAGGCCCTACCTCATTAGCAACAGCACCATTCCACCATTATAGATACTCCATGCAGGGTCCTATAATACATTACTGTCACATACTAATAACTTTGGTTTTAATACTCTTTTTAATTTTTTTTTTCACAAAAGCATGTTAGCGCACTTTGGCATGCTATGCAAACATACCCACATCATTAAAAAATAAAATTATTTTAAATTATGTCCCATACGGTTTTGGGCACACAGTGGATAATTTTGCACATATCTGTGTTTGTTATGCTATTTCTGTCCATCAGACTACACTTTTGCAGCCCCATTGTCTGCTTAAAATCCTGCACATGGAATTTTTCCGTGTACACTATGGACACCAACGGGGTCTGCAGGACTGCCTATCTGCTTGCTGAATCACCCCCTTCATTTGCATGCAGTTCATCTGCTTTTGAGGTAAATTGCATGCCATTAATACTGTGTGCAGTCCAGCTCTGTTTACTGGATCACTAACATGCTTACTTTTGTATAATAATGTGCCACAATGCCTACACAAAAAAAGGTCTGTGTAGGCTTTATTAAATTCCCCCCTATGTTTTTAAAGGGACTTTCTCATCAGGCCTCACTGAAAATGGACTCTTAATGTCACAGTGGACTATCCCAGTAAACAAATATCAATAAATAGATACATTACAAATATATTCCTGTCTATATAGACAGCATTTTAAATCCTACAAGGTTTATGTTTTTTTTCCTTAAAGATTCATGGCACTTTGTCACCAAACTATAAAATAATCACATGAAAGAGGATGAAACTTCTACATGTACTCTGAATATTATTTCCCATTTTACATTAATTCACCATCAGATTTGGATTGCATTAGATGTTATATAACACCTTAGTAACATTCAAACTAAGTCTGTTAAAACTTTCTGTATTTTAATGAAACCTTTACTTGAAAACATTATTGCTATTTGCATGGAAAATGTTACCAACTGATTAGGGATGAGGGAGAACTTTCTATAGTTTCAAATCTATCCCTTTTTTGCCAGCTGTTAGTATGAAATTGTAGTATTTTACAAAGGACATGTGACCAATTCACTTCTTATATTGAAAGGGTCACCACAGGAAATTAAGTTAGTTATTGAACAGATAACTAGAACTACACAAATATTGAACTTTGTTTTATGTGATTGTGGTATTACAGTCATATTGTAGACATTAGTCTAAAGCTAGATTACAGAAGAAATGTTTTTGCAGTAAAATATGGTGCCCCACTTCGCTTCTAACTACCTTTATTTTTTCAAGCAAATATCCACAGTTCATGGCAAACAACATTCCCAGAAGACTGATCATTAGGGCTAATTACAAGGGATGAAATATTCCACCAACAGGACTTAGCATACATTACTTAGTTACTTATACAAAGGGGTCATGACAAGATACAGTAGGTGATTACTGCAGATGGAATCTTAAATAAATGTAACCAGCAATTTTCTGCAATTTTAGGTGTTGGAAGGAACAGTAGAAACAGGAACAAAGAAAAGGAGCTGAAGGGGTTTTACTTTAGCTGTCCATACACAGTGCAGTTGTTAAAAATATTTTTTGTAATCTGACTGAAAACTTCTAGTAGGAAATCAAGACCTTGTAGAAATAATAGAATCAAAACTATAACAATAATTAAAAAAAAAAAACACATTGCTGGCAGTAAGAGATGCAATTCAGAAAATGTTGACTACAATGAGGAAAGACATCATTAATGGCTAATTTGCAATTCTGTGAGTTGCTCTTAATTATCATGAGTGCAAGTTGGCACTTTCCTGTGGTAGTCAATAATGGTGACAGATGACCTGAGTTGCCTCAGGCGACATCAGTAGTCACAGTACCACACACATGCATAAATTAAAGCAGCCACAAACCAACATACCTCTTACCTCTCCCATAGATGATAGAATATCTTTTTATTTATTTATATTTTTTCCTACCCTCACAAATCACAGATCCTTACATCAGTCAATAATGCCAGACATTAGACTTTTATTCTTCTTCGTACTGTTTATAATGTGCGTTGTGATGTCAGACCTGTTGCTTTATTGACTATTTTTATGTGATTTCAAGGAATAGTTTAAACATTCGCTCTCTCTGGACTCATCTATTGTTCCTCCTGTATTTGTCCCTAAGCACCCTCCTCCCACACACACACACACACACACACTTCTCTCAGATGCCCCTGATTTTACAGAGTGTTTCGGCTTTTGTCCCTTATAAATATCCTGTCCTCTGAAAATCAACACTTGTAATCAAAGAATAATACCAGACATTAGAGTTTCATGCTTCTGACTGTGCAAACATATCTTCTTACACTTTTTACTTGGTTAGCATAGAGGATTATGCAATCAAAGAATAATACCACACATTAGAGTTTCATACTTCTGACTGTGTAATCATATCTTCTTACACTTTCTACTTGGTTAGCATAGAGGATTATGGAATCAAAGAATAATACCAGACATTAGAGTTTCATACTTCTGATTGTGTAATCATATCTTCTTACACTTTCAACTTGGTTAGCATAGAGGATTATGAAATCAAAGAATAATACCAGACATTAGAGTTTCATACTTCTGACTGTGTAATCATATCTTCTTACACTTTCTACTTGGTTAGCATAGAGGATTATGAAATCAAAGAATAATACCAGACATTAGAGTTTCATACTTCTGACTGTGTAATCATATCTTCTTATACTTTCTACTTGGCTAGCGTAGAGGATTATGCAATCAAAGAATAATACCAGACATTAGAGTGTCATATTACTGACTGCAAACATCTCTTCTTACACTTTCTACTTGGTTAGCATAGAGGATTATGCAATCAAAGGATAATACCAGACATTAGAGTTTCATACATCTGACTGTGTAAACATATCTTCTTACACTTTCTACTTGGTTAGCGTAGAGGATTATGCAATCAAAAAATAATACCAGACATTAGAGTTTCATACTTCTGACTGTGTAAACATATCTTCTTACACTTTCTACTTGGTTAGCATAGAGGATTATGCAATCAAAGAATAATACCAGACATTAGAGTTTTATACTTCTGACTGCGTAAACATATCTTCTTACACTTTCTACTTGGTTAGCATAGAGGTTTATACAATCAAAGAATAATACCAGATATTAGAGTTTCATACTTCTGACTGTGTAAACATATCTTCTTACACTTTCTACTTGGTTAGCGTAGAGGATTATGCAATCAAAGAATAATACCAGACATTAGAGTTTCATACTTCTGACTGTGTAAACATATCTTTTTACACTTTCTACTTGGTTAGCATAGAGGATTATGCAATCAAAGAATAATACCAGACATTAGAGTTTCATACTTCTCTCTGTGTAATCATATCTTCTTACACCTTCTAATTGGCTAGCGTAGAGGATTATGCAATCAAAGAATAATACCAGACATTAGAGTTTCATACTTCTGACTGTGTAAACATATATTCTTACACTTTCTACTTGGTTAGCGTAGAGGATTATGCAATCAAGGAATAATACCACACATCAGAGTGACATATTACTGACTGTGCAAACATATCTTCCTACACTTTCTACTTGGTTAGCATAGAGGATTGTGAAATCAAAGAATAATACCAGACATTAGAATTTCATACTTCTGACTGTGTAATCATATCTTCTTACACTTTCTACTTGGTTAGCATAGAGGATTATGAAATCAAAGAATAATACCAGACATTAGAGTTTCATACTTCTGACTGTGTAATCATATCTTCTTACACTTTCTGCGTGGATAGCGTAGAGGATTATGAAATCAAAGAATAATACCAGACATTAGAGTTTCATACTTCTGACTGTGTAATCATATCTTCTTACACTTTCTACTTGGTTAGCGTAGAGGATTATGCAAGTAAAGAATAATACCAGACATTAGAGTTTCATACTTCTGACTGTGTAAACATATCTTCTTACACTTTCTACCTGGTTAGCGTAGAGGATTATGCAATCAAAGGATAATACCAGACATTAGAGTTTCATACTTCTGACTGTGTAAACATATCTTCATACACTTTCTACTTGGTTAGCATAGAGGATTATGCAATCAAAGAGTAATACCAGACATTAGAGTTTCATACTTCTGACTGTGTAAACATATCTTCTTACACTTTTTACTTGGTTAGCGTAGAGGATTATGCAATCAAAGAATAATACCAGACATTAGAGTTTTATACTTCTGACTGTGTAAACATATCTTCTTACACTTTCTACTTGGTTAGCATAGAGGTTTATACAATCAAAGAATAATACCAGACATTAGAGTTTCATACTTCTGACTGTGTAAACATATCTTCTTACACTTTCTACTTGGTTAGCGTAGAGGATTATGAAATCAAAGAATAATACCAGACATTAGAGTTTCATATTTCTGACTGTGTAAACATATCTTTTTACACTTTCTATTTGGTTAGCATAGAGGATTATGCAATCAAAGAATAATACCAGACATTAGAGTTTCATACTTCTCTCTGTGCAATCATATCTTCTTACACCTTCTAATTGGCTAGCGTAGAGGATTATGCAATCAAAGAATAATACCAGACATTAGAGTTTCATACTTCTGACTGTGTAAACATATCTTCTTACACTTTCTACTTGGTTAGCGTAGAGGATTATGCAATCAAGGAATAATACCACACATTAGAGTGTCATATTACTGACTGTGCAAACATATCTTCCTACACTTTCTACTTGGTTAGCATAGAAGATTATGAAATCAAAGAATAATACCAGACATTAGAGTTTCATACTTCTGACTGTGTAATCATATCTTCTTACACTTTCTACTTGGTTAGCATAGAGGATTATGAAATCAAAGAATAATACCAGACATTAGAGTTTCATACTTCTGACTGTGTAATCATATCTTCTTACACTTTCTACTTGGATAGCGTAGAGGATTATGCAATTAAAGAATAATACCAGACATTAGAGTTTCATACTTCTGACTGTGTAAGCATATCTTCTTACACTTTCTACCTGGTTAGCGTAGAGGATTATGCAATCAAAGAATAATACCAGACATTAGAGTTTCATACTTCTGACTGTGTAAACATATCTTCTTACACTTTCTACTTGGTTAGCATAGAGGAATATGCAATCAAAGAGTAATACCAGACATTAGAGTTTCATACTTCTGACTGTGTAAACATATCTTCTTACACTTTCTACTTGGTTAGCGTAGAGGATTATGCAATCAAAGAATAATACCAGACATTAGAGTTTCATACTTCTGACTGTGTAAACATATCTTCTTACACTTTCTATTTGGTTAGCGTAGAGGATTATGCAATCAAAGAATAATACCAGTCATTAGAGTTTCATAATTCTGCCTGTGTAAACATATCTTTTTACACTTTCTACTTGGTTAGCATAGAGGATTATGCAATCAAAGAATAATACCAGACATTAGAGTACTTCTGTCTGTGTAATCATATCTTCTTACACTTTCTAATTGGTTAGCATAGAGGATTAAGCAATCAAAGAATAATACCAGACATTAGAGTTTCATACTTCTGACTGTGTAAACATATCTTCTTACACTTTCTACTTGGTTCGCATAGAAGATTATACAATTAAAGAATAATACCAGACATTAGAGTTTCATACTTCTGACTGTGTAAACATATCTTCTTACACTTTCTACTTGGTTAGCGTAGAGGATTATTCAATCAAAGAATAATACCAGACACTAGAGTTTCATACTTATGTCTGTGTAAACATATCTTCTTACACTTTCTACTTGGTTAGTGTAGAGGATTATGCAATCAAAGAATAACACCAGACATTAGAGTTTCATACTTCTGACTGTGTAAAC
Source organism: Protopterus annectens (assembly GCF_019279795.1). NCBI lineage: Eukaryota > Metazoa > Chordata > Ceratodontiformes > Protopteridae > Protopterus > Protopterus annectens. The sequence goes on along the minus strand of NC_056737.1, from coordinate 951,348,337 downwards.
ATATCTTCTGACACTTTTTACTTGGTTAGCATAGATGATAAAAGCTCCTGCTCACTATCAAGGCTGCAAATTACAAAATTACATTTTCTTTCAACATTTGTTTTTACAAAGACCTAGATAATTGGTATGTAAGAAACACTACTGGTTTTTCATGGTGAAGAAAGTAAACTCTCTGCCTTAAAAGTTGGACGTGAGAGCCAAAGGTGCAGTGTTTGAATATTTTAGGTGCCTTTAATGCACAATGTCAAGAGCATATCTCTAGTGTCTGGTATACACTGACCCCATGTATTTCATGCTGAAAAAGATTTCCAATATCAATAGAGTATCCTTGGTGACCTGTGCTCACCCCCCCCCCTTCCCAGGTCTTTCAAGCTGCAAA
>NC_056737.1:951275458-951345458 GCF_019279795.1 Protopterus annectens | reverse complement strand
ACACCGGAGGAATCCTATGTATTACAACATGGATTAAACACACATAAATTGCCCAAAAATACAGATGATAAAAGTAACTAGTGTTGAAAGTATTGGTTTTATTAGTGCAATATGTCCCCTTGATATAGAAATCTATCCTGTTATCCATGAGTACCACGGTTTTAAGATTTTTAATTATAGTCAAGAACCTACACATGAAGAACATTTCAAGCTATTTAGTAAGTGGTTTGCCTTCATTCCTAAGATTAACATGGAAATAGCTGATGTAATAATGCATTTGAAGTTATATGTGAGAAAACTGAATTTGAAGATTTTGTTTCATGAGTAGCCTAATAAGCACACTCAAGGTGCTAAATTTGTTAGAGCTAGCACTTTTAATCCACATTTATACCCCATATTTGCAATTATTTGAGGTGTGTAAAGAGATATTAAAAAACTGGTTAAACAACAACGAGGCCCTGCAGCAATGAATTGAGAAATTCCATTTAGTGAATGATTTAACTAAAAAACATGATGTCAGAATCATGAAAACTGATAAAGGAAGTGGAGTGGTTTTGATGGATGCTATTGATTATGTAACTAAAATGCATAACCTGACATATAGCCAGAAATAAAGGGGGACAACAGCCTGGAATGGGGGACAAATTTTAAATATCACTCTTTTAAACCCACAAAGCTGCTCAAATAGCAAGTTTTTATCATTCATTTTCTGAAGGATCAAATCTCGGTCATTATACAGTGACATCTTCAATCCTTAATGATTTGTCAGAAAGACAAAAATTTGTAAAGAATAAATCAAAAATATGAAGCAAAAATCTGGACACTTTGTAAAATTCTGTACAGTTGAGAGGTATGCCCTGATTCAGTAGGAGATCTTAAGCTAGTTAAAATCATGTGGAAAGTCACAGTGGAACATATCCAAAATTACACAAATAACTTACTTCCTCAAGATATGGAGAAGTATGATCTGTTAACGGTGAGACCTTGCTTTCTAACTTAATGGCTTTTGCTGAAGAGGTAACAACAGTCCTTATTGAAGGTCTGACACTGCATACTGCTTATCTTGAGCTTGCTAAGGTATTGATCTCTGTTATACATAAAGGAATAATTCATGCATTACAAGTATTTGATGTCAATCCATACTTAATACAGTGGGAAAGACACTAGTTAAAAAACAGGACATAAAATGCCATGGGTGGCATATTAACTGTCTGTTGTGAAAGAGAGTACCAGCAGTGTCTGGAGTTCTGTGCTGTGGCCACTTCTTTTTGGACTGTTCCTCTCAGATAAAAATTAGAGACATGGGCTATAGAAAGCTAACTATGCTGATGAGTGCAATATGAGTAACATAATTATTTAAAAAGATGCTACAGTTCTCCAAGATGAGTAATAGCAAGGTACATACCTAATGCAGCATTAATGAACTTAACTTTATTGTCGGTAAATCTAGCATTGTGAGGCTTGACAATGAGGATATAAATTACAATTACAAAATAAATAATGAAATTCTAAAAAACAATACCCTCACTGATCTAGTCATTACTAAACAATTTAAAATTTTAGCATTGTCATTGTGCAGCGACTAAAAAACTGGAACTTAAATTTCTGTAGCTCAGCTACTTCTAAACAGCATAGTTAGTCATTCAAGGGATACTACTGCCTCACTTTCTTCCTCACTGATCTGCCCCATTATTGTCAACAATGTTGCATTTTGTGTCGTTCATACAAATCACTTGAAACAATTTAAAAAGAATAAACAATTCCATACTAGAGAAATGATTGGACTGGAGAGCTTCAAGTTCTTTAGACAGTCTTAAAGAGTGGCCATAATATTCTGTATCTTAAAGTTTACTTGGAAGAGACCTCTGCCTGTGCTATAAGGCCATGCCTGATTCAGTTCTGTTCAAAAAACTATGCCTGAACTACACCACTGGAGGAGCAAATACTATATCAGGGAAAGTAATTCTAAGAATAAATAATAAAAATATGAGAGATAAATTATATAACTCATTCAAAGCTCATTTATCAGCTTTCTTCAGAAATAACTGCATATATATATATATATATATATATATATATATATATATATATATATATATATATATATATATATATATATATATATATATATATATATATATATATATATATATATATATATATATATATATATATATATATATATATATATATATATATATATATATATATATATATATATATATTATATTATATTATATATATAGATCTACCTGAAAACACTGAACGCTGACAACACCGACAACGAGATAACCGACACCGGAAGATCGACAACGGAGATGACCGACGATTGAAAATACCGATGCTGAGAACACTGACATGTTAAGGTAAGTGTATGATAGTGATGGACGTTAGGTTCAGGGTGCAGGTAAGGTAAGTGTGCGATAGTGACAGACTTTAAGGTTAGGACCGAATTAAGTGAGTTAGGGTCAGGGTGCAGGTAAGGTAAATGTGCGATAGTGACAGACTTTAGAGTTAGGGCCGGGTTAAGTGAGTTAGGGTTAGGGCGCGGGTTAGGTGAGTGTGCGATGGTGACGGACTTTAGGGTTAGGGTTTGGGTTAAGGTTAGTGCATAGATAGTTGTGTATGCAAGGTTTAGTGTAAGTTTGTAAGTTTTTTGGTGTGCTTGTGTTGTGTGTGTGTGTGTGTTTTATGGAAAAGGTATTTGTTTTGTTTTGTTGATTGTTGGGATTGTGGTTTGTCGGACATGTGAAGTTTCCTGTTTTTGAACTTTCGGTTTCGTGGTGTCGGTTATCTCGTTGTCTGTGTTTTTGTGTGTCGGTGTTTTCAGGTAGACCCATATATATATATATATATATATATATATATATATATATATATATATATATATATATATATATATATAAGTGTAAATATATATGCATGTTTGTCTTTGCATCTGTGTGTCTGTGGTTATATATCAGTTGGTAGAATAAGAAATCAATCAAAAGAAAAATATCATGGCCATAGATATTTGTGAAGTGGCGTAACTTGCACTGTAACAATGTTGTGGAGTTGTGCCACTGAGCATCTTTATGATTCATAGTAATGCACATTCCCACCCTAGCAACATCTCATTACCAGGGAGCTTGTCTGACTATAAATCACTCAAATGAGCAGTTCTTTGCTCAGCTGAGTTTATTACCAGGAGCTCAGGTCATGCAGACCTCACAGGCTCCATCGACAGCAAAAGACGTACACATAGAAAACTTCTGGAAGAACCTCATATTGACCAGGAATGAGCACAGGAATGGTTATGGAGAGGCGAATTCAAACCAAGAGATGAAAGGATAATATTGGCAGCCAAAGATAGTGGGCTACGTACATGATGGTTTACATAGTCCATTGAACATGTGGGAAAAGCAGACAAATATAGGTTTTGCAAAACTGAATTGGAAACAATTGCACACCTTGTTGCAGGCTGTGACATACTAATGGCAGAAGGACTGTACACTGAAAGGCATAATAATGTGGCAAGATTGTTACACTGGGGATTGTGCAAACATTATGGTATTGAAGTGGCTGAAAAACACTGGAAACATGAGCCACAAAGCATCATTAAAAACGATGAAGTTTATATAACATAGGACCACCCATTACCAACATTTCAAAAGATAGATGCTAGAAAACTTGATATACTGGTTCAAGAAAAGAAGACAAGAGTAGCATTGATCACTGAAATCGCTACACCCAGTGACTACAGTGGCTTGTGTACAGAGAGACACAAAGTCATAAAATATCAGGATCTGCATGCAGAAACGAGAGCAATGTAGAAGAAAGATACCTAGACAGTCTCAATAGTAGTAGGAGCAACGGGTCTTATAAAAAATAATCTACAATCATATTTAGATATGCTACCAATCCATGTAACTCCGTATGAATTGCAGAAGGAGTCATTATAGGGCACATTGCGGGTGCTCCGAAGAGCACTACTGGCTGACATCAAAGATTGAAACAAAACTAATTTTATGAACTTCAGTCGTACTTTGACTTAGAAATGGGGTCCATTCCAGTCATGGTATTAGAAACCCAAAGAACTTCGAGAAATTAAAAAGGACACTCACCAGTACAACACACATACACACACACACACACACACACACACACACACACACACACACACACACACACACACACACATGCACAAATATATACACTTACTCATATCATGGATTCATGTGCACATGCTCACAGACCTACATACACTGTCCTATATCAGCACATACTTACAGCCAAACAGCCATCCCTACCCATACAGATATACATACATGCATGCTTACATACATACATACATACATACATATATACATTCAGTACTAATTATCTGGGAAGGCAGTATATACAGGGTAATACTCTCCCAGTTCTCCTCTGCAGATTCCCCCACTGAAATGCACAGTGCATGCCTTGTCTTAGTGACATACAGTACTCTCGCAAGAACCTTGCAAGGGGTTACTTATAGGTCCTCATCAGCAGAGGTGCTGCCTCCCTGTTAGGTACCTTGTCTATGAATCCCTGCCCTCATCTTATTGAAATACCATACAATGGAAAGCCTAACCCACTACAAAGTTAGTAGTCTGCAAGTCACTTATCATAGGAAAAAAAATGCTATCTAATATCCTAGTGCAAATTATTGTTAAATTTTATGCAGCATTTACTTGCTTCCATTTTTTAAAACTGCTTAATAGGCATCTATTAATTTTTGTATTTCTATGTCACATCAATGTTTATAAAGTTAAATTCAAGTGATACATGGAGATTCCTTGTCACTACAATGCCATAAACTTTACTCTCCCCGTCAGATTTTTGTCTATATCAGAGCAACAGAGATAAAACACAAGATAAGCATTTATATGCTGGACTCCACCCACCACAACATCCAATGTGAAGGACTTTACCCCCACAATACCCTTTACTTTATAAATACTTGCTCTGGGTTTACAACTATAACTAAAGTGAATCTCACAAAGGAAATGCCACAGTCATCTAAATATAAGTAAGTTATAACAAACTTCATCATGGTAACAACTGACCATGAGCACTTACAACTCCATCCACCAGATGGCATCAACCATATACATGGTACCGCTCTCTCTCTCACTATGTGTGTACGATCCACAGGATTAGAAAAAAAAAACATTTTGTTCAGGAGGGGACAAACTCCCTACACTGCCTGCAACTTATATATACCAACTCCAAGACTATTCAACAGTGGGGAAAGGGAAACCCTAGTGCCCACAGTCATCTGAAATGCCAACATTTTTGATAAAGGTACATTTCAATGTAGTAATGCACCTAACAAAACTGTTGATGAAATAAACGCACAGTATAATATACTGCACCTACACACAGACACACATATACATATAGATAGAAAGATAGAGAGATAGATAGATAGATAGATAGATAGATAGATAGATAGATAGACAGACAGACAGACAGATAGATAGATAGATAGATAGATAGATAGATAGATAGATAGATAGATAGACAGATAGATGGATAAGTAGATAGATAGAGAGATAGATAGATAGATAGATAGATAGATAGATAGATAGATAGATAGATAGATAGATAGATAGATAGATAGATAGATGGATAAGTAGATAGATAGATAGATAGATAGATAGATAGACAGACAGACAGACAGATAGATAGATAGATAGATAGATAGATAGATAGATAGATAGATAGATAGATAGATAGATAGATAGACGGATAGATGGATAAGCAGATAGATAGATAGATACTATATCAGGTAATATGAGATACATGGCTAATCATTGAACCAATTGAAAGAAGCAATTTCAATACTTTCATTTAAAAATAGTCTGTATTGCACATCATTGGCTACAACAAAGAAAATAAAAAAAAATCCAAAACAACATTCTTGCAATGCACTATGTTCACACTGCATCACCACACCGATGCATCACTAAGTATACTAATGCTGAGACTGCAGATGCTTGGTGACAAGGACAAACTTCCTTACCCTCATTTTTCTGGAGCCTTACTTTGTGTAATTACGTTTTGTCAACAAAATATGCAAATTTATGAAACTAGTATGATGATTGTTGTTTTGTTACAAAAGGTGCAGACATTCAGTAAGGATCCCAAATCTGTGCACACAGTATACCTCGACTTGGCAAAGGCTTTCAACACAATCCCACATTTAGGCATTACTGATAAATGTAACAAACTAAATGTAAACTCCTTCATTGTAACTGGCTCACAAACCAGACGCACACTATCAAAGTGGGTAACTCCACATCAATCAGCAGACCTGTAACCAGTGGGGTGCCACAAGGGTCAGTGTTGGGCCCTCTACTGTTTGGTATATACTTCTCAGTAGCTCAGGTCAAAACTAAAGGGTTGTGGCTGTCCAAGTTTTCAGACGATTATAAACTAGGTGGAATCATTGAATCCCCAAATGATGTCAGTATATAATCCATGAAGGTCTCACACAGATCAACGACTAGTTTATTAGTTACAGTCTCAAACTAATTGCAAAAAAAATGCATCATCATTCCCTTCGGCACAAACAATGTCCCTTTACACTATCAGATCAACAACAGTACCTTAAGTACCCATGAAGTGGTAATGGACCTGGGATCACAGGTTGACTGCAACTTTAACTTCAACCACCACATGTCTACTATTGTAAGGAAAGCTTTCCATGTATCTCTCTTGATTGGTAAAGGCATTGTCTTGAGAGCAAAAGAGGGCAGAACCCTCCTATGCTCGGCACTTATCCATCCCATAATTGAATATAATGCCCCATTCTGTATGTACCGTACTAAGCACCTGCAGCAATTAGAGAGACCTCAGAGGTTTCTAACAAAGAGGATCAAGGGCCTCCAGCATGTGCCTTACATTGACCTGCTAAAGGCCCTGTCACTATTCTTCATATCCTATAGACTTCTTCGGGGAGATTTATGCCTGGCCTACAGAGCAACCCAAGACCCAAACCTAATGAATTTACAGCATATCTGTAAATCAAATGGTCTATAAGGCTACCTGTTCCAGGGACTTAAACACTGCCTGCGACTTAAGAAGGACATGCTGGAGGGACAGATTTATCTCCCAGTGACTGCCATGTCTTTGGAACAGGCTACCAATTCATGTGAAACAGAGCACGTCTATGACATTGTTCAAGAAGAATCTGGATGAGTGGATGGGGCACCATAAATTCCTACCAGGGTTAGTGCCCACAACCCTCCTGGACATGGGCAGTCATCACTAAATGCAATCTTGGGTGTTGACTAGGACTTCTATGATATTATTCAGTTAAAACAGCTAGGCTTAAAATAACCTCTTGGTCAATAGCATAGTAATCTCCTATGATCTTATAAGTTAAAAAACAATCCAGTTTCTGGAAGGTTAATGGGATATAAACTTGAGAATCAAACCTTTGAACCTGTAAAGATAAGTTCATATGTTCCAGATTACATCATTTGTAATAAAGTATCTTCCATTTTTAAATATTGTTGTACAACTAAAAAAGTTTGTTGTAGTTTAGTTTTGTTTCTTCTTAATGCCTGAGGCTATGTGCTGTCATTGTCTTTTCAATAATTTGGCAGGTAATTAGTGTTTCTTTTACTTCGGCTCCATAGCTCACTAGATACACTCAGTGATGCTTCTAGAAGTTTATATAGGTGTAAAAGGGAGGTCATTCTTCTAAATTATTGGACACCATTACTTATTTATTTAATTATTTTTGTTTGGTTTTGTTTGCTTCTATATTTTATTATCTATCTATCTATCTATCTATCTATCTATCTATCTATCTATCTATCTATCTATCTATCTATCTATATTTTTTAACCAGGAAAGTATAGTGGTCCAGGTTGACATGACCTGGACCATGAGGCAAAGTTTTATTATTTTTAATGTTATTAACTAGCTCACTTATGCTTAATTCTACTGTATTATTCACTAGTACTTGTGTTATGCTATTTATTATATTGTACACCATTGTTCTCAGGTTAATACCCCCTTAAATAACATCTAAGGCACATAAACCTGCAGTATACAATCAGGATGCTTGGCTAAGCATATAAAGGACCCAGTGGTTTTTATCCTAGTATGCACCTATGAACTTATACAACCATGTACAGCTCATCTGGATAAATGTTCTACCCTAGTTACAAATATAAATACATAACTAAAATAAACAATCAATAAATACAGTTTCCAAAAAATTAAATATATTGATTGGCATTATGACATGCATATTAGGAAGTGTAATACAATTAATACAAGTCAAAAAGGTATTATTTGATAAGACAATGGTGAGTAGTATATATCCCAGGCATCACTTTGATAGTCACAAATTCTTACATGCAGTGGCAAAAAAAGTTTGCACAGCACAGTGTGTTTATTTCACTCATTGCTCCATATATTTTGAGCTTCATTTTATAAAAATCACTCTGCCTTCCCCTACTGTGTAATTAACTCTAGTTCTGATATTTTTTATGTCTAATCTACTTATTAGATGAAAAGCACAAACTGTCATTATAACTGAACTGTCTCACAGGTTTCCAACGATTGTGTGTAGTTATCAAATCCATGTCAGTAGCTAAGGGAAGAAAATACTGCATTCAGTTATAAAGTTGATGAATTAGAAAATTTTATTTTATTAATGATGTTGCATGAGGTGTTTTATTTATAAATTATATTAAAACAGTGTCAGAAGCAGTGCAAATTTCATAGACAGTTGGTTTTCTCTAGAATATCTTCCAACCTTTCCCCACCACTCCAAAGCCATAACCCCCTTTGCATCAGTGAACTTTGCCATCACTTTTGTATGCATCAGTACTGTAACTCAGGAGGTAAGTATCTTGCCATATACAATCAATGGTAACTGAAGGAACAATACTATAACTCAGGAGGTAGGCATCTTGCCATGTACGATCAAAGGTAACTGCAACTAACAATACTGTAACTCAGGAGGTAAACACCTCACCATGTACAATCAATGGTAACTGCAACTAACAATACTGTAACTCAGGAGGTAAGCACCTTCCCATGTATGATCAATGGTAACTGCAACTAACAATACTGTAACTCAGGAGGTAAACACCTTGCCATGTACGATCAATGGTAACTGCAACTAATAATACTGTAACACAGGAGGTAAGCACCTTGTCATGTATGATCAATGGTAACTGCAACTAACAATACTGTAACTCAGGAGGTAAGCACCTTGCCATGTACGATCAAAGGTAACTGCAAATAACAATACTGTAACTAAGGAGGTCAGTACCTTCCCATGTATGATTAATGGTAACTGCAACTAACAATACTGTACCTCAGGAGGTAAGCACCTTGCCATGTACAATCAATGGTAACTGCAACTAACAATACTGTAACTCAAGAGGTAAGCACCTTGCCATGTACGATCAAAGGTAACTGCAACTAACAATACTGTAATTCAGGAGGTAAGCACCTTGCCATGTACAATCAAAGGTAACTGCAACTAACAATACTTTAACTCAGGAGGTAAGCACCTTGCCGTGTACAATCAATGGTAACTGCAACTAACAATACTGTAACTCAGGAGGTAAGCACCTTGCCATGTATGATCAATAGTAACTGCAACTAACAATACTGTAACTCAGGAGGTAAGCACCTTCCCATGTACGATCAATGGTAACTGCAACTAACAATACTGTAACTCAGGAAGTAAGTGCCTTGCCATGTACGATCAATGGTAACTGCAACAAACAATAATGTTACTCAGGAGGTAAGCACCTTGCCATGTATGATCAATGGTAACTGCAACTAACAATACTATAACTCAGGAGGTAAGCACCTTGCCATGTATGATCAATGGTAACTGCAATTAACAATACTGTAACTCAGGAGGTAAGCACCTTGCCATGTACGATCAATGGTAACTGCAACTAACAATACTATAACTCAGGAGATAAGCACCTTGCCATGTACGATCAATGGTAACTGCAACTAACAATACTGTAACTCAGGAGGTAAGCACCTTGCTGTGTACAATCAATGGTAACTGCAAATAACAATACTGTAACTCAGGAGGTAAGCACATTGCCATGTATGATTAATGGTAACTGCTTCTAACAATACTGTAACTCAGGAGGTAAGCACCTTGCCATGTACGATCAATGGTAACTGCAAATAACAATACTGTAACTCAGAAGGTAAGCACCTTGCCATGTACGATCAATGGTAACTGGAAATAACAATACTGTAACTCAGGAGGTAAGCACCTTGCCATGTACAATTAATGGTAACTGCAACTAACAATACTGTAACTCAGGAGGCAGCACCTTGCCATGTGCGATCAATGGCACCTGCAACTAACAATACTGTAACTCAGGAGGTAAGCATCTTGCCATGTACAATCAATGGTAAACACCTTGCCATGTACGATCAATGGTAACTGCAACTAACAATACTGTAACTCAGGAGGTAAGCACCTTGCCATAGATGATCAATGGTAACTGCAACTAACAATACTGTAACTCAGGAAGTAAGTACCTTGCCATGTACAATCAATGGTAACTGCAACTAACAATACTGTAACTCAGGAGGTAAACACCTCTCCATGTACGATCAATGGTAACTGCAACTAACAATACTGTAACTCAGGAGGTAAGCACCTTGCCATGGATGATCAATGGTAACTGCAACTAACAAAACTGTAATTCAGGAGGTAAGCACCTTGCCATGTACGATCAATGGTAACTGCAACTAACAATACTGTAAGTCAGGAGGTAAGCACCTTGCCATGTACGATCAATGGTAACTGCAACTAACAATACTATAACTCAGGAGGTTAGCACCTTGTCATGTACGATCAATGGTAACTGCAACTAACAATACTGTAACTCAGGAGGTAAGCACCTTGCCATGTACTATCAATAGTAACTGTAAATAACAATACTGTAACTCAGGAGGTAAGCACCTTGCCATGTACGATCAAGGGTAACTGCAAATAACAATACTGTAACTCAGGAGGTAAGCACCTTGCCATGTACGATTAATGATAACTGCAACTAACAATACTGCAACTCAGGAGGTAAGCACCTTGCCATGTATGATCAATGGTAACTGCAATTAACAGTACTGTAACTCAGGAGGCTGCATCTTGCCATGTGCGATCAATGGTACCTGCAACTAACAATACTGTAACTCAGGAGGTAAGCACCTTGCCATGTACAATCAATGGTAACTGCAACTAACAATACTGTAACTCAGGAGGTAAGCACCTTGCCATGTATGATCAATGGTAACTGCAGCTAACAATACTGTAACTCAGCAGGTAAGCACCTTGCCATGTACGATCAATGGTAACGCAACTAACAATACTGTAACTCAGGAGATAAGCACCTTGCCATGTATGATCAATGGTAACTGCAGCTAACAATACTGTAACTCAGGAGGTAAGCACCTTGCCATGTATGATCAATGGTAACTGCAACTAACAATACTGTAACTCAGGAGGCAGCACCTTGCCATGTGCGATCAATGGTACCTGCAACTAAAAATACCTTAACTCAGAAGATAAGCACCTTGTCATGTACGATCAATGGTAACTGCAACTAACAAAATGCAGGGAAAAAGTTGTCAAGGATGGGAAAGTGGATCACGGACAGAACTGCGCCCTAGAGTGTTAAACAGAGGATAAAAGTAATGTCAGATCAAATCAAGCACTTGTACATATTGCAGGTAAGTAAGAAATGTTAGATCAGTAAAGAAGCATGCCTTAATGCTGCTAGGGTAGAATGATGCTGGATAAGCAGTCATCTCCAAGAAATAAATCGAAATGGGAATGGAAGCATGAAATCAAATCCTTGAGGTGAAAAAGTCATATGAGAGAGAAGTGCCTTAGAGAAAACAGTGTATATGGTGCTGAAGTGATAAGTTCGACAAGGGCACCAAAATGGTGAGACTAGAAACCGAAGGTGTCAGGTGGTGGAAAATACTATCAGGACCTGGAAGGTATAAATGCATGAGTGATGGTATAAGAATGAAGGAAAACTTCATGGGAAATTCATACACAGATACAACAGAATATGTTTTAAGCATCAGAGGTGATGATGGCCATTTTAGAAGGAGTATGGAGGAATCTGCAAGTGATATAGACACAAAGAACCCACGCGCTATTGAGAATAATTGAGAGAGAGAGAGAGAAAAAGAGATAGCAGATGTATAGTGGATGGATAATAAAACAGCAAAAGCATGACTGGGAGTGGTACATATCAACTGTAGTGTTTGCAGACTCAATAGCAATGAGGTTAGGTGAACTTACAAATGGAATGGAGGAAGCTTGACAAAACATGAGGTAGATAATGTACGAAATGTGGTAATGAAGGTCCACTGCTGAACAAGTGTTGCGATAATGAAAGTAGTAATGAATGCAGTACGAAGTGCAATAGATCTGTTCTCTAGTGCTCTCAAAAGATTTGGTCTTGCTGTTCACACTTAGGGCAAGGAAGAAACAGTACATACCCCATGGAGTTAGCAGCAGTAATGTCCATTTAATGAAATATGGAAAGAGTGGGACGGCATAGTTAACAAAAAAGACAGAGAGAGTAGGTAAGTAACTTACAAATGGAGGGATCAGTTTGTAATATAATTTCTAACTAAATAATGGACCATGCTACTTCTCCAAGCTAATTAATGCACATCTTTATTTGCAAAAATCAACGTGTTGCTTGATAAAAAGAAATACAAGGTAAGACCAGCACTGGTAGATGTTTTAACAGAATCTAGAAAAGAAGCTGCCATTAAGAAAGGGATAATTAACAGAGCATATAAAATATTGCATGATGACTACAGGAACTAATCAGAGGCGGTTAGAAAAGATCGGGAAGAGAGACTGGGTAAGCAACTCACAATTAAACAATGGGGGATATGTGCATGGCTCCCAAATATACAACAAAGTCTTGAAGATTTAGGACTTTTGCTTGGAAAAGTTTGCATAGGTAATTTTATACTCCAGGATATACTCCAAAGATTTTTTTTTTCCTCAGGTAGATTATAAATGTTAAAGTATGACAAGGAAGAAAGAGATAATTGGGAACATATTTTTTGGGAGTGTAAGGAATTGCAAAACTTTAAAAATTCCCTGCAGACTAGCGTCAGAAATACTGGGTGTGCAAATTGGTACAATTAAGAAAATGATTTTTTGAGTTGTGATATAGAATTAGAATTGGCTAGACATGGTAAGACCTTTGCTGAGTTCAATTCTGGTGGCTGCCAAAATATCAATTACAAGAAAATGGAAATCAAAGTCTATACCAATCATACTAGAACTAGTGAATATAGTAATGAAGATGAAAGTACTGGAAGTGGGATTTTTTGAAAAGGGTAAGAGCAAATTACATTGAACAAAAGTGTGAATTCTAGGAGCAATACATGCAGAATCATTTTTGGAGGAGGAATGAGGATTAAAGGAAAGCAAGAACTAATTGAACTATGTAATGGTCAAATGGCATTGACTATGTAGAAGATTATATGTGATGTATAATACAACTGAAAATGTGTCAATATGGTTTGTTTTCATTTATATAAATGTATGATTGCCTATGTCATAAGTGCTAATTCAATAAGGATGCTGCATGTTTAATAACAAAAAAAGAAATACACGGCAACACAACTGTACAACAGCTTGCATGGCTGCCTCACAATGCTTGGTCCTCCAGTTCAATTCTTAGCTGGGGTGTTTTCTGTTCAGAGACTGCACATTAACCTATGGCTGAATGGGTTTCTGCCAGGTGGTCCAATTTCTTACCATATCTCAGTAAGGCGCATCGGGTGAATGGGCATTCTAACAAACTAACCATAGGTGCACATGCCAGGTGAGAGTGGGTGAGCCTGTGTATTCTATAAGTGGTTGGTGCTTTGCCATCTGACTTCTGGAATATGGCCCAGCTCCACTGCAACGCTAAAGTGAATAAAGTAAGAAATCAGAGAACGAATGAATCAAGGATGAACTTTTATAGTTATATGCACTTGATATTGAAACTAATGTGAGTCTATATTAGAATGCAATGAATAGCTGAAACATGATATGGGGAAGAAAGGAAATGGATTAGCTGAGATCTGCAGAAACATTTGGAAGAATCGGGAATTTTAAACAAAGCAAAGGCATTAGTAATGATGATCATCAGGTGCTCAAAACAAGTCTAACAAGCTATATTAAAAATAACTTATTTTAAATTAAATATGAGAGGAGTCAGACAGGTATGGTTAACAAAAAAAACAGAATAGAAGTAGTGGGCTGCAAAGATCCAGTAATAATGGAGTGGGTGTACAATGAAGCCAGGTAGGAGGTGGATTTTCATATTCTACATGTGGTACACATCCCTGAAATAAGAATCATTCACATGTAGTAGTTATAAAATGAGTCACAAACATTGTAGGAAGAAAAAAAAGCTATCCCAGTGGGTAATTATGATAGTCATCAAGTGCAAGGACGAGTAAATGGTGAAATGCATGGAAATAGACTGAAGAGAAGGGTAAAGCAGAGGAGAGGTGAGTGTTACCACTGGACTTCAGTCATCAGGGAATACATTGGAAAATAAATATTGCAACTATTCAGAAAGACAGGAAATTGTTGACGTTTCCATACGAGTTAGGAAGTGAACTTGTAGATAAGGCAATTCATACCACTTTCAATGTATCTGAGATGGGAGAAATAGCCATAAAACTTGAGAATAGTTTAACATCGGAGTCTGTGGGTCCATGCACTGTGAGTCTCATACAGATAAGCATGTTTTTCACAAGCATACAAATAAAAACTCAAAGGACAGACTGAAACATGAAGAGAAGGAAGAAACAGCACAGAAAAATAAAAATAACTGTACGTCAGTAATAACAAGGAAATAGGTAATTAAAAGAGTTCAGGATACTGAGAACTGACAATCCATGGCACTGAGACAGCCCACCACCAAATGTTCTTAAAATTCTGCCAGAATTCTTTTGATGGAATTTTATAACATTTTCCTGAATTCCAGGTCAGTTGAACAGAACTTGCTGGCCTCGCTGCTATTGCCCAAGAGATTGGAGAAGGGGAAAGGCAAGATGCTAGTGTAATACAGTTCCAAAAACATGTCTTGTTCAAATCTCAGGAAAGCTGTAGTACTTTCAAGATAGCACACAAAACCTTTCAGTTGCTGTATAGTCCCATCCCATAGCAAATAAATGTCATCAACAAATTGCT
Source organism: Protopterus annectens (assembly GCF_019279795.1). NCBI lineage: Eukaryota > Metazoa > Chordata > Ceratodontiformes > Protopteridae > Protopterus > Protopterus annectens. The sequence continues at coordinate 951,330,220 of NC_056737.1, read as the reverse complement.
TATAAAATTTAGGAATGTTAAGAAAACTGATGGTTGCCCAAAACGGAGGTAGCCTCCCAGTCAACTAATACCATATTGGCATAGGTATTAGCACAGGAGGTGCCCATGGCCACCCCCCATGATGCATTATTCAGATAGTGTGATAGACTTTCTTGATGTGAGACTGTCTATAGATTAGGATAAAAGGATAACTACCAGTCTTTATCAGAAAGAATGTTCAAAGAATAACCTCTTACATTGTAGCAGTATGCACCCTTCACACTTTTTTCCAAACGTGGTCAAAACTCAGTTTTTACATGCATCTAGACTACATACAGAGAAGGATGAATATGTGGCAGCTGTAAGCAACATTTAAGAAAGATTTGTATCAAGAGGCTACAAGCTACATGAGATTAAAGAAGGAACTCACATTGTTCAACATCTGAGGAAAACAACAGGTAAACCGATTTTTTCAAGTGTATCACATAGTGAACAGCTGGCATAGAGTCAACAATCACAGCAGACCAATATACTCATTCTTACTTATGCAAATTACAGTAAATATATTTGTGACATTATTAGGTTTAATTGGAAAATACTAACAGCGGACACCAAGATAAGAAGCATCATTGGTGATAAACCCTCTTTCAGTTTTAGGAAGAACAGCTTTGATATAAAAATGAGATTGCTAAAGAATTTGATAGAATAGGAACGTTTCCCTGCAGTGTTTGTACAATGTGTAAATATATCTCCAATCTGAAGGTATTTATACATCCTTTACAATAGAAAAAATATTTTACAAATGCTTATGCAGATTGCCATACCAGAGACGTTGTTTACATTGCTGTATGCAGTCTCTGTGCTTGTTACTACATTGGAAAAATTAACTGACAACTGAAGAAATGTATTTCTAAACATATAAGTGATATACAGCTCCACAATGAGAAAAACCTGCTGTATAAACATATTCTAATGAATCCTGGACATAAATTTACATTTATGGTTTTATGAGTATTTAGAAGGAAAGCTACGTGGTGGTGATATCACATTGAAGATGGAACAGGCTGAAATGGAATGAATAGCAGACCTGCAGGCATATAAACCACCTGACCTTAATGCCAATATGCCACTTAAGCCTGCGCTAAAGGGACAGAGGCTGTTTAAATAATTTACATGTTTTGTACAACTGCTGAAGATTAATGACTACTGATTTTATATGAGTTCTTCTAGTCATTGGTTGTTGTATTATTGACATGTTCTGATCGGTTTATTCTTGAAACTATGGCCATTGAGAGGTTATTTATTATTCTGTCTTTGACTGGTTATGTTTCGTTTTGTAACCATCAATGAGTGTCAACGTGAAGGCACGCTATTTACTTATGTGGAGACATCCCCTACGTATGTGGGGTTATGTCTAGAGTGGTTTTGAATGTAGTCTTATGTATTTCTACATGTCATTTTGAATGCACTATACCCTTTGCACATTGTCTAAACACTGAATGCTATTTAAGCTTGTGTTAAAAGAACGGAGACTGTTTAAACAATTTAGATGTATTTTTACAACTGCTGAAGATCAATGCATATTAATTTTATATGAGTTCTTTCAGTCTATGATGTTTGTAATATTAATATCTCTGGATTGGTTTATTCTTGAAATCACAGCTCTTGATAGGTTATTTACTATTATGTCTTTGATTGGTTTTGTTTTGGTTTGTAACCATCAATGAGTGTCAATGTGAAGTCATGCTATTTACTTACATGTAGACACCCCCTACGTATGTGGGGATATGTCTACAGTGGTTCTTAATGTAATTTTATGCTGCAATATTCCTACATGTCATTTTGAATGTGCTATACATTTCAGACATTGTCTAAACATTGAATGTTGTGGAATGTATTTGTGGTAATTTATTTTGTAAGTATTGATTGGTTAAATGTAGGAAACTTTGTTTATTCATTGGTTTTTGTCTAGCCAATGGATTTTTGGTAGTTAGGTTAGAAGACCAGTAATGGTTATAGATTTTTATTGAGTAGTATTCAATGTTTGTATGTAATTGGCTGGTTTCATAGTTTATGCTCGATGTAATATCATCATCTCCTGATTTTATTTATTTATTTTATTTTATTTTACATTTGTTGACCGGGATAGTCCAACTGGATACATGTCCATTTTTAGCGGAGGCCCGGGGAGAAAAGCTCCAAAGGAAGTTATACAGGCAAAATTGACATAGTAATCACTAAAGAACAATTACAAGCAATTTAAACACAGTCTATTAGCCACTTGGAGTGTAGGTTAAATAATCTAACATGCCTATCGTTTGGTAAACTAAATTACAGTACAGTAGATATACATCAACAATACAATAACGGTACCCCAGTGTTGCCAAATATTTAGTCAGGCTTATTGCAAGGGCATAGCCATTGAGTTTTGAAGTACTGCTTGAGGGCTTTCTTGAATTGAGATAGGGTAGTGTATATTGTAATGTCAGCAGGTAGCGAGTTCCAGGTTTTGGCTACAGAGTTGGCAAACATGGAGTCACCGGCTGAGTTGTTGGATTTGGTGGTTTGTACTACAAGTCTATTGGATGAGTTAAGTGGTCTGAGGTTGGTGTGGGGACAGATGATGTTTTTCAAAGTAGGAGTATTGTCAGGTTGGTTAAGTACTTTATTTCTGAGATCACGGCCTCTGATAGGTCATTTATCATCCTGGCCTTGATTGGATTTGTTTTATAACTATCAACAAATGTCTGATGTGAAGGCATGCTATTTATTTATATATGTGGAGATAATCCTCATTTATTTATTGATGTGGAGATATCCCTGATTTATTTATGTGGAGACATCCTTTGTTTATGAGAGGTTATGTCTAGTCTGTCTTTAAGATAGTTCTATGTTGCAAAATTCCCCTATTTATGAGGGGTTATGTCTAGATTGGTTTTTAACCTAGTTTTATGCTGTGATTTTCCTGCATGCCTTTTAGATATGGAATGGTCTTTGTATATGGTATATATGTTATATATTGTTAATCGTTCTTATATGGATTCTCATTGCAAGTGTGGATTGGTTATATGTTAGTGATATTAATCATTCATTGTTTTTTTTTTTGTCTAGCCAATGAACTGCTGCCATTGCAAATAGTGGACCATTGATGATTGTATATCTGTATTGTACATAAATATATGTTTAGCTTTAGGGGAGCTTCCAACAGAAATGTGATTGGTTGTAAGGCAGCGACTTTGGTTTTTAATGTATTGATGTGTTAAACCACTGTATTAGTGTCCTTATGAGTAGAAGTTCTATGATGTTTGAATGTTCTTATTGGTTGTAAATTTCTGGGAATTCTAGGTCGTAACAATTTATTAGTATGAGCCCTTCTCTTGGAATTGGTTGGGGGAAGGAATATCAAGTGTCAATTGGTTGTTTGGTTTTAATATCAACTTTGTTTTTTTTTTTATTTGTTTTTTGATTGATCTGCATATTTTAATTTGGGAATTTGGCATGTGCTTTATCCAAAAGCTATTGGTTTAACGTTTGTTTAAATAGAAACTGATGTTTAATGCTAGCAGATCTGATGAAGGGTTGGATTTCCCAAAACCGCTCATCGTTGGTTTTTATTATGCAGTTTGTAACATCAATTGTTGTTTTTATTTTCTTTTGCTGTATTATATTATTAAACCATGATTTTTAGATCCTCAACATGGTGAACACGCAGAGTTTGTTTTATTTTCATATATTGGATTATTTCCGCATTTTCCTTGGAACCCTATTGAGCTTATTCATATATATATATATATATATATATATATATATATATATATATATAGGAGAAGATGAGTGGTGCAAAGAAATGGAAGAAGATTATAGAATGGGAATGGGAAAGACAATAGATCTCTTCAAGAATATTGGTGATATTAATGGAAACTTCCAGGTAACAATGTGCATAATAAAAGACAGAAGTAAGAGGGACCTAATAGAAGCAGAAGATATTAAGAAGTGGCAGGAATATACAGATGAGCTATGCAAGAAGGACCCTATTATCACTGGTATGTAAAATAGCAGTTCTCATTCTTGAAGAGTGAGATTAAACCTTACGGATAACAAGGCTAGAGGAACTCATGGAATTGCAGCTCAGCTGTTTCAAATCTAGCAAAATGATGCAGTTACAGTGTTACCTGGAACTTGCCAGCAAATTTGTAAAATGCAACTGTAGCCATTGGATTGGAAAAGGTTAGTTTATATTCCAGTCCTCAGTATATTGACCAGCAACTGTTAGACGTATAAGCTATTTTTAGAAATATCAGATGCATGAGAGATAACATTGCCAATGTCTGCTGGATAATTGAGAAACCAAGGAATTACCAGAAACAGATTTAGTTCTGTTGTACTGACTACTCTAAAGCCTTTGACTGTGTGAATCATAACAAACTGCAGCAAGGTCCTAGAGAAATGAGGAGTCTAGGTCACATTATTTGAGTCCTGAGGAATCTGTAGCAGGACACGAAACAGCAGTTGGAAATTAATACAAAATAGCTGACCAGTTCAAGATTAGGAAAAGAATATGACAAGGCTGTGAATATATCATGCAAAATGTTGAATTAGATGAAGTAGATGCTGAAATCAAAATTGCCAGAAGAAATATTAACAACTTCAGATATGCAGATTATACCACTCTGATGGCAAAAATTAAGGAGATGTTATAGAAAGCATGAAAGCTGGTTTGCTGCTCAAAATAAAAAATATATATAATTAAATAATTACATCATCTTGCCCTATGAGTTCTTTGCAAGTAAATGGGAAATAAATGGAAGTAGTGACAGGTTTTATTTTCTTGGGCACAAATGTTTCTGTAGATAGTGATTGCAGCCATGAAATTAAATGTTACTTGTTTCTTGGAAGGAAACATATAGCAAGTCTGAATAAGATGGCTAGGATCTTAAAGAGAAAGACATCACATTGTCAATAAAGGTCTATATAATTAAAGCTATGGTTTTCAATTCCAAGTAATAACATATAATTAAGGCTGTACTTTGGAAAACCAATGCTTTTGAATTGTGATGTTGGACTAAAGTTTTGCGAATTATGTGGATTCCTAGAAGACCACATATGTCAATATTTAAGGAAATAAATCCAGAATGTTCACAGTAAAGCCTGATAGTAAAATTAAAACTTACACACATTGGCCACATAACACAAAAGCAGGATTCCCATAAGATGCTGGGAAAGATCAAAGGCAAAACAAGAAGAGGGCAGCAGAGGTTAAGGTGAATAGAAAGTATTACTGAAGCAATGAAAATTAACAAGCAATAATGTGATTAAGCAGTCGCTGACTTGATGTCATGAAAAGTCATAGTTGATAATGATCAAACAATAAATATATACTCCTAAAGAATTAAACTTGCATAGGATCATAGGATCATCGGACGTTACTAGGCTATTGGCCCTGAGGCCCTTATAAACCTAGCCAAGAGTTTAAGCAATGTTTAGACAAGTCAGCAGTAGAGGCTGGGAGGCAACATGCACACAAATGTTATGTGATAAAGTATAAAATGTATTTCATTAAGAAAGAAAGTGGACAGTCTCAGCCTTTCCTCAAATTGTTACTAGGTCTAAAGGATAGAATTAGTAGTATAAAAGTGTCACTGAATTACTTTATGTATATGTATTATTGATTTTTATACATATCGCAGATTTGTATAGCTGCATTCAATAAACATTATGCCATTGCCTTGAAATGTCCAAACCTCAAATAATCGGACATAAATGTTTCATTGGCGAAACACTAAAATAAATAAATAAATAAATCTTTATCTGCAGAGGGGGGGGGCACCCTCTTACTCCTTGATTATTATATATACCAACTATGAGATCACCCCAAAGTGGGGAAAGGAAAAATGGCATGAGCCCTGCAGTTCTGCTATCTGACTAAAAAAGGCAGTCATTTTTAAACAGCTGATTGTCAGTCAGCTGTTCTGACTTTTCGTCTTTCAATAAAAACTGTTGATGAAAGGTAGATAAGCCCTTCAACAATGCCAAGTTGTTTAGGGGTTGAAGTATATTGTTGTTTGTCTTTCAGCTTTTTCCCAGTAAGGGGTCGCCACAGCGGAACTCTAGTCCGCTAATGATTGGCAGTAGATTTTTACGAAACGCTGAGGTGCCAGCTCGACGCCCAACCTTCAATGAAGGCATGCCCATTTACGCATGCATGTCTTTCGAACACTACCCAACCCCGGGGAGGACATGCAGACTCCACACAGAAGGCACTCCCAAGCCAAGCCGAGAATTGAACGGGAGAACCTCTTGCTGTGAGATAATAATGCTACCGCCGTACCACCGCGGCATAGATATAACCTAAATGTTTATCAAGACTGTGTGAGAATTTGCCATAAATATTAATCTCGCTCTTTTACTCTTCTTCTGCCCTTTACGAATTACACAATACATCAGAACTTAGCTCATTGATATATGCCCTGTATATAATGCACACTTTATTATTTATGTACTTTACATTGTAATTGCACTCTTATTGTATTTGCTAATCTCTGTACCTTTTATTGTTTTCTATATCCCAAGATGAGACAGTTTTGATCAATGCTCTCTCCAGTTAACAGATTTAGACAAATTAATTAATTTTATCTGACAGAGATACGGATATTACTGGAACAACTGACCACATTTTCTATTAGCATTTCTGACTTATCTGTTAAACAGAAGCAGGAAACCCCCCTTTTTTCTGTATGTGCACCAGTAAAAATGAGAAGTATACCCATGCCTCCAAATCTCACCTTGCTCTAAGTAAGTAAGTCAAGACTAATGCACATTCCTAAGTCTCTGATTTTTTGCACATCATCTCTACCTCTGTACCATTTCTTACCACATCCCCACACCTTTATAGCCATATTCCAGTTACATTACCTAACATTTTTGTATCTGCTGCAACAGCCATCTTAAATTATTACACAGCATTTTTTTGTCTGTTTATCTTAAGAGCATCCCATCTGGCTATTTCTGTTTTGCTAACCCAATTTAGATCAAACCAGAGCTAAACAGATAAGATTAGCTGACTACAAGTACTTATATACACATATAACTCTGTTTCACCCTCAGCATTAAAGGAGTCTGCCTTTGACTCACACTACATTGTCAAGGGTCACCCCTTCTCCTTCCCCAACTTCCTTAATTAAGTAGTTTTAGGCAAACATGCTTATGAATGCCTACTAATGTCCTGAGATGAATGCTATGTCTAAAATAATATCAGTATGAATTAAACAGAAATATCTAACCTGCCATGATAATTTAGTCCCAGTTCCTGTGTCTTTTAATAATACATAAGTGCATGTAACTCTCAGTTGCTAAAGACTCTCCCTTGACTAGCTGCACTGTCTATATATAAAAACATCTTTTTTCTCACAGCTCACTCCTATCTATATGGATTTGCTGGAATGAAATGAAATGTAAGCCATCTTGCAAATAAATCTGAGTTGCATTTTGCACTAGCTGCGTACTACTATGCTACAGTAACCCACTAACTTACAAATATGTGGTCTTCTGTTAATATCCTCCTGCCCCTTTGAGTAGTGAAAAAGAACAGTGGCATAAAACAAGTAGCTATATATAAGCCTCTTAGTCCGGTGTGAAAACAGAAAGCAAAGAATGACTCACTGGACACAGACACTTACCTAATAATATAACTTTTCCAGACCACTGAGACAAGATCGACATTTCTTTTAGAAATGGAAAAAGGTGGGGGTCACAGGCTATATTTCCGTCAGCTGGAGATGGGTGGCAGATTTACAGCCAGTAATTATAAGAAGAAATATAGGCTATGATGAATGAGTGCTTTAGCCTAAAATGCCAAACTCCATGAAAATCCATGATTTTCCAATATGTAGACAGTCCAAGTTGCAGAATACTTGGTATTTTTCCTGAAAACATGGAAAATCAGTGCCCTTGCAACCCTGGGTGTGTGTAGGTTGTGAGAAGTAACTGAAGATCCCAGTGAATGTTGACAGGGGATGCATGTTCTGAACAAAAATTAAGAAACAAACCAGGAAACTGACCACTAAGGCAATAATGGACACTGCTGGACACTATACTATACCCCTAGCTCTAAAGAAGGCACAAAAGTCATAAGTATTTATTTTTCATCATTACTTACAATGACCTTTTTTGGTAAGCATGCCAAACCTTATTATATAAAATAAACATTAACAAAATGAGACAGGAAGATCCTTAACCCCCCCCCCAAAAAAAAGGTCAATTATCATTTGACTGTACTGTCCAAAATATAACCATACAGATCAGATAGGCTGAGTTTCTAAAGCACAGTTTATTTGTTCTTACAATATATCATTCTTCAAAAAGAATAACTGTTTCAGTAAGGTATTCTAGATTGTCCATCATTGTAGGTTAAGAGTGCAAATCTGGTACTAAAGCAAGAGGAAATTGTCAGCGCTTATCAGCTTTCACCATGGTATTAGTACACAATAGCGTGAGTTAGGCCATGCCCTTCTGCATAATTAAATTGCATGCGTCAGTTGAACAAAACAGTTCAAAACAATGGCTTTAAATTTCAAAACTTCACAAACTAAAGATACCTGAGTGATTGAACAGCAATATTTATGTCCAAGCAGAGCTCGTGCATGATCACATTTAAATTATAAACTATTTGTTTGAGGATTAAATTCACTTCAGCTTTTTCCTTTTAGTCTCCCAATCTTTAACTATAAATCAGTCATCTTCTCAAAGTGTGTTCTGCATTTCCCCTATTGTAGATGTTTCTCAGATGAGACAGATGTGCATAATGGAGGTGACAAAGGGTAAAGCACTATATGAGAAAATGGAATGAGATAAGACTGAGGAAAAAAAAGATGCAGACAGGCAGATATATGCAGAAGGTGTTAAATTACAAGGGTAACTGCAAAGAACCATTGCCTTTAATTTTGTTTGGAAATAAAAGGCATTTATATCATGTAAGGCAATGTGTGCAATTATTCATTCTATCTGTTCTTTTAACTCTGACATCTAGCATGACATGGATGTAGAAAAAATATCTAATGCATTTTAAAAAGCAAGTTACATCCTTCAGATATTTGCAAAGAAAAACTGCATAATGTTTGCATCTTGTTAGACTTGCAATATGATTAACAGAAAAAAGTCAAGTCTTCTAACTCAGGAATGCCTTTACTAAGATTTGCGCAGCTCTAAAAGCAAGACAAAATATATTATTATTATAAAAGAAGAACAAGAATAAATCCCATACAGCATAATCACAGTACATTTCACATGGGACTGGAATAATTGCTTTGTCTATGAATTTTTAATTACCAGAAGCATACATAAGAGGTGTTCATTTACACTGTATCAGTGATAAAACTTTCAGTTTACTGTTTGGTTTAGACCAAAAAGAGGAACAGTAAAAGGATATAAAAAAATGTCTTCAAGTTTGCATTGTTCATTTTTCTTTTAATTCCATGAATGTTATTCTGCCCCCAGCTGGCAATATATGTATTCACCATGAAATAGCTCTTAGTACAAAAAAAATGTACTGACTACATAACACTCATGCTATTTTCATAAACAGCTAGTTATCAGCACAAAGAGAAACTCTATGGTCTGAAAGAAACTGAGTGTACAGTTTATTGAATCCAAATACATAATGTTGTGTATATCTTGGCTTTCACTAGAACAACAGAACTGCCATTATACCTGTCACAGAATGACAATGGCCTTAAGGGTTTAGGCTGCATCACAATTTAAAGAAGACCTGTTTCTGCTGCTGTTTATGGAATAATAGATAATTATTTCACCGTACTTGTTTTTAAATAAGTAAAAAATGATGTTAGTGACAAGTGCATTTCTTCAGGTGTAATGCATTTACAGTGGACTCTATGAAGCAGATACAGTAACTAAACAAATGTAATGTTGGTTTGTTTTTACTTGCATAACATGAAAACGTTCATCTGGTACCTGGTGCAGAAATGTACAGCAAGGGAAGGGCAGACATCATGCTTGACCGTGCACTTCAATGAAACAGTGAGCCTGCCTCCAAAATGCATTCACATTTAGGCAAGGGTATGTTCAACGTCAACATTGTAACAGAGGACTGTTCGTAAAATATTGTGACATCTATATGGCTCATTAATCTTTATAATAGCAGGTGACTAGTCAAGTGAGATAAAACAATTCAAATTCAAAACAGCAAATGCAGAAAAAATGCAACCGTCAAGTCATATGTATAGAATAACAGAACAGGCTGGATATTGCTTAAAGCTACTTAGATATGCCAAGTAGAGGGAGATGAACGATTGGAATAAGATCAGCTGTGAAACTCATATTCTGTCACTGCTGACTGTACAAGCCAAATTACTTCTGTATCTAAAAGCTAATATGTTGGCCTTTACATACAAACATTACCCCTATATACCTCAAGAAAGCAAATTCTCAATATAACTTCCTACTGTCTTCTACCCCGTTGCCCTTACTGCAACTTCTGCTGTCTCTACCTACCATTTGATAAGTTTTTCCCCCGAGCAAAATTCCATCTCATACTCAATATCTTGTATACCTATCTCATGTTCATTGCACTTTTTTTTTTTCTGTATCACCTAAAAATATACACACCTAAAAAATATACACACCTAAAAATATACACACCTAAAAAATATACACACCTAAAAATATACACACCTAAAAAATGTACACACCTAAAAATATATACACCTAAAATATATACACACCTAAAAAATATATACACCTAAAATATACACACTACTCCCATTTGCTCATTTACTCTGTGCTTTAAACACTCATCACATCCTCTCTCTTTTCTGTTCATGTCTCCCATGCCTCTTGTCTTATTTCTCTTAACCATAAATGTAAAATTGTAGTATGGCATTTTAAACCTGTCTGTGTATGCTGATTCGTCATGTATTAATACATAACGATTGTATATTTCACTCATTCTACAGTTTCTCTGCTATAGCTGCCTTTCAGTTAATGTCTGTCCATATTGTAACTTGAAGCTTTACATTTTCCATTGCTGTATAAAACCTGCTTATTTTGTAACTTGGAGCTTTCCTCCTTGGGCCTCCACTGAAAAGGGGCTACCACAACCCAGCCAGACTACTCTGAGCAACAAAGGCATCAAATAAATAAGTAAATAATACAGCTTTTTGTGTGGAAATATTTGTTTTTGAACAGGAAGGCTAGAGTTTATACTTTTTCTGAAGTGTTTGTTATTTTAGTCCATTTCAGAGTTTGATATTTTTTTCATAGTTTCCGTAATGACTTGTCAAATAGCAACATGCTGAGCACAACAACAGGAATTCATCACTATAAAACAAAATAAATAAATTAGTTTTCTTGACTTAGAAAAATGAACATATCAGATTGATCAAATTAAATATTTCTAAAACATACTTCATAAAATATTAAAGGAGACAAAATATTTGCAATGCAAGTATTTTTTCTTGTGTTTTGTCTAAAGTTGAAATTCAAATAAAATAACTAAATTTATCACATTTGAATGATGTGGTTAAGTTAAATGTTTTATATTGTACATTATATTTTCACTATGAAATATCAGTAATCTGAGCATTTCCTATTCACGTTATATACAACTCTTGCAATTTAAAAGACAGGAAAAGAGCGGGGATCTGGGGTTAGAAAAAGAAACCAGAGGGAGTCCAAGAAAGATCAAGGAAAATAATTAACCAAGAATATTGAAAATGAAGTTGAAAAGAGTCCCATTTATGCCCTGGATGTATAAGTGAGACAACATTTTTGCAAGGAATTCTGACCAAAAACATAATTTCATTGCACACTATAACTTTTAGTAAGGTCTTTACAGAACATCTACATGTATGGTAACATTCCAAATTTTTTTAAGTATTTTAAACTTGGAGATAAATTTGGTAAGAGAAAAAAAACTGGGACAGAAATGTATGCTTAAAAATATTTAGCATGGTTCCTTCAATATCTGGTACAAAATACGAGGCTGACTGAGTCTGATTATGAGACATAAGGAACATTTGCAAACTTTTAACGTACCCATTTGTTTGAATGTAAGTTTTTAGAATGGAATCAGAATATGTACCACTAGGTTCTTAAATAGCCATTGTGTACAGAAAGCAGCACATTAATCTCCAATCTATAATACTGCCAATCATGCAATTCCATAACAATATTTCAATATATTATTATTATTATTATTATTATTATTATTATTATTATTATATAGTAAGCACATAGCAAGGAGTAAAACAATGCATGCCCTATGCAGAAGTATGCTTTAGTGCATTCTGATGTGGTAATAAGTGCATTAGGTGAGGCGCATGTGTTGCAATGTGGAAGGTTTTCCCTCTTTTCTTTGGAAGACTCATATGTATACTTAGGGAATAAGGGAGAGATCCTGTGAGCAATCTGATAATGTACCCATGAAGTACAATGGGGACATGGCATGCCAAGGTTTGCATGGCATATTACAATAGAACACTGCATGATTTGGTGACAGGGCAGTTTTATTGGAGAGTGGAAGGTTCATACAGTCTGTAGACATCTTTTTATAAAGAGCTGAAACAATTTACCCCCCTCCCATCCCCAGCTACCAGATCTAGTGTTTTAATAGGTATGCATTTTGTTGCTTTGTACAGCCACCACTGGCTTTGGTATCACCAACTGCAAACCATCCCAGACATTCTCTATCTGACCATGGAATGGTTCCCTGCAGGCACATCATACAAGGCTGTACAATGTTTCTAACATACATGGATCCGAGTGGCAAGACGGAGGTATCATATTGTGGTTGACTTTATGATGCTGGTCTGGTATGCAAGTGGAAGCAACATCCTCTCAACTATGCAGTCTGGCATCACTATATGTGCTAGGTGGGCAATAATGAATGGCTTTTTTGTGTGGCCACACCTTGGACCAGAGGATAGTCACTCTTCTCAGCCTGCCTGCACACACAGCTCAGCAGTCATTTTGATTACTGTCCTATCAGGACTTAGATTCATGACCTGCTTTCCCAGCACCCTCACCCCCCCCCCTCAGGATGGACAAACCTATGCTATTCCAGCATCTACCATCAAGCACTTGCTCTGCTAATTGAATACAGGCTACTTGGGTCATAGCTAGGACTTCATCTCTCTATGTCATTGGTGCAGGCATGTCCACGTACACCTGTGCAGTAATAAACTAGATGTTCAGGGTAATTTCTGGTGGTGAATAAGGGATAACTCACTGGTCAGGCTTGAGTTCTGCAGATGCATGCAGGTAAAGTCTGCTATAAGCATGATTGTGAGTGTGCCTGTCCATTCTGTAACTATGCATGGCTGGCTGACATGACACAGTCATGGTGCAATACATTTGGTGGTGCATAGGAAACTGGAGAGACATTCAGACAAATATTCACCAATATACTCAGCAGTGTATATATACCAGCATACTATGCTGCATTTGCATTTCATTTGGACATGTGTTCCCAATGCATATGTTACTGCAGCACTACATACACTGTCCTGTTGGCCGTATAGTCAGATGTGTCCATGTCACATACAGGGACATACAGGAACATACAGCATCAAAGTTACTGTACACTGACATGATTGCATGAGGTGATTGGGTGATAAAGGTTTCATGTCACATGAGGCACTTTGGGATTGTGTGTGTCACATGAGACACTCTGGGATTGTGTGCATGTGCCTCTGCGAGCCTGTATAGAAGTGCAACAGTACACTTGTGTTGTAATAGCAGCTATGTTTACACTGGAGCATTGCTTGGCTTATCCACACATCTGGCTATGTGGTACCTTTTGCAAAAAGTGGATGGCTGTTTGGTCATAATAACTGTTTCAAGGAACCTGTATGCAGGGATCAGGACAAACTACTTGATTAGAAGCCTTCCATGTTCACAGTCCATGCTCTGAGATGTACAGTAATGTGATGATGCTTACTCACATTGGTATAATGCTAACCAAGTGTAGTTTTGTGATCTTCCTTATCTGCATATGTTATGCACACAGCCTTTGCCTATGATGTGTAATAACAGATATGTTCATACAAGCCTAACACTATTAGGGAAACCATTAATGTTAAACTCAGAAATAAAATGAAACTCAGAAACAAAGAACAAAAAAGCATTTAGCAGAGAGGAAAGACCATTGTATCCCCCAACCTACCCCCATTTATGACCTGCCTAATTGCACAATCATGACAGAATGACAAATATCTTTCCACAGAAAATCTGTCATTGTATGTAGTGAACAAAAAACACTTAAAATGCCAAAAAATTAATAAAGTATTAATTTTTTGGCATTTAAAGTGTTTTTTTTTTTTTAGTCATCTTTGTGCAGTTTCACCAGCAGTTTGACTATTGTATCCAGTGTGCAACACTTTGCTGCAACAACAGCAAATCAAACTTCATCTGCATTTCAAAAACATAGCACTATACCCCACAAATATGAAGAAACACAGGAAAAAATACCTAACTTTAAAACTAAAGACCAAACTCAAAGCAAACAAAGTAAATCAGTATAAAAAATGCCTGATTCATTAGTGGATCAGCTTTTAAGATTTTTGTGTGAAAGTTATGCTGCTATACATACATCTATATAGCTACATATGGTTTACTATCATTTGTGCGAATGACATTCTGTTGGTAGTTATGCTGCCGAAAATCAGAATGTCGTTCGCAAAATGAAAAGTGTATTGGATAGTCAAACACACATATTTGACTATATGTATAGAGATCACGGTACAATGAGGATTGGAAATTCATCCATATCCCCACTGTAGTGTGATCTCGGAGTTGGACTGTATTAGCAGCAGGGGTATGGGGGGTGCAGCTCCTATATGGCTATCACGAGACATTTTCAGCAAAAATGTCGACTCAAATGTATCGATCATTTGGGGTGACATTGTGTACGCTCAAAATGTCTGGTTTCGATTTAACTTTTCATTATTTCGAACAGCAAATGTTTTGCCATTCAAAATAATGAGAGTAAACCGCTACATATAGCTATTTATAGATAGCTATAGATATAGATATATCTATAGATAGAAAGATAACTCAAAGCACAGATTACAGTCAGCATATTGTTCTCCAAAAACATATTTTAGATATAGTATACTAATGTAAATAACAATGTCTGTGGAGTTAATGTGACAAGAATTAATAATTCCTAAAGTTAAACACAGATGTTATGGTATGAAGAACTGTTTAATCATTCTGAGACAGTGATAATGTCTAGTTGTATAGACTTCACTTTTTCATTGCATCTAATTTTCTGGTTGATCGTGGTCTTACAAAACTTTACTTAGCAGCCTGTCAGCAACGAACAATCTTGAAATACAAATTTGTATATCTTATGTAAGTATTTGTTTGCTTACTGCTTCTGTATTTATAACTGTGTAATTTAATTGGTCCATTGCCCCAGTTCAACCATTAAACCAATCTGACATGACAGATCACTATAAGTTGTTACAAGTAAAAACATAGCTTTAGACAGCCTAAAAGCATGAAGCTTGAGGATGAAATAAACATTTGCTAGACAGAGCATATTACACAATATGTAATGAGTGATATCTTGAGGGAGCATGCTGATCTATGGCTAATGGCAAAACAAAACAGATATTAGGTCATTACAGTAACATTCAATAACCTAGTAGGACCCCAGAAATAATAGAATAGTCAAAACAATAGCAATGCAAATTAAGTTTTCCAGTTTAATGGAATTAGCCTAAAATTACACATTAAAGAAAAATTATTACATTTTTCACCAATATGTGCTTGTGTGGTATAAGGTAATTATCAGTAAACCATTATTATAGAAATATTGAGCATGACTATGAATAAACACCCTCTTCTTTCAAATAACTGTCTCAGTAGGAGCTGCTTAACTCTTAGTGATATGCTGTGGCTAAAGTAAGTACAAGTTTAGAGAACTTTGTCGGGAAAAAAAAAATCTTCTTACTCTTCATATAAAGTAATATTAGAGTTAGTATATATACAGAAGTGGTAATTTTGTGCGTGTGGGATATAACCTCTGACATGTGAGGAGCGTTCCCTTCAAAATTTCTTTAAAGTCAGTAAGTTCAGTTGTTGACTTGACGGGAGTAATATTTTGTGCTGCAATGTTTTGCATTGATTACTAACCATGAATATTGAAAATATTCCTACTTTGTTTAGAGTTATATTGCTATCTGACTCAGGTTGTAATGATAGGCTTAGAAGGATAGCATCTTTAGCAGTTCTTTTTTCCAAGGTTAGAAGCCATTTCCTTAAAAGTTTCCTTACAGGTTACACATAACAAAGTACTTTTCTGAAGATCATTTGTTTTGTGCCTGGTAAGTCAGACAGTGGGCAAGGCAAAGACTAAGATGTTTAAACAACAAAATGAGAGAATCAAGGGCCGGATTCATTAACAGCTACAGGAAGTATAGCTATCATCTTGGCGGCATGGTTAGTGCACCGTTTGGCATTCATTAAATGACTCTACATGATATGTAGAACTGCAAAACCAGATAAATGGCAGAATATGCTAATGACAGCGTAAAGAGCCAAAGAACATACTGATTAACTAAACCAATATGGCAGAGCTATTCAGGAATAAAGCAATTGTGTGCATTCAGTGTAAGCTTTTGCTCTGTGCACCAAAACTCTTTGGAATACAGCATGATTGTACTTAGAAAAAAAGTATGTTGGGGCTACTGCTGCTATTGTAAAGCTGTAAATCAGGGTGCTGCTGCTGCCAGTCCTCGGATAAGGAGAAGAAGTGTGTTTAGACCCCATATGACTTATCATGGAATGCATGACATATAAATTGCTGACATATACAAGGGTGGACAGGAAACACTTTGCTGGAAATATGCAACTTCTGCCACTTCACCTCAAGACCCAGGGAAATCATGGAAAACCCATTCCAGTGGAAACAAAAGTATGTTTAGCATTACTTATACTGGCTACTGACACTAATGACGAATACCCACCCAGGTGATGTATTAGGGGTGTCACAAGCATCAGCCTATTGAATAATACATCAGTTTTTAAATGCAATGCTACTACATGCAATGGATAACATCTGTTTCCCATGCACCCCACAGGAGAGAGCAAGAACCATGAAGGAATTCTGTGCAGTGACACACTTCCCAAAGTGCTGGGGGACATAGATTGCACACATTGAAATAAAAGACACACTTGAGGAACAGAGAAGGAGGTACATAAATGAAAAAACATTTCCACTGTATAAACTGTCAGGTTGTCTGTAATGCCCAAAGGTTCATCTACAATGTCTGTGCAGGCAACCCAGGGAGTTTCCATGACTTGCACATATGGCACACTTGTGAGCTGTACACCACGTTTGCTAAGGTTGCTGTACACCACGTTTGCTAAGGGTGACATTTCTCAAAGACATCTAATGGAGATACAGATTATGCACTAGAGATCTGGCTCATGACACCCATGAGAAACCTACATGACCCCCAGTGAACAAAGATACAACAAGGCCCATGCTCAAACTAGGAATATCATAGAACATGTGTTTGGTTTGCTTAAATCAAGGCTTTGGAGTGTAGAAACATTAGGAGGTGCACTGCAGTACAACCTAGGCACCCTCTGCTGAAATATTTACAGTCTGTGCTATGTTGCACAATATAATTCTCAGGAAACAGCTTCAACAAGGACATCAAAGGGCAGAACCACAGTTTCAAGATCCACAGACAGGGTCAGCAACAGATACAGATGAAGAGTGTGAGGGAGAACCACCAACTGCAGATGGTGCTAGCAGATGGAGACATGCACAGTATGCACTGGCTGTCACCAAGAGGTAAATAATTGTACGCACAATCACTGCCTAGGTCAAAGCCTAAGATCCCAGTGCACATACAAATAGAAAAACTGATATATGTCAGACTCCACAGCCTTTGCTTATCCATGTAATGACAAAGTACTGATAGCACCAGACAGGGGCAGCCCCAAAGTATACAATTTGTACCTGCAGTAATGACAAGGTAAATTTGTAATGTGTAAAGAAAAAAAAAATTATACAATTGGGACGATGCCAGGGAAATCATCTGGGCTAGGCTTGTAAAGGCTCCAGGGCCATTAGCCTAGTACACACCTATAAACCTATGAACTAATTACTCTCATATGGAAATATGTATATGTCCCTAAGCAGAGCACTTGCCTGAAGTGTACAGTTATATCAGTAATATCTCTACTGTCAGGTTTTTGCATGATACAGTTACATATTAGAACCAATACTGTGCATCAAGCTTTTCAATCAACCACCATCTATAAATCAGGGAACAGGTCAATTATACCCTCATTTGCACAACTATATCAAGAAGTGAGACTTAAGTGCTTACTGTTTCCTCTGCTTTAATGGCAATACTAACTGAAATGCAATGCAGATCAGCAATTACAGAAGTGTGTGTGTGTGTGTGTGTGTGTGTGTGTGTGTGTGTGTGTGTGTGTGTGTGTGTGTGCATGTGTGTCATGCTTGGTGCTGTTTCCACCTCCCCTGAGAAGAATCCATTTAAATGTGCACACGGATCCCTTATCCCACTTTTTACTAAAACACACTGCTGAGGTCATCTTGATATAAGTGCACTCTGTCCTCTTAACAATCAGACTTCTCATGTGGCACTAGCGACTAATGCAGATCTCTCTGGATTGTCAAACTAGATAATTAGGAAGCTGAATGCTCAGCAGGGGAAGTGTGTTCTGTCGGTGAGCCAGTTGGCTGCTCATCTAGTAATGTAAGGGTTAATCCCTATTTTTAATTTCTCAACGTCTTTTGTATTTGTAATACCATGATGGGAATGGATCAAAAAAAAAAAAAAAAAAAAAAAAAAAAACTTTTGCACATCTATGTATTTTTGTTATTTTACTCTGCACTGTATTGCTTCATTATGCCTGCTCATTATGCACATTTTATGTAAATGTATTTCCTGACTGCTTGAATCTTACTCTTGTATTATACCATTAACTTTATGTAACCATGTTTCATTGTATTGCTTGTGGAGCTTTTCATGAATGAATGGACTGCATGAATCTTTACTCTTGTATTTTACCATTAACTTTATGTAACCATGTTTCATTGTATTGCTTGTGGAGCTTTTCTCCCCGGGCCTCCACTGAAAATGGGCACTTCTTGGCCCAGTGGACTTCCCCGGTAATCAAACTGAAATAAATAAATAAATAAGTCAAAGTATGATTAAAATTCATGAAACTGATATTGTTTCAATCTTTGATGTCAGCCAGAAGTGCTCTTCGCAGCACCCGTCATGTGTCCAGCAATGACTCCTTCTGCAATTCGTATTGGGTATCATGTATTGGTAACATATCTAAATATGATTGTAGATTCTTTTTTATAAGACCCATTGCTCCTACCACTATTAGAAATGTCTGGATATCTTTCTTCCACATTGATCTAATTTCTGCCTGAAAATCCTGATATTTTATGACTTTGTGCCTCTCTGTACACAAGACACTGTAGTCACTGGGTGCGGCAACTTCAAACATCAATGCTACTTTTGTCTTTTTTTCATGGACCACTATATCTGGTTTTCCAGCATCTGTCTTTTGAACTGTTGGTAATGGGTGATCTCATGTGGCATAGACTTCATCATTTTCTATCATGCTTTCTGGTTCATGTTTCTAGTGTTTTTCAGCCACTTCGGTACCCTATCTGGGAGAGTTTCTCAATGATGCCAGAGTGGGTAATTGTGTCCAAAAACCTTGACAAGGTTGAAGATAGGCTGCGTTCACTGTCTTAACTTAGTCCATGGCTTTGGTGACATTCACAGAGAAGCCAACCAGGTTTAATAAGCATGATCTACCCTTAATGAAGCCAAACTGTTTTGGGTCCAGCATTTGGAGGTCACCTATGTACTTGTTAATAAGATCTATGATAATTCTTTCCATGGCCTTGCAGATGAGGCTGGTTAGACATGGGTCTGTAGTTTCCAGGGTCTGTTGATGGCCTTTTTTGTGCAGGGAGATTACTGTTGCTGTTCTCCATTCCACAGGAACATAGACAGTTCTCAAGCTATGATTAAGGAGAATGCTAAGTGGGTCCGCTAGGTCGTGTTTTAGATTGTTTAGTAAAAAAACTGGGATATTATCTGGTTTCACTGAGGGTGTGTTTTGGCCTTAGCAAGCACAGAGATGACAGGTATGCTTTGGGATATGGTAGGTGGGATAGGGAAGTGAAGTTTGTGCTGAAACTGTCAGCTAGCAGGTTGGTGATATCTTCTGGTGTAGTGTGACTGATTCCATCTACAAGCAGTTCAGCACATAGCTGGACATTCCCTTTTAGACTTTGGATGTTGTTAAAAAATGCCTTACGATTATCCTTGGCTAGGAATGCAATTTTAGTTTAATAATTTGCTTTAGAAGACTTTACAAGATTTCTGATTTTCCTGTTTAGGCTTAGGAGAGAACTCTTCCTCTGCAGAGTGATATCCCTCTAGCTTTTGTACAACAGTTTCTTTCTCTTGTTATATAACCTGTTTGTACTTGAAGTCCACCATAGTGGCTTGTTTTTATGGGAAGACTTGGTTTTGAGCCGGTCAGGTATAGCAGAGTTTATAAAGCCGCTTAAGTGTTTGCACAGGATATTTGCATACACTTCTGCATAGTGATCATTGGTGTCTGAGATTGTGGGTGGTATGAAGCTTTTTGTAGCATTGTTTAGTATGCTGTAGTTAGCTTTGGTGACATTTTTTATAATTTTTGTTTCTCTGAGGGTGTCAGTTCCAGTAGTTACTTCAAACAAGACTAATTTGTGTTCTGACCTAACCAGGGAGGGCATCATGCATGAGGAAGTACAATGACCCAGTGTCCCCCCTCATGTTAATGAGTACCATGTCCAGAACATTAGAGCCCCTAGTTGGGGTACAGACTATCTGTTCCAGCATGTTTGTGTTAACAAAGTCCAGGAACCTCTGGGCGAGTGTATTTTTGCTCATGTCTATGAAATGATAGTTGAAATCTCCCATGAATAAGGTGCTGGGCTGTATGGTGAGAGATTCCAGTAAAATGAGGCAGGCAGTGTGCTTATCCTGGTTTATGGTGGGACATCTTTAGCTAGCAAGGATGTGGTATGATACTTTCACGATAGTTAATTGGACATGGAGTAGTTTGAAAGAGTCATGCTGTTTGACCAGTCTTGAAGTGCATTTGGTTTTAATGAAGATGGATACACCTCCACCTTTGGTTTCTTCATGCTAATTTTTAGGACTAAATGTGTGGAAGGCATTGCAGCCTTGCACGGCTGGGTTGCTCTCAGTGGCCTTGAACCATGTCTTGGTAACTGCACAGATGTCAGCATCCTTCAAGGTGAGGAGTTTTCCAGAGAGTGCAGTTGCATGTTTAAACTCCTAGCATTAAGCAGCATGACCACAAGTTTGTCTTTATTAGATTTTGTTATGTTGGAAAATGTGTTGTTTTGACATTGCCTAAAAAAGGCACCATGGAGAAGGCAAGGACCTTTGCCAGTATCTGAAAGCCTAGGGGAGGGACAGGTGCAGACCATCTTTAGCAAGGCAGCAAGGTCTGTCTACCATATTCTCTTGGCTGACAGATACTGGGTCGCCCTGGACTGACAGTAGAAGCTGAGACAATTGTTAAAGTCAATCTTTTTTGTTTATATTGTGGCATCATCCTTGGTGAGGGTAGGATACTGCTTAGGGCTAAGGACGTACCTGTCTGGGACACATAATCAGAGAGTTCCATCATGTCTCTCTACAAATAGTCCCGACAGGTACATCTCAAGTCATTCACTCCAACATGGACTATGACAGAGTCATAACGGCACTTGTTGTTGAGTGACTTGAGTGCATATGTGATTTGTCGCATCCTGGTACCTGATTGGCAGCTGACTGTGACCTTCTCCTTGTCCACTCTGGTGAGGAGGACATCTGTGTGTCTCACTATGGAGTCATCTATGACCAAAACATTTGATGTGTTTTGCCTTAGGGCTTATTTGTTGAGACATAGATGTGATGTGTTGATATGTGTAGTGGTTTCTTTATGTTTAGTGGTGAGTGTGGGTGGTGTGCATTTGGGAGGTTTTTGTTATTTTGGTAGGCTTTCGGTGAGTACCTCCATGTATGTGGGTTTATATGTCATGACATTAATTAGTGTGAGAGGGGTGGTTTGTGTGAGAGGTGAAGCGTGTGTACTGACAACCTGTTTGATGTCTAGTTTGTTTTTACGTGACAGAATTAACTCCAATTCCACTGTGTATTTGTATCTTTCACATAGGGTGTTTGTTTTAGGAGTACATGGTTGTCATTATACATGAACCAATTGCTACATTGCCTCAAGATGCATGTGTCAATCACGCTGGCAGGAGAAATGATGGGGAAATGCCCAAGCACTGTGGTAAGATTGTTCTGAATGTGGTATTTGGGAAGGAAGTGGGCTAGCTGGACTTGGTTACAAACAGCAAAAATGAAGTAGTAATTCAATTAAATACAGTTAAGAAAGTGCAGTGCTGGCTGAAAATATTCTTTTTTTTTTTTTTTTTTTTTTTGTAGATGCCTTGGGTTTCAGTGGAGATGCATTCCAGACCTCTGGCAAAAGTTGCCAAATGTTGAGAAGCTCCGGTAAACTGAGTGCAAACTCATGCAAGTGCAGACTTATATACAGGCAAATTTAAACTGTTTTAACACAACTACTAGTGGAAAAAACCCAAACTGAGCCTTTTACCACATTGGTTCTGAGCTACACACATCTGCCACAAGGGTGCAGGGAGGCCATCTTAATGTAAGATGGCTGATCTAAGAGCACAGTGATACCAAACAGTCCAGATCCAGAAGGTCTAAATTTGTTCTATGCTATATAGGGCAAGGAAACACAATTTCTAGATGGGAAGGAGTAAGGGAGAGTCACTTAAAGGTCAAAGTGAGAGTGTTTATTAGCATACTGTTAGATGGCCTACAGTGACACCACCCTCTGCACAAACTGGCAGCTCTTCAAGCAGCTGTGAACAGTGGGAGACTATGGAGAGCGTTTCCTATAGACAATTTTAAACTGAAGAAGTTTGCTTACATGCAAGCACAGGGAACAGTGCAAGGCTTTTATATGAGCAGGATGAAAGTCTTTTATAAAGTTAAACCCTCAGGCCAGGATGGGTTGAATTTAGCTCTCTGCTTCCACTAGAGTACAAAAGAACACTTCCAATGTAAAACAAACTGGCTTTGAGCTCAAGTGCAGTAACAAAGCTTTACAACAGAAGTAGGAATTCCTGAAATATCGGAAATCCTTGGAAATAAGTTCTCTAACCCTGAGAAATGTTCACAACACACAAAAAACTTTGCAAAACTTAGAAATATTTTGACAGACTCACTCAGAACAACTTTTGCAGTATCAGAAGAGGTTAGGAAATATCAGAATATTGTTAAAACAACCTAACAGCACAAACAGATTTAATTTCTTTAAAAATGTAGGCTGAAAAATAGTGATAAATTCAACAAAATAATTAAATGCAGCACAAATGTGTTAAATATCACTGAAACAGAGCAAGTAAAAAACTATACTTATATCAGCTTAGTAGGCCAGATGATTTTAGAAGCAATCCAAGTCTTGTAATCACAGGTATCCAAGCCAGGCACAAGGAAGCTCTGAATAAATGAGCACACTCTTACAAACGTAAAGCTTTCATACTTTTATTTCCTGTGGTGCTTGCAACTAATACAGTGCTCCTTAGATGGAGTAACTAAATAGGTAGGAAGTTTGATGCTCAACATGAGAAACGTGTGTGCATTTAATGCACGGTATCCACTCCCTTTGAGGTGAATGCATTTAACTGTTCACTCAGCTCCCTTTTCAGACTTTTTATTACAACATCCTCTCTGAAACACACTGATAAGGTCATCCAAAAGAGTGCACAGTATCCCCTGAAGAGTCAGATTTCTCCTGTGACACTTGTGTTTTTTACACTATTCTCTAGAATGCGTACAAAGATAGGTATAGATTACATAGATAAGCAGTGCTTAACTTTTACAAGTGTATGACTATAAATAAATTCAGGATTGGTTTACACACACTTGCAGTGGCAACTATTACAACTCCAGATAAGTGTGAAAGTCATTTTACCAGACATATCTCCTTGGCCATACACTGCTATTGTCATCCTTTCATAGATGCTACATGCCTCACTTGTACTTGGTATTATGCTGTGATGATGGCTGCTAAGAATGTGTTGTATAGATGATGTAACAAGATTGACAGGGGATTCAAGTCTGTCCTTGCTTAAATAGTGTACCTGTGTTTGCTGTCCTATACTGTAGGCCACCTCACAACCAGATGTATGTGCACTTCCACTTAATGAGATAGATTTATAGGGGCAGAGTGTTACACTAGCAAATCCAAGTACCCCCAGTGACAAAACTTTTAAGCCACACAATGATGACATAATGCTACCATAACTGCATTATCTCAAAGCTGTGTTGCATGATTCTGATACTGTACTTAGTACATTACATAACTGTATATATTGGATTTTTGAGGCCAGCTGTGAGTGCGTGTTTCCCCCTTGTGCTGTGTATACTACTCTTTATATACATATACATATATAATGTGTAGCTGTACAGTGGTAGTGTGCATTTTGACACTTTTTATCATAAACATCCAGCAAATAAGCAGTGGTGATGTCATCCATTTAATTGTTTACTGTTCCATTTGTACTTCAATATGTCACGTGTCACTTGGGATCAAGGAATTAATCCATAGCTTGTGATCTTAGGTAATTAGCTGAAATCCAGCCATTACTTCTCAGACTATGTTGTGTCATTCTTATTGTGACTGTACATGTCACTAACACACCTGCTGTATACACATATAGATGGGATTCCTCTTACAAGAAGCTCTGGTAAATTGCAATGCTTTTATTTGGAGTAATGATGACATGTGATTACATTTTCCTTACATAACATATGTAGGAAATATTATCGTCTGGCATGAGGCAATGAGATGACATTGTGTATGTTGTTGATTTATTACAGCAATTACAGGCACACATATCCCTTGCAGCAATAACATGATGTAATTCCTTCACATACCGACATATCTCACAATTGTAGTGACACATGCATAATGACATGATGTAATGCTGTCACATACTGACATATCTCACAATTGTAGTGACACATGCACAATGACATTATGTAATGCCATCACATATCAACATATTTCACAATTGTAGTGACACTTCTGCTGTGCCACATTTATCCTCTACAATGTCATGTATGTTCTGTTGTCAAATGCTCATGTTTTAAACATCCACATTCAGTGCCTTATACTGCAATGCATTAATGGAATCCACCATTTACAGTTGGAGAGGCGTCTACCATCCCTTTTATCCTAAAGAAATCAAAATGTTCAATAGAGACAACTGGGAAAGATAAACAGCTACTGCAGGAACCAGCCAAGGAAACGTAGCTAGAACAGCAACACACAGCTACGATAGAAAAAAATGTAATAACAGCAACTGTAGTAGTTGGTACTTCACCCCACTGATAGGCACTCTAAAGCACTAAGTCCACTCGGTAAGGTGCCCGTAGGTAGTAAGCAAAAATCAAGAACAAAACTGCCCACAGCCCCTGAACACGGAGCATGATATAATCCAAAACGCTAAGCACAGATCGATGAGACATCCACAAAAATGATGAAAAAAATGATGAAGAATTGAGGACTTTATTAAAACATCAAAAACAGCTGCCCGAAACACTAGTTTAGCGCTTTCATCTGCACCATCGCAGACTTCCTCAGAACTAGTGTATTCATCATAATCAGTTGATTTAAAAACACAATTTGGCGCCAACATTTGCATCTTTCCTTAAAGAGACAGACGTTAAAGCCATCATCCCAGTTACGCATATAAACCTAATAAAACTACATATTTTACAACTAAGAATATAAAAAACTAATCAAGAAAAATTTCTTGAAAGTTATACATATTAAAAAATGTTGCATGTGAGAAAATAATACTAAACATACACATACTAAATAATCAAAAACAAGCTAAAATTTACTAATAAAAAATCAGTGAGAATACTATGAATCCAAAATTAAGAAAGGTTTGATGCTAATAAAGTCATTAATACCTGGACTTCTAGTAGAGTCAGTGAGAATCTGCCATTTGCTCTCCTTACAGGCTAGTCTAGTTTTCCAATCACCCCCATATGGTGTTTCTTTTTCCTCATCTATAATAAAGAACAAAAATATATGTTCTTCACCACATTCTTTGATATGTTTGTATAGTGCATTCTTGCAATCCATTTTCTGAATTCTATAATAATGTTCGTAAATCCGTTTCTTTAGCTCCCTTTCTGTTTTGCCTATATAATAGGCTGAACATATTTTACATTGAGCTAAATATACTACATGTTTAGTGCAACAATTGCCACCTATACTCCTTATCCTAGTGTGGTTGGTGTCATCTAAGATGATTTCACTATTGATATTAATGAATTTACATTGATTGCATCTTCCACACTTGCTAGTAAATATTTTTCTTTTATTATTGTCCCCCTTCCTCAACTTGGAGCTTTCCAACAACCTTTTTATATTAGGACCCGTCTTATAAACAATTCTAGGTTTTTCTCCTAAGATCTTCTTATTGGCATCTATGACTGTGATAATATCCCAATATTTGTTAAGAATGTCCTTAATCCTTACACTATAAGGGGTGTAGGTTAGAACACAAACTCTACCCATATGTCCATTTTCAGAATGTTTGATTTCAATATTCTCCCTTGCATAACCCAATAAAGGTTTAAATTTTAATCCCCATTGGGATTTAACATAATCAATAGTATCGTTGATCATACCAATGGGGTATCCTCTCTCCCCAAATAATTGTGCAAGTAGCTCCATTTCTACTTCCATAAATTCTCTGGTGGAGGACATCCTAGCACATCGAATACATTGTCCTTTAATGATGTAGGATAGGGAGGTATGGAACAAGGTGAACGCCCAATCCAAGCAGCAAAAGATATAATAAAAATGTAACAGAGGATTAGGGCGAAACACAACTCAAAAAGGTAGTAGAATAAAATGTCATATATACGTCTCATCAACCTCCAGTCAACACAGCTAATCCAAGAAACAGACGTCCAAGATAAAAATCCGTTTTCTTTATTGCACACAGGTACCAGAGTTAGCGCTTTCACCTTGCGGTTTCATCAGACTCACTACAAAGTACAAAATCAATGAGTCTTAAATACTAATGAGGGCGGGAAAAAACACTCAATTAAACTTCTTGACAACAAGCTCTGTTCCTAGCAACCAGCTCAATCAATAAAAATTTTATATATATATATACATACATAATTAATTAAAAACATCCTAAAATCAAAAACAACAACCCTATTCTAACAATTCTAACTAATAATAATAAAAAATAAAAATCATCAGGCAAAAACTTTATTGGACTTTAAGTCTCCTCATCCTTAAAAAAGGTTTTAAAGAGACCTTTGCATTGAGACCAGGGGCCAAATCTGACCTCAACTTCAAAATCCAAGCATTCTCTCTGCTCTCAGTAATAGCCCAAATATCACCACCTCTGCTAGTAACATTTATCATCTCAATGATCCTAAAGCTAAATGTATGTGTACAATCTGTATCCATGACATGTTTGGCTAATGCATTAGTACCATTGTTAACCCTGATATTATACAAATGCTCCCGTACACGATCCCTCAAACATCTGTTCGTCTTGCCGACGTAAAATGACGAGCAGACATGGCACATAGTCAAATAAACAAGGTCCCTGGACATACAGTCACCTCTAACCTTGAAAGTATATGAAATGTGGGTAGTGGGATGTATAAAAACTGAATCCCCACAAATAAAATCACAAAAATTACAATTACCACACTTCATTGTTCCATATGGAAGCATGGTTCCAGGACTGTTGGTCATCCTGTCACATAATAACCTTTTAATATTCCTCTTATTCTTATACCTAAAGCGTGGACTATCACCAACTATACCTTTAATATGTGGATCCACCAATAGTATGTCCCAATGCTTCCTCACCACATCCTTGATACCACCCACATCTTTAGTATAAAACAATGAAAAGGCACTTGAGCCATTGATAGTGGTGTCAGTGTGACCTCGTGTGTCCATACCAAGACTCAGTTCAGAAAAATACGGGGCAGCTGCTTCAGATCTCAACTCAAATATACTCTCATGACCCTTCATAATGTCATCCATCTTATAACCCCGGGAAACCAACCTCCTATCCAGATCTAATAAATCCTGACGAAACCCTTGCTCTGTAGGGTTATACCTAGAAGTCCTAATACTCTGTCCCCTAACAATATTATTATAATTTGATTTCTTTAATGTGATCAACTAAATTGAACCCTCCAATAAATTAAATTTAGTTGATCACATTAAAGAAATCAAATTATTTAGTAGGAGGCTCAATCTTGCCTTACTATTTGATGGTAATAAGGAAGGGGAAGCCACTTATGTTCCCACAGAATTGAAGAGAAAAAGTACTTTTGTTCCCCATTACAACCCACAGGTGAATGTTTTCGATCAAATGGTTTGTAAGGATCTTTATTATTTTAATAAAGAAATTGCTAGAGAGTATCGAACCAATAAAACTTTATTGGGTGATAATATTACCAAACAAGAAAGAGCTGTTTTGAATGATTTTAAGCACAACAAAGAAGTGAGAATCATGAAACCCGACAAGGGTGGGGGGGCAGTGATTTATTCTAATATGGCTTACAAAGCCGAGATACATAATATTTTACACCAATCAGGGAACTATGAAATGGTATCTATTAATCAAATCAACATAGGGTTCAGAAGAATCGATTTGACTCTGGAAGAATATTTAATAGATCAGCGGATTTCTGAAGAATTATATAAGTTTCTAAAGGTTGATTTTCCGGTCATGGCTCGTATAATAGGGATACCTAAAATTCACAAATCCCTGATTAAGCCACCATTCAGACCCATCATTTCGGGCTCGAATTCCAAGACTTACAATATTGGAGTTTCCATCGATAGATGGACTAAACATATTTACCAAAACATACCTTTTATTATTAAGGACTCATGGGACTTTTTGTCCAAGCTCACCCCTGAAATATGGACGGAACAATGTACATTAATTACAATCGATGTATGTGATTTATTCTCGAGTATACCTAAGGATGAAGGGCTTGAGAGGTTTGGGAATAGTTTAAGGAAATTTTCGCATATGTCCTGGGACAAAATAAACTTAATCATGGATATGATGGGTTTAGTGTTGGACCACAACTATCTCACTTTTGAGGGAGAGTTTTTCAGACAAAGCAAGGGTGTTGCTATGGGGGCATCATGTGCCCCCATTTTTGCTAATTTAGTAATGTCTGATTGGGAAAATGAATTTATTACTGCTTGTGAATTTTCTACCTATATTACCTTTTATGTGAGATTTTTGGACGATATATTCATCTTGTGGAAAGGTCCTAAAGAGAAAATTACACCATTTATTGAATATATCAATGGTACGACCCAATTTCTCAAGTTCACCCATAATACTAGTAGTGAAGGTTTAGCGTATTTAGATGTTTACATTGGTTTAAACAATGGGGGATTCACATCCAAGATATATCGGAAAAGCACATTTTCCAATGATTATTTATATTATGGTAGTGAACATCCACCTCATATATTTAAGAACATCATTAAAGGACAATATATTCGATGTGCTAGGATGTCCTCCACCAGAGAATTTATGGAAGTAGAAATGGAGCTACTTGCACAATTATTTGGGGAGAGAGGATACCCCATTGGTATGATCAACGATACTATTGATTATGTTAAATCCCAATGGGGATTAAAATTTAAACCTTTATTGGGTTATGCAAGGGAGAATATTGAATTCAAACATTCTGAAAATGGACATATGGGTAGAGTTTGTGTTCTAACCTACACCCCTTATAGTGTAAGGATTAAGGACATTCTTAACAAATATTGGGATATTATCACAGTCATAGATGCCAATAAGAAGATCTTAGGAGAAAAACCTAGAATTGTTTATAAGACGGGTCCTAATATAAAAAGGTTGTTGGAAAGCTCCAAGTTGAGGAAGGGGGACAATAATAAAAGAAAAATATTTACTAGCAAGTGTGGAAGATGCAATCAATGTAAATTCATTAATACCAATAGTGAAATCATCTTAGATGACACCAACCACACTAGGATAAGGAGTATAGGTGGCAATTGTTGCACTAAACATGTAGTATATTTAGCTCAATGTAAAATATGTTCGGCCTATTATATAGGCAAAACAGAAAGGGAGCTAAAGAAACGGATTTACGAACATTATTATAGAATTCAGAAAATGGATTGCAAGAATGCACTATACAAACATATCAAAGAATGTGGTGAAGAACATATATTTTTGTTCTTTATTATAGATGAGGAAAAACAAACACCATATGGGGGTGATTGGAAAACTAGACTAGCCTGTAAGGAGAGCAAATGGCAGATTCTCACTGACTCTACTAGAAGTCCAGGTATTAATGACTTTATTAGCATCAAACCTTTCTTAATTTTGGATTCATAGTATTCTCACTGATTTTTTATTTGTAAATTTTAGCTTGTTTTTGATTATTTAGTATGTGTATGTTTAGTATTATTTTCTCACATGCAACATTTTTTAATATGTATAACTTTCAAGAAATTTTTCTTGATTAGTTTTTTATATTCTTAGTTGTAAAATATGTAGTTTTATTAGGTTTATATGCGTAACTGGGATGATGGCTTTAACGTCTGTCTCTTTAAGGAAAGATGCAAATGTTGGCGCCAAATTGTGTTTTTAAATCAACTGATTATGATGAATACACTAGTTCTGAGGAAGTCTGCGATGGTGCAGATGAAAGCGCTAAACTAGTGTTTCGGGCAGCTGTTTTTGATGTTTTAATAAAGTCCTCAATTCTTCATCATTTTTTTCATCATTTTTGTGGATGTCTCATCGATCTGTGCTTAGCGTTTTGGATTATATCATGCTCCGTGTTCAGGGGCTGTGGCAGTTTTGTTCTTGATTTTTGCTTACTACCTACGGGCACCTTACCGAGTGGACTTAGTGCTTTAGAGTGCCTATCAGTGGGGTGAAGTACCAACTACTACAGTTGTTGTTATCCCTTTTATCATAAAGAGACTGTTTATGGCACATACATCTGTTGTAATAAGACAGCAGAGGTGGAGTGTCACAGCTGTGTTAAGACTTCCTCTGTGCAGCAGGTCGTTCATCCATATGTCATTAGTCAGTTGAGTCACACAGCTTGCTGTTCAATTCCTGCAGGGTGACATTGTATGAATGTAATGACATTACATAAACACCATTGTACCTAGTTATTCTTATCCATTTGTTTGTTGTACAATGACATATCATCAGAGGTTGTGATTGCATGGCAGTGAAATGGTTATTCAGGGATGTCATGCTGTAAGTGTTGCTGTGACACTACACTGAGTACTGGCCTGTATAGCATACCTACACAGATAGAAGGTGGTTCAGTTCAGGGACAGTGTGTGTACTACATGATGGAAGCAGCTTTCTTGTCAAAGACGCCTTGATATTGTACTGCTCACTGCTGTGTGGACAGTAACAACTGTAGATCCTTTTCAGCATTCTGATTAAATCCAATTGTTCATATTATATTCGTAACTCCTTTCTTAATGCACACATTCAAGCCCATTATCTGTGACAGCCTCCATTCCTGTTTGATGTGGCACATGTAGTCAATACAGAGTTTTAGAGAGAGCCTAGTATAACAGGCAGAAGTCTGAATCTGGTAACATCTGTCTGTCAGAGAACAGTGGCTTTCACACAGACAGTGGTTATAGAACAGTCATAGGGACATATTTTTCAGGCCTTGTCCTACAAGGTAGGGCATCTATACCCCTTATAACAAAAGCCCTTCAAGGGTGTTCTTCATAACATAACCAATATGCATATCTTTACCATCCATGATTGTTATGCATCTCTCTGACATCTGCACTGGGATGTGTTTGGAAATGACATGACGTGAATGTTTATTATATCATTCATTGGTCACATGCATTCCTATTCCCAAAAGGAATTATACTCTGTATTGCATATCTTAATCCAGGCATTTCCTTCTTACTGCTATTATTTTTGTCATAATATACAACTTAATAGCAGAAGAGGGTTTCCTTATAAATTTCTTACTTTATAGCATGCAGCCAGACCATGGCGAACTATGACTGGTCTTCTGTTATAACACATTCTTATGTGTTAGTGCTATTGAATTGCTGTTATGTTACTATTCCTTGTAATTCCACATTAGCATGCCCACTATAATGATGTCTGAGATTTTTGCAAATTGACCATGTAAAACTTGAAATCATGAAATGTCCTTCAATCTGTGTGGTCATTTGTCAGTTGTGTGTCTTGTGTTTTATTATATTACTATTTAGCATTTACATGACTATGCAACACTTACTCATATATTACATGTTCATAGGTGATAAATTCCTTTCTTGTGGTGCTATTTACATTTCTTTGCAATCATGCCCATTTGTGATGCATGTGGCATTAGTTTTAAGCTCTGTTTTTTCTTGTATGTGCATGCTGAGGTGGAGAATACAGATATGGAGCTGTCTTGCTTACATAAATTCTCTGTTGATAAATACATATGTAGATATATCATATGCAATAATGCCACAATGTATCTTCTGTCCTTGCTGTTACATCGACTCACCATTTTCTTAACATGCTTATCACATTTTAACTCCTCTTTTCTTAATTCATTCTAAAACTGCACCAATCAAACCAGAAGATAGTGCATCCTATTTTTTTGAGACTGTATTATGTTAGTTTAGGATTCTGAGATGGTATAGTAAGTCTTATTAGAAAGCAAAATTGGGTGGCGCAGTGGTGCAGTGGTTAAACTTGTCACCTCGTAGCACAAGGTTCCTGGTTTGATTCTCGTCTGGAGTGCCTTCTGTGAGGAGTCTGCATGTCCTCCTGTGTTCGCATGGGGTTCCTCCCAGTACTCAAGTTTCCTCCCACATTTCCAAAGACATGCATCAGGAGTGTTTCTCCCTGGGCCTCTGCTAAAAATAGGCTCTGTCCTAGTCAAACTTTCCCGATCAAAAAATAAATAAAATCATGATATAGTGAGCTTGATTGAACTTTTTTGGTTTAGGTAAACTGATTTCAGACCTTCAAGCAGCTGGTATGGTGAGAGGAGATGCAGGATGCTGTACCAGAATTTTTTTTTTTCTATGTGCTGTGATAAACCCAATTATCCTTATAGTAGGAGGAAGTGTTTGATGAATTTAATGACAAATTTTGGTAGCAATTATTTAACTGACAACAACCTGTCAAATTCAACTATGTGTGTTTAAAGTTAAAACACAAACACAAATTGAGAGTAACATATAAAATATATCAGTAAGTGATCACAAATACAGATAAAAGCAAGAATGCAACATATAAAATATAATGAAATGGAAAAAATAAGGGACAGCTGTGTGTAAAAAAATAAATGCATTAAAAAGAAATAAAAATTACATGGTAAAATATGACAAAAAAATCAACATTTTGGTACAGTTACAGGGCAAGTCATCTAGCTAGCTCTTTAGACAGAACTTGAAACTGTTCACTGTAGAGGCTCTGAAACATGTTATCTAGGTGAATGGGGGAGACAATTCAGCGAGATTTTACAAATTTGATACAATTCAGTTCTATAACCAGTGTAGATGGAGCTGAAGAAGACAAATCCCACAGAGCAGTACGTATAACTATGGCAACTATCGTCCATATTGCAATACATTCATGGAGACATTCCAAGTTCAGCTATATTTCTAAATCTACACTTCTTTGCATAATATCACCTAAAGGGTGCATTCACACAGGAAAAAGTAATGATCTTTGCACTACAAAAAAGAGAATAGGAAACATAGGAGTTAGATCTTGACACTGTCTTCTGTGTATGCCCAACAGAGGTAGGGGGCAAATAAAACCAGTATAACCTTGTCGATGACCCATTAGTGCTGTAAATACTCATGAAGGATTCCCATGGTCCACTAATAGTAATGCCAGTTCTTCCCCATAAAGAGAGTTTTATAAATTGCCATCTTGGCACACTACAGATTGCACAAAAGTCAGAGTGGGATATATTACAGATGATATCTATTCATACGTATGAATCTGACTGGGCATAATTAAAAAAAAAATGTAAACCTTACACATAAAGGCATAAAGGGTGCATTGAAAATCAGTCTATAGTTATTCAGGTCATCAAGATCAAAGTCAGTCCTGGTAATCACTTTCTCTTTTAACATACAAGGAAATACTCAAGCCTACAGACATGCTATGACCATCTGGCAAATAACCAGGTCTGGTTAAACTAGACAGGACAAAAAAATCAGCCTATTAGTGCAGTGGTCCAAATCACTGGTTGTTGTGCATGTAGAGGAAACTTGAGAAAGAAAGTCATTGTTATCGGATGTCAGGAAATCACGCAAAGGCAGAGACAGCAAACCCTCCAAATGACTATCTTGCTGACACAACATGTATGTAGCTTGATGTGATTGAGGAAAGCTTGGCAGCAAAACACCGAGCAACCTAGTGGAATTCCTCAGACGGCTAATCTTCTAGGTAGCCAGGCCATCTGTACTGCAGAGAAACTGAATAAATTTATGTATCCAATAAAATTATGTATCCATTACAGATAACTAATCACAACAATATATCTGTTATAAATACCAGATCATTCAAATAGCAAGGTCTTGGAAGGAACCATCTCTGACCTTTACCTTCCACATAGACAGCTTGACAAAGAAGATTATCCCTCTTCGTTTCTGGGCCAACAATATCTCTATGTTTCAAAGGCTTCAATGATGGCAACATTAAAAGGAATCCTACTCTCTTAACTGGAATACAAGCTCTCATTAATAAGATATAACTTCTCACTCTTTCATACAATGATCATCAAAATGTGCAGACTCATCGCATTCTCACCAAAACAAGAGAACCACCACAAAATCCAACAAAAATCCAAATGACTACCATTTGAAGGGCTAATATACTATTTTGCTCACAGCTATTCAGGCTTCAACAGAATCAGACTTTCTCTCCACTAGCAGCCAAATTAGTAAGAGAACCCCCACACTGCAACCTCAGAAATATTGAACACTGAACTCCCTCACTTCAAGTCCCTAAAAGAAAATTCCGGTTTACATGTCATTGCCTCTCTTTACTTGGTCCTAAAATCTAAAAATGTATCACTCCATTTGAAAGCTGCATCCTTCTCTCCAAATTTCCATGCACGACTAAAAGCACATCTCAAAAAAAAAAAAAAAAAAACTGTAAAATGCCAATACAATACTTTTAACAACATAACCTAATCCAACATTCTAATCACTCTTCCAAAATTACATACTTCCTAAACAACTATTTTCAGCTACAAACTCCTGACTGCATACTTTTCTCCAGCATCTCCACCATGTTAAGTACATCATTGTATATTAATGGTTGCGTAATGTAGTGTGTGGTGCTGTCATGTATATATTATGTATATTTATTTGTTGCTGTGTAATAAGAAAGTTTGTCTTTGCACATGTTGCATTCTGATTCTGTTTGCACACCTATATTATTATTATGTAATTTCTTTTTGTTGTTGTGTAATAAGAAAGTTTGTCTTTGCACATGTTGCATTCTGATTCTGTTTGCACACCTATATTATTATTATGCAATTTCTTTACATGGGCTTACAGCAAAATTGGTCACTGGTGATCAGGGCTCTTAGGTTAATAAGTAAATAAATACAGCTTTCGAACTACTAGAAAAGGACAGCTGCTGAGTTTACCATTCCAGAGGTCATCTGAGACTAGTTAATAGTCTTCTTCTTGGCAACCCCTGCCTGGTTAAGAGAAAAATGATTATGTAGAACAAGCTTGTCCTCCTGCAGAACACACCAATGTCACTCATGCTCCAACATTCATCCAGTCTTCTTCAGGTCATTAGAATTAAATATCAAACCACAACTGTTATGTCTTGACATAAACCAGGTGTATATGGCTATGGGCGAAGATGTCAACAGTTACCATGAGTGCTTGAGATACATATTTATTGTCTGTTCTGCATCATTATCACTGAAGTTTAGTTCAGCATGAAACATCAGATGTCTTGGGTCAGCAGACTAAAATTCTTGTACTAAATTAATAATAGATCAGAGGATTCCACCCAGTATTTGTCATGAAAGAACCAAATGGGGGAGAGGGCAGACAGCAAGACAGGATCCACCACTAAATCTGTGGTCATTAGCCCAAGCCCAACAAACAAGTCCATTGTGTGACCAGGAATATGGGTAGCAGAGCTAACAATCACAGCAAACCATAATACTTTCATAATACAGATTTTTTTTACAAGAGTAACAGACTCCTTGTCCATCCTAATATTGAAGTCAACCAGGATTATTTACCTAACAGACACAAGACCGAGGAGACAATCTTCACACTGCATGGTAGTCGGTAGACAAGGAGGTACTCACAGTGCGATGCTGCAGTCATGGCATGATCAAAGCAGTTTGGAAACTAGGCGTTCACCTTATTCAATATAATGGTTGAATGATGACAAATTAAAACACCTCTTTGAGCCTGGTCCAACCTAGATGGCTATATAATGTAAAATCCTGGAGACAGCAAATCTGCAAGAATTAGACAAATGTTTTTGTTCAACCAGATATGCCTTATAAAAGTCAACTCTGCTTTGCACAAACAGTAGGATATAATACCCAACTTGTTATACAAGGACCTGCCACTGAAATCCAACACTCCAGCTGATGCTGCCAGAGAAGACATCTATCTTAGCACTCCTGTATGATATGCAGGAACCATGAGTTCATCACGCCAAACCAGTATTGAGTATTAACAAGCATTCAGCTGTTCATTTTGGTGTTACTAATAATTGTTGACCACATATTTTGGATAACTCTATTTGCCTTTCGGTTAAACAAATTAAGGATTTAGGTCCAATTGTTGAGCCATTCTGTTATTTTTACTGACGTGAATTGTGTCATTAGGAAATTCTATTTATTACTGAAGAATATTTATAGGACCTTTACATCTAGGAACAGAGCTGTTATGGTAAAGTTATTGCTATGATAGAATTATGTCTTGGAGATATCACAGCTGCCTAAGCTTGAGCATGTCCAAAGAATATTTGCAAAGCTTATAGCTGGATGTAAATTATTATCATGTCAAGAGACTTAAAAATGTACCACTTTATTCAGTAGTTTCTAGGTTATTGTTGGTTTAATTTCGGTGTAAACGTTCACTAAGTATAACATTTTTTTTTTTGCAATGATGGGAATTGGTTTTATAAATCATGGTTTAAATACCAGAAATAATAATTATTAGTTCATTTACCTAGTGTCAATTCAAAACTGAAGTCTTTGTTTTATTTTTCCCTGTTTTAGGGGTTGTAGATTATGTAACATTGTACCTATAGATATTAGGCATACTAACGATTTATTAACATTCAAGTCTTCACTTGATATATGGTTTAAAAATGTGTTTTTTTGCAACTGGTTCTAAATTAAAGCAAGCTCTTAACTGGCCTTCATAGGCTCTGTGCTTGAATTACTGAATCATTAAATCAATATACATCTATCAGTGAGATGCTTTGCCCCAAAGCTGCTACTGCAAAGCACTGGTGTCCACTGTAAATATGACCCTGATGTTCCTTAACTATACCTCTCAACCTCTTAGTACAAAAAACTAGACAAAAACTAAAATAATGGGGGGGCAATGCCCAAAAATAGGGGCATATCTTCAATATTGCTCTTTTAAACTTAGAAAGTTTCAAGAATAACAGGATTTGTGTTAGCATGCATTCTCTGAAGGATATGAAGTCTATGACTTCAGTCCTGGGTGATTTGCTAGAAAACCACAAATGTTGTGAGGAGCAGATAAAAAATATCAGGCAAACATCTGGACATTCTGCGAAAGTCTGGACAATTCAGAGGTATGCCCCAGTATTGATGATAATGGTTGCCAGTCCTCAGAATAATAACTTCCTACAAAGAATAAAACTGTTCTTAAGGATTTGAAAGATACAAAGTTTCACGGCATCAGCAAATGGCACCTTTCATAAGGTGGGTAGAAATCCATACAAATAAATCAAAACAAAAATTGTTGGAATAGACTTTTGAAAATAAAACATTTTACAATAAGCTGATTAAATAAGCAAAGGCAGCTGCAGAGAAATGGAAATGGACTGCAGGAGAGAACGGAAACTGCTAAACACTACTTATCATAATCTGAAATTAAGAACAAAAAATGTAACCAAGAAAACTAGCATTACTGAAGTGAAAATATGCAATAAATGATCTAACTGAGGAACAAGAAAATACAGGCTCATATATATATATATATATATATATATATATACCAGGCTAATGACCACCAGGGCTTTTATAAGCCTAGCCTTGCAATCCAATCCAACTGTGTCCATATGTATCATGGGCATTTATTAGGCAGGGAAGTTTATAGAGGTTATGGATGGTATGTTAGTTTGGGCATTACTGTCTGCCTCTGTTTATGAGAGACATAGGGGCCAGGCCCATGTTGTATTTCCAATTTCCCATCCATTGGTCAAACTTACATTTAAATAGGGTTATGATGGACTCTGCTTAACATGGAAGAGGAGCGTGTTTCAGAGCATGGGGATCCTCTGAGACACATATCTGTCAAACCAGCATGTCTTATTTATGCCACAAGTAAAATTTAAATCTTGGATCTAGTGGTTCTGATGCTCTTCATTTTACAGATGTTCAAAATGTCCAGCAGAGCTGGATTTGAGGATGGGTTGTATGTTAGGCATAGATCGTCTATAGAGTTACCTGTAAGAGACAGAGGATAGAGACAGGGGTTTAAAGCAATCTGTATAGGACAATTTGTTTATACCCTAAATTTTCCTGGTAAGGAACCTCTGTGGGTGTTCAGATGTTACACATATGTCTGGTCAGATACATGCTGAAAGGGGGCATTATAATCAATGATAGGTCTGATAAGGGTTGAATAAAGTGGCACTATGACTTCCTTGGACCTGGATGCTATGCTCTTACTTATAAGTTGGATGACATAGATTGATTTTCTTACTATTTTGGCCACATGTTGGTCAAAGAGCAGATTACTGTCTACATATGTTTCCAGACCCCTGGCTACCAGGTCAAATCTTAGGGGTGTCTTATTGATGGAGTAATTAGCTTGGGTGGTGGTTTTCCCAAAAGGCATTATAACGCATTTCTTGGCATTGAGTTTTAGTCTGTGATTTTCGCACCGGTCATTTGATAGACCACAATTTGCAGTCATATGAAAACCTGGTCAGCCAAAGGCCCTTGACATTATTCCTTACCTCTGACCTCTGAGAAGTAGATGACAAATAGGAGTGGTCCCAGCTTGGAGCCCTGAGGCACCCTGGTAGTGACTGATCTTTCAGTGGAGATGGTATCATCAGTTCTGACTTCCTGGGTTGTGTTTGTGAACCAGCTGGCAAGCCATGTAGGGGTTTATGCCTAGTTCATTGAGTTTGTCAACTATACCCAAGTGAGGTATTATATTGAACACCTTAGCCAGGTCCAGGTAGGCCGTCTTCACCATTTTCCTCTCATCCATTGCCTTGTTAACTTTATCGAAGAAATCCATCAGGTTCAGTAGGCATGATCGTTCCTTGACAAAGCTTAACTGGGTTGGGTACAATATCTGAAGGTTGCCTATGTCTTTATTGATCATTTCCATGATAATTCATTCCATGGCTTGGCATATGAGGCTAGCCAGACTTACAGGATTGTAGTTTTTGGGATTGGTTGATGGTCCTCTTTTGTGAATTGGGACAACTGTTGCAGTCAGTCTCGTGGTACAAAGCCTGTTTTGACACTATAGTTGAAAAGTGAATCAAGTGGTCCTAACAGGTCATGTTTCAAGCTATTTAGATGCATCCCAAGATATTGTTGGGGCCTACTGAGTCTGTGTTTTTGGCCTTCACAACTGCCACCAGGACCTGCTCCTATTAATAGCTGTGGGGTTATGGTAGTAGGTATTTCATGGGAGGGGGTGAGGTTTGAGTTGAATTTGTCAACCAGCCAATTTGCTATGTCACTATGCTCAGTGAATCCAAACAAGTGTGATACAAATCAATAGGCTGTATACAGGCAGAAACAGAATCACCTTCAGCAACTGTCCAACCAGAATTCTCACAAATAGGAGCAGCACGGGGGCTTTACCCTCACAAAAAGGCAATAAATGTATTGTTTTTTCCTTCAAATGAAGCAAGACTTTAGTCAGTATTTTGACTCATAAAACACTTTTGATTTATAAAACCACAACAACTAAAATAAAGCCATGTTAGTATTAAACGTTTTACTTTAGTCGTGGTTTTATTACCACTTTTGATTTAGTTGATTGCAATGAAATGACCTGACACTTAGCTCTGCAGTGCTTACTTATTTGCTCTGCCGCACTGTATTTCAGTTTGGCTCCAGAGTGTAGTAAAGTTCAGGGAGTTGTTGACTGTGGGAGACATTTCCTGTTAAGTACATGTGCATAACTGATGCTGCTTGTTACTGATGGCAGAGGAAAGGCACCACTTTGAGTTTATGAGAGCAGGCAAAAAAAAAAAACTTACACAAAAGATTATTAACTATCCAATCAGGTGGATGTGAAAAAGGGAGAGAATCTAGAATGCAGTTAGAAAGATCCAAAATGAAAAGGAAGAGCAATATGGGTCAGATTTAAAAACTAGGGCAAACTAATGAAAAAATAAAGTTGGAGCAAGAAGTCAGTGAGCAAATACACCTTATCTAAATCATCCCTGCAGTTTGTTCACATTTATTAAGGTGATTGTACATTCCGGCTACTTTCATGTTTAATCGGTTTTCAGAAAATTGATAGCTAGCAGGGCTTCCCTAATAGTGATTTGTATTATAAGCACCAAATTCTGTATTAGGAGTATGACATAATGAAGAACAGTGCACTCTAAGTTTTTGGTACCATTATAAAGGCTCCTATATTCTGGGCACACACAGAAATCATTCTGAGGCTGAAATCCATATGGGGAAAATGTATTTCTATGTCCTGAGCAGTGCCAAGAAATTACCCATAGAACTGCATGTAACAATACTTAAAAAGTACAATGTCATCCATAAAACTGTCTTGAACTGAAAAGCAAGATCACATTCTCACTTTATAGGAGTATATAGAAGCAGCTTTTACCTTTTTTTTTTTTTTTTTTTCTGAGGAAAGTAACTTAGGATTTGGCTCAGGCCACAGAACAAGACTTTGTATGACTAGTGTAGTTTACAATTGTTAAACAAACTAGATTTTGAGCTGAGATGAGGCAATGAATTGTTCCCATCCTGAAAGGTTCAAGTCACATTTTAATGACACAGTATTTTGTGCTTTAGAGTACAACTCATGGTGTACGTCACATATTACAGTTTGTTAAAAAAACTGGCTTTGAAGTTGCAGCAGAGTATCAATCAAGTCCTGGTATCACCGGTACTTTTTACAGATTGGTACAGAAGCTAATTTCTGAATTGAAACAGGGCCCAACACTGGAGCTGCATTAATTGAGGTTTATCTGTTTAGCACAGATAACTAAATATATTAATTGTTACTTACCTTCACTGTGTGGTCCTGTGTTTGACTCCCTTTGTTCGCTGTCGGACTCTGAGCAAGTCATGCAATCAAACGTTGTTGCAGAACCTGCACAAAAATTATCCTCAACCCAGCTGGATGACCCATTTAAAATATATAAAACAAATATAATTAAAAATAAGGATGCATAGGTAGTTCTTATCCAAGGAGCAACAGGAAATGCAGAAACTAGAATATGTGAGCAGGGCATTCAAACTCCGTGAAGAAACAATTAGCAAACTTCATAAGGATGATGGCTTTAAGGACTAGAGACCAGAATTTCAAAACATGCTAATGCAGGAGGTAGGGCAAACATTCCTGGACAGATGATGCTCTGCAGGGCACACTGACAGAAGCATAGCTTGGGGGGCAAAGGTGGTAGCCACCTTGGAGCAAGGTGTTAGGCCATGCAATTGTGAGTGCCAAAAATGGACGTTTTTCTCCTCACATCAACATGAGAGCAGCACACAGATAATGTACAGCTCCTTCTTCCTCTTAAGGACACAGAACTGACGTGTTTTTCTCTCACATTGACTTTAGGGTGGTAGATATGACATGGCTATGGCTCTGTGCAGTGAAGTTGTAAAATAATAAGGTACTGTGAGTTTTTAGGCAGGGGACTTTAAAAAGAATGTAGATTAGTTAATGTGGCTGTGAAAGTTAGTACTTAATGGGCTTAGAAACTGGGAAGGTAGGATATATGATTAGCAATAAAATGTTTGTATCCATGATCTGAACTTTCCATTAGAATAGTGCAGTAATAGGTAATGATGTGGTGGTCACAAGAATTAATTCCCATCAAATATTTATTTCAAAATGGTGGGACATTACTTATAGAGCAACTAAGAATGGGCTTAAACCCGCAGCATTGTCTTGCTTAAGATTAAAACATAAATACAAGTCTAATGTTATACAGTAACAAGACTGACTCCTTAAAATCATAGTTTAAAAAGCTAAGTATTTTATATATTCAAATTTGTTGAACAGATTAGAGTACTGGCCCATGAGGAACTTTTTTCCAGAGTCAACCCAAAAGTACAGATTCATGAAAAAAAAATAAACAGTGAACAATGAGTTGTATTTGCAGTACAATGCCAGAGAAAGAACTAATCACAAAAAAAGTAAAATATTTTTTCATTAATGGCAGTCTACAAAAAATGGCTATGAGGAGGTATCAGAGGTGTGGCATAGATAGAAGAGACCATTTCAGAGTGAGTCGGTGAAAATAGAAATGGATGCACCCTGCATATTAAATTAATTAATTAATACCGCTGACATGTGAAATGTCTCACCTCTAGCAGCCTACAATCATCTCTACGTTCCAATCCTGAAAAATGAAGTTCAAAAAAGTTTACCAATGTAAAAATCATTCTTCTAGTAGACTTAGCTACCCCTTCATTAACTGGGATGTATACCCTGAAATTTCTGGACTTCATCAACCAGGGGTGAAAAAATCTTGGACTTGGTCCTCACTAATATGGGGCAGCTTTGCTCCTTATCAGATGTAGCTTTGTCTTTCTGGTCAAATCAAACCAAAATCAGCCACTTAAGACCTGAAGTCAGAAACCTCTTTCAGTAACTCGGTTTTTAGAGATTATGCCAAGGCTAATCTACTAAAACTGAGTGATGACCCAGCTAAGTTCAAAAGCCCATTCCATCTTGAAGACCACAGTGTTTATGTGGAGCCTTTTACCTCCAAATTCTAAGCACATGTAAATAGCTGCATACACACACACACACATATATATATATATATATATATATATATATATATATATATATATATATATAATCAGTATTTTGCAGGGGGGCAAGCCCCCATGCGCCTCACATGTGGGAGGCTATACCCCACACACACACCCTACTTATATATACCAACTCCGAGATCACACTACAGTGCAGTAATGGGAAATATTCCCGTTATATGCTGTATACAGATTTCCATGCCGTCCAGTTGAGCTTTCACAAACTCGATCATATGGTGTCAGCCATATGAAGTTCGAGATTGTGGGAATTCAACCATTTGCAGTACACCCATATATATATATATATATATATATATATATATATATATATATATATATATATATATATATATATATATATATATATATATATACACACACACACATACATACATATATATGTATATATATATATATATATATATATATATATATATATATATATATATATATATATATATATACATACATATACAAACACCAAAACCAGATTCCAGCACTCGCATACCTTCTGCAACATTTTCAGTGGAAATCCACGAATTAAAGCACAAAACAAACACTAATTTAAGTGTTTAAAGTTTATTCCAGGTGCAAATGCAGAGAGCAACCATTCAAGTGATCTTCACAGTGGCCATACTGCTGCAAACACAGACCGGTGACCGGTTTCGCCCCTGGCATCCTCAGTGTGAATACCACCATATCACCCTTGGGTGAAACTGTTTGAAGATTTGGTGTTGCATGACTTACATGTTAATAAAAATTCCATTTTCAGGGGATTTGGTGACAACTTGACCAAACTTGAGAGAGATGCTGTGATACAGTTAAAAAATAATAAAGACTTAGTAATAGTCAAGGCAGACAAGGGGGGGGGTGCCATTGTAGTATGGGCACGAGATGATAATCTGGGAGAAGCTTTGAGGCAATTGAGGGATGGCAGGTTTTATTATAGTTTGCCCCTTTATCCTACTTTGGACTTTAAATGAAAGATAGATGGATTTCTTTTGAGTGTCAAGCTGAATGGGGATATATCAGAATCCTTATTTAAGCAGCTTCTTGTTAGTAAC
Organism: Protopterus annectens; assembly: GCF_019279795.1. NCBI lineage: Eukaryota > Metazoa > Chordata > Ceratodontiformes > Protopteridae > Protopterus > Protopterus annectens. The sequence continues at coordinate 951,285,747 of NC_056737.1, read as the reverse complement.
CGTATACCTCAACAGTTTTACATTTTGCCCAAAATACACAAAACCATTTTGACCCCCCCAGGTAGGCCTGTTGTTTTGAGTAGGGGATCTTTAACAGAACCCCTATCTTTGTATTTGGAGTATGAACTGAAACCATTACTTAGTTTGGTCAGGGCTAGGTTGAAAGACTGAATGATTTGCAGATACATCCGGCCTCCAATCTTTGTACCCTTGATGTCCAAGCACTATATATGAATATACCACACAATGGAGGTATTCAGGCATTAAAATACTGGTTAGAAATATATGGCAAGCATCACCCTAGACAGATTGATTTTTTATTAGCCTTGGTGCAGTTGGTTTTGGAGCATAATGTCTTTTATTTCCATGGAGAGTGCTATCTACAAATGATGGAAAATGCGATGGGTACAACTTTTGCGCCTATATACACTGACCTCATTATGAGATATTTTGAGAGGCAGTTTATATATAGTGATTCTTGTCCTTTTAAGAAAGAACTTACCATGTGGCGTCATTATTTGGATGACTGCTGGGGGATTTGGTCTGGCACTATCCAGAATTGGTTAGAGTTTGTGAAATACCTGAACTCAAATGAATTTGGTTTAACATTCACTGACAGAATCAAGCTTGATAGCATTGATTTTTTGGATGTGACTGTGACTAAGAAACCAGATGGTACTATGAAGATGAATCCCTATAGGAAACCCTTTACCAAAAATGCCATTTTACAGGTGGATAGTTGTCACCCTAGACATGTTATGTCCAACATACCAAAAGCTCAGTTTCAGAGATTGAGGCGCATTTGTAGCGAGGACAACTGTTATAAAAAAGAACTGGATAAAATGGGTGATAGATTTGTGAGGAGGGGTTATTCTAGCACCAACATTCAGAGGAATAAAGTTATAGCTTCTAATTTTAATAGGGATGATTTCCTGATTAGGGAGAATTTGAATACAACACAAGTAAGAGACAGGTCACCTGTCAGTTCAAAAATCAGATTTGTTACAAACTTTGGTACCACTACTTTTAGAATCAAGAATGTGATTTCTAAACATTGGAACATACTAAAGTCTGATCCATTTTTTGATCAATGCCTGAAGGGTAACTGTTCTTACAGTTATAGGCGGGGCCAAAATCTAGGTGAGTCTTTATCTTGGTATAAGCAGATTGATTGGTTGGATGGTGATGTTTTAAGGGATTTACCCAGGTGTAGTAACCCTTGTGGTAATTGCATCTATTGTAAGGTTATGTCACGTACTAAATCCTTTACATCTGTCAATACTCCGAAGGTTTGTGATATTAAAATATTATTACCTGCCGTACTGACTGGGTGATTTACATGACAATATGTCAATGTGGGGCTTTTTATATTGGACAAACTTCTAGAAGTCTAAAGAGTAGTATTGAATTACACTTAAGTGATATTAATTGTAAGCGACAAAGCAGCACATTATTTAAGAACAGTTTGATACACACTATGGTGCAATTCCTTTTTTTTGGGCATCGATATGGTCAAGGGTAGTAGATTGTCCAATATAAGTAAACATGAAATGCTGGATAGAAAAGAGAGGATGTGGATAACTAAACTAGGGGCATTGTATAAACCAGGTCTTAATGACCATTGGTAGGTTTGATAGATGAGTTATGATTAGGTTTTGATAAGTTAGGTAGCTTGGGGGTTTTCTTTGTTCCTGAGTATCACTATTCATTCATTCATGTATTTTGGCTAGTGAATTATATTGTATCTTGTTGATATTCCTTTTTACTTATGACATTCTATATCTTGTATGTGCCTTTGGTGATATATTTAGCACATGTTATATATGAATGATGGCATGTGATTTTATATTTTTTTATATGTTTATACATATATATATATATATATATATTTTTTTTTTTTTCTTTTTTTTTTTTTTTTGCACATAGTGTATATGTATGCACATTAGGGTGTTTTATGTATTCAAAGCAGTTTTGTCAGCATGGGGTTTATTTAATTTGAACGCTTCTGTTTTTTTCCTTTAAATTGTTGATTGAGTAGCACTTTGTATGTGTATTTATGCAAGCAGCATTTTCATTCTTGTGTATTCACACTGAGGACGCCAGGGGGTGAAACCGGACACCATCTGTGTTTGCAGCAGTATTATATTTATATCACCGAGTATGTATATAGCACCTATATATATATATATATATATATATATATATATATATATATATATATATATATATATATATACACACACACACACACACACACACACACACACACACACACACGCACACACGTCTCCTTTAGGAGTAAATACAACTCAAAATTTAAAAATAAATCCCTGTACTAGAATCATAATATAAACAGATTATATAATAAAAGAAAAAACTAATTGTACTCAAAAATAAATTTAACTCTCCTTTTAATAGGGAACTCTGGACCCTTATAAAATCAACCAAAGCCAGATATGAGATAAAAACAAGCACCCAGGATAACCATAAAGCCTTCATTAACTATGTTAGAAATCTCAGAAATAATGCCAACACTGTACAGTGCTAATAGCAATGGGTATCACATAATCAGTCCCAGAGGGCATAGCCAGTCTACCAGTGGACAAATTTAGTTCAAACTTCACCCCCTTCCCCTCCCATATTTCCAAATCAGATAGCAGCATCTACACCCCCACTTCAAATCTCCCAAGGGCAAATTATTAAGTTAATAGCCAAGACAAAAAACAATATGTCTTTGGCCCACATAACATACAGGGTTGCATACTAGTCATCTTGAAACATGAATAGTTAGACCTGCTACAGAGGTGATTCAGTATCAGCCTCCTAACATGTTTCATGCCAGGTGAGCTGAAGACAGCAATGGTCATTCCATTTTACAAATGGGGGTGACCTATATGCCTGACCAGCTTCATCTGTAATAGTATGGTAAAGATAATTCTGGAATTACTAAGGACATAGATAAACCACAGACTCTCAACTCAAGCCAGGTTGAATTCATCATGGGATGAGACCTGTTAGCGTAAACTGGTTGACTTCTTTGAGAAGGTTATTGAAACAATTGTTGAGGGCAAATCAGTGCACACTGCATGTCTAGACATCAAAACGCCATTTGGCTCCATCCCACACTCAGGTATTATAGACAAACTCTCCCAGTTAAATAAAAATCACTAACTCATTGGATAGCAAATTGGATCACAAATAGAACCAAGGAAGTAAAAGTGGGCAGCTCTACCTCCTGATAAAAGACCGTCACTAGTGCTGTACGTCAGGGTTCAGTCCTTATGACACTCCTCTCTGGCATTTAACTCTTGGTGGTCAAAGAACATCTTAAGGGATCATTTCTAATGAAGTTTGAGGATGGCTGTAAACTTGGTGCCAGCATAAACTCCCCAGTGAACATCTAAGCTCCAAAAGGACCTTTTCTAAACAAATAGCTTTTGTCAAAACCATGAACAAAAGCTAAATGCCAAGAAATATATAATCATATCCTTCAGCAAGCATGCCTTCTTTTGAAACTATAAATAAAAAAAAATAGTGGAGGACTAAGGGTGCAGAAGGAAGCAGTAACAATAAAATCAAACCAGTCAGTGCTAACACAAACAATTCCATGGAAACCAAGGTTGTTTTAACAATTTATTTGAGCACTTTCATATCAACCAGGAATTTCATCAGAAATAATATGTCACTAAAAAACAGTTTACTTATATATTACAAAAAAAAAACAGGAGATGACAAAACAATTACTTTTTTATCAGCTTGTAGTCTTTACCATATTTTTAAAAAAACCTGGGGGGTGGTAGCATTAAAAAGCAACTGCCAACAAAGTTCCCTATATTCAAGGTAATCAGACGAGTCACCTCCTCTAAAATTTCTATACATTCTCCAGTAAAAAAGTGAACTTTCAAAAATTAAAATGTTAAATTATGTTTAATAAGTGCATTCCCCCTTCTTTTTAATACTGTTTAAATGTTCATAAATTGTCTGCTGCAGCTTTCTTTCAGTTTTGCCAGTGTAGAAAGAAGGACAGGAAATATTGGCCGGCTAACATCTACCTGAAATCAGCTGGACGTATAAGTGAATTTAAGTACACTTTTATCTGCTTTTTTACATATAGCACTGTATTTAATTTATTTATTTGTGTTTTTCACTGAATATTAACTCAATTGAAGTTGTGGCTGTATCTCTACAGTTAGTTCCCCACCTACCCTCCCTGTTCTTGTTTTGGTGTTAATGTTGGTGGCTTTGAAACTGCCCGCCCCTCTTGTGGAATTGTATTTGGATACTCCTTCTGGGCCCATCTCATTTGCTCACTTATATGAGTGCAGTGAGATCATATTCTGATTTCAGGCACTTCTACTCTGTGCAAAGAGAACATTTGGGACAACCACCGTAACCTCTTAATCCTGCTCTGTTCCCTCCCTCAAAAAAAATAAAATAAATATATATATATATATATATATATATATATATATATATTTTTTGTTTTATTCAGCTGCTCTTACTGTAACTGTCTTAGTTGCTCTTCTGCGTGCTATCTGTTCAGTCGATCTTACTCTGCACTTATTACTGCTTGTTAGTAGCCTTCTAATTTATTGCCTTCTGCACTTGTTTTTTAGTCATTTGTTAATTTAATTGCATTTATTTGAACTGTATTTGCCATAGTGTTGCTACACACTCAGGTCTGCTGGCCTGCACTACAATTTGAATTGTATTTACTGCTGTTTTAGCTGCTTTTCTGTAAAAAAAAAAAATCTAGGCTTGTTTCCTGCCTTTCCTGTAACTAGTCAAGTCCAGATACAGACTTGCTGTATCCAGGACTGTTGGTAAGCTTCTGAGCCCCCCAAGCCTTGCTGTGTTGGAGGAAAGCCTTCTAGCTTATCAGTGGGAGTGGTAAGCACTAGGTAGCCTATCTACCACAGGAAGAGTGGGTTTTGGCCCTGAAAATTGTACTTCATTGTCCGTTTGGGCAGTTTTTCCATCTCTTTCTACTTTCTGGTTAAAAGCCCGTTTTGCGTTTGGTCCCTGCCTTTCCTATAACTAGTGTAGTCCAGGTACAGATTTGCTGTATCCAGGACTGTTGGTAAGCTTCTGAGCCCCCCCAAGCCCTTCTGTGTTGGAGAGAAGCCTTCTAGCTTATCAGAGAGAGTGGTAAGCACTAGGTAACCTATCTACCACAGGAGAAGTAGTTTCTGGCCCAGAAATTATAGTTTATTGGCCATTTGGGAAGCTTTTCCATCTCTTTCAACCTTCTGATTTAAAAGTCTATGTTTGTATTTGTTCCCCGCCTTTCCTGTAACTAGTCTAGTCCAGGTATAGACTTGCTGTATCCAGGACTCTTTGTAAGCTTCTGAGCCCCCCAAGCCTTTCTGTGTTGGAGGGAAGCCTTCTAGCTTATCAGTGGGAGTGGTAAGCATTAGGTAGCCTATCTACCTCAAGAGGTGTGGCTCCTGGCTCAGAAATTGTAGCTATTTGACGTTTGGGCAGTTTTTTTCCATCTCTTTCAATGTTCTGGTTTAAAAGCTGCACTTGTGCCTGTTTCCCACCTTTCCTGTAACTAACCTAGTCCAAATACAGAGTTGCTGCATCCAGGTCTGTTGGTAAGCTTCTGAGCCCCGCAAGCCTTTCTGTGTTGGAGGAAAGCCTTTTAGCTTATCAGTGGGAGTGGTAAGCACTAGGTAGCCTGTCTACCATGAGAGTAGTGGTTCTTGGCCCAGAAATTGTAGTTTATTGATCATTTGGACAGTTTGTCCGTCTCTTTCAACTTTCTGGTTTAAAAGACTGCATCTGCGCTTGTTTCCCATCTTTCCTGTAACTAACCTACTGGGTAGCACTAGAAAGCCTTAAACAGATACAAGCCCTCTAGCTTAGAAGAGAGACTTTGGAGAGATTAAGTATCAGTTTTCTGTACTTTCTTGCTGTACTTAACTGTTTTCTGCCTAATTGCAGATTTTCCAGCATTTAGTGTGATTTAAAAGCTTGTTTTTTCACATATTGTACTTATTTGACTGCCTGCACTTTTAAAAAGTTGTTTTTTGTTTAAATAATTTGTTTAACTGTTGTAGGCTATACACTAAAGTGCGATAGTCTTTTCTGATCGTTTGTAGTCGTTTAAAGCTTTTTTAAGTGTATTTTTTGCTGTTTTTGCCTTATCTGTTCAAAAATAAAATAAAAATTCCTTGTTTCCTGCCTTTCTAAGCCAGTATAGTCTAGTTTTCAGGTTAGTGCTGAATTCAGGGCTGTGATACTAGTTTCTGAGTTGCCCATACCTTACTTGGATAGAAGGAAGTTTCTCTGTTCACCTGTGAGAGAGGGGAGCTTTGAGCAACCTATCTGTCTCTGGAGGAGTGGTTCCAGCCCAGAAGTTAGTAGTTTATTGGCCATTTTGGGCTAATTTCTATCTCTTTCATTTCCCTACTATAAAAACCATGTTTGCATGATTTTGCGCACCGGGCAGTGCCAGTTAGCTACGGTTAAATTATTCCCAGCTCCACTAAGTCTCCTCTTCATTTTTTCCCTTGAAACTAGTCTAACTCTCAATCTAAGCACTCAAAAAGCATCTTACAGCCCAGCACCTGCTCAGACCTAATAGCAAGTACCTATATACCCTGACACTGATTGCCCAGCATGGCAAGGCTCTTTATTCACCCCTCACCAACCAAGCGACTAAGCAGCTCACCCTACTATATTCAGGCATGACCAAAGGGCAACTTCAGGTGCACTCTCCAGTCCAGCTGGTGAATCTGGGTATCCTGAGGCAATGTTACAACTGCCTCATGTACACAGACAACCCTCTCCTCCTACCACAAAACACTAACATATGCGAGAGATGCAATTATACAGCCAAACTGGAAGCTAAGCTGTCTCCACCCAAGACTGGAACAGACAGACAAGAGGAGAAGGTTAACACTTGCACCACACCTCCAGCCACACACAAACGTACTAAAACAGCACTGGCAAAAAATACACATAAATACACAAAATCATACTCGGAGGCTCTAAATAAAAACCTGCAAAAGCATCAGAGACCTCCAAAGCAGACACCCAAATAACCTGCACTTCCCGTCACAAACCAGACAACACATAAAACACAACATCAGTGTGCCGTACAATCACAGCCCTTAAGGCAAAATAACACACCTAACACACTAGTAATAGGTGACTCTATAGTCAGGCACACTGACATCCCACTCACTAGGCTGGACAAGCAGAAGGTTACTGTTAGTTGCCTGTTGGGACCCAGAATCCACCACATAACACAAGCATTCAGGTCACTCCAGAACAAGTACAAATATGACTCTGTCATTGTTCATGTTGGTGTGAATGACCTGAGACGTACCTCCCTGGACTACATGAAAAGAGACATGGAAGAGCTCTCTGATCATGCAGCTCAGGCTGGTATGACCCTGACCCTGAGTAGCATCCTGCCCTCACCAAGAATGATACCTCAGTATAAAGAAAAATGATCAATTTCAACAATTGGCTAAGCTTCTGGAGTCATTCAAAGGGGATCCAGTGTCTGTCAGCTTGGGACGACATGCTTGACAAGCCGCGTTGCTTTGCAAGAGACAGCTTGCACCTGTCACCCCTAGGCTTTCAAATACTGGCCAAGGCTCTTGCTGCCCCCATAGTGCCTTTTTTAGGCAAGGCTCAAAAGTCAAACCCACCTCCATAAACAGCACAATTAACAAAAAACTGAGGGTTATGCTACTCAACGCTAGGAGTTTAAATCTCAAAATGCACGCGCTCAAAGCACTCCTCAGTATGGAGAATGTCGACATCTATGCAGTAACTGAAACCTGGTTCAAGGCTCCAGAGAGCACCCCAGCATTACTGGGCTATAACTCATGCCACATGTTTCGGCCACAGAACACGGACCGAAACACTGACGGAGGGGGTGTATCCATATTCATCAAGGATACCTACACCTCCAGGTTAGTGGTGCAGCATGATACCACTGGGATCATCCATGTGCAACTAACATTGGGCAAATCTGCAATGCAAATTGTGATCTGCTACAGATCACCTTCCATGACTGAGGACCACCACTCCACCTTTCTGGAGACACTGGAAAACATGAAGGTCCTACTGAACACCCTGATATTGGGTGATTTCAATTACCCTACCATTCACTGGGAAAACTACTCGAGTTCAAATTCCCAGGCCCAGCGCTTCCTGGAATTCATCAACTCAAATGCCCTGGATCAGCTGGTAAACTCCCCTATCAGAGGTGAAAACATATTGGACCTGGTCATCACCAACATGGGCAACAGGTGTTCCACATTGGAGGTCAACCCGTCACTGGTTAGATCAGACCATAAACTAATCATTCTGGATATCCACACCCTACCACCACTCCCAGCTAAGGAAACCACAGTAAAAAACTTTTCTAAAGCAAACTTCACCTTACTTAAGACAGAGGTGGTAAGTTTCACAGCCCCCATGCTAAAGAATAACGCTGCCCAAGATGCAGAAACCTTTACAAATGCACTCTGTGAGCACCTACAAGGATGCATAAATCATGACATCCCTAGCAAAGTTAAGACTTGCTCCTCTAAGATAAGGAAACCAGTTTGGTGGACCCCTGCAATAAACAGGCTATATAATAGAAGGAGGAAACTAGTTCAGAACAAAAAACAAATCCCAAGAAGGAAACACATCCCTGATCAGTATCAGTAAGAAACTAAGGTCTGTCATGAAATCATCCAAGGCTAACTTCAAAATAAAATAGCCAAGGATTCAAAATATAATCGCAAAACCTTCTGTTAAGAATCTAAGTGGCAACTCACAGATATGCACTGAACTGGTGCAAAATAGCACAAAATATACTGAACCTACTGATCTTGCCAACATCCTGGCAGATAGATTCAGTGCAAACTTCACCCCCCTCTCACCTCCAAAAGGGCCCACAACAATACCAGAAAAGTGTAGTGTCCCAAAAATCACAGATGCACAGGTGGAAACAGCCCTTTCAAAAGCCAAAAACACAGCGTCAATGGGACCAGATGGTGACCCAGGCTGCATCTTGCACGAACTACAGAACAAACTAAACCCCCACCTAAACATGCTGTTCAACCTCAGCCTCTCCACAGGCTACATGCCCATAGAATAGCACATAGCAACAGTTATTCCTCTCCACAAAGGAGGGGCCACAACTGACCCTGGTAACTATGCCCCATAAGCCTGACTAGCCTGGTCTGCAAGGCTATGGAGATCATCATGATGGAACTCATTAACAAAGACATTAGGAACCTCCAAATACTTGACCCGACCCTGTTTGGCTTTGTTAAGGGCAGATCATGCATACTAAACCTGGTTGACTTCTTTGAGACAGTCACCAAGGCCATAGACAAGGGGAAAGGTGGTTCACACAGCCTACCTTGACCTCTCCAAGGCTTTTGACACCATTCCCCACTCGAGTATTACAGAAAAACTCACCAGCCTGAACATAAACCCTTACATCATGAGATGGGTTGTCAACTGACTTAAAGGCAGAACTCACACGGTAAGAATAGCGGGCTCCAGGTCCGACTCTAAACTAGTCACAAGTGGTGTCCCGCAAGGCTCGGTCTTGGGACCCCTAATGTTCGGCATATACTTCTCGGAAGTACAGGCAAACGCAGGAGGACTATGGCTAACCATGTTCACCGATGACTGCAAACTTGGAGCCATAAGTGACTCTCCAGCTGACACGGACATAATCCAAAAGGGCCTTACTGAGATGGACACCTGGTGTCAAAGTCATGGCCTCAAGCTAAATGCCAAAAAATGCGTAGTCATCCCATTTGGGAAAAACAAAACACCCACGAATTATCACATAGGTGGCAGCCCCATTAATACAGAAGAGGTAATAAGAGATCTGGGGACCCAGGTTGATAGTAATCTCTCCTTTGACAATCACATTGCCAAAGTAGTTAGGAAATCTTTCTATGTGGCCTATCTAATTACTAAAGGGTTCGCATCTAGAAATAAAGAGGTTATAGTGCCCCTCTACTCGTCACTCATTATACCCATCATAGAGTACAATGTCCCATTTGGGATGTACCTCACAAGACACTTCCAATAGCTGGAAAGACCACAAAAGTATCTCGCCAAGAGGATTACTGGCCTCAAACATATGTCCTATGCAGCCCGACTGAAAAAACTCCGGCTGTACTCAGTGGCATATCGCTTACTCAGAGGTGATCTCTGCCTGACTTACAAAGCCATGTCCAACTCAGAATTGATGGACATGCTCCACCTAAAGAAATCCAAGTCACTGTGCGCTACGTGCTCTAGTGAGCTAAACCTCG
>NC_056737.1:951232958-951272958 GCF_019279795.1 Protopterus annectens | reverse complement strand
TAGTACATATGAGCATCTCAGAGCACTACAGATTTGTATGACATGTTAATTGCCATATTATCACCCTCTGGACCCTACATCTCTAATGAACCTCATTAGCATGCAAACGTCGCAGTTTTGGCGACAGATAGCACAAGGTACTAGTGTTTAACAACCCTTTTTGAGTCCAAATCTATGTGCAAAAATCTGTATGTCTTGCAGTAGAAGCTAGTCTTGTCAGTGCAAAAAGATAAAGTCCTTAATAGGATCCTGGTGTCTTGGTTTTGATTAGCTGCCCTGTAACAGCAGGTGGGGTAAAGGATGAAGGAAGAGACTATCCCAGCTTACCTATCCTCAGAGAAGGTATTGGATGAAATCATGTCATGAAGCAGGTCAGTCTAAAAGCCCTAGTGAAGAACAGATTCATGCACAGTGGCCAAAGCAGGTGAATGCATAGGCCATAAAGGAGGTGTCAACCCTTTACGAGAGGGCTTGGAGGCATCTAGTGATGGGCCCTTACTTAAAATTTCACAATGGCCTTCTGAATGAAGCCAGCATATGGGAGGCAGAACCTCCCAGTAGAAAGTCAAACCATCCTCCATGAGCTGCAGTGGTGGCTCATGGCTCACTCTTTCCCTGTGCTGTGTCTCCTCTAGTCCACGGTGTCATAGAGAGGAGCCACACATCTCCAGAAGTAATCACAACCACAGAACCACAGAACAACATCAACAACAACAGGTATGCAAAGAAAGAAAAAGTCTTGCAGATGAACATCTGTATGATGCTGGACATATTACCAGAGGGAGAGATGAGTACAGAAACAGAAATATCTCATTTATGCAAGTATATTTTGAATATTGCAGATTAAATATAGTGCCATACATACATACAAATATTTCAAGCACAGGCATTAATGCCCTTCCAGCTTGCCAATATACCAAAACACTTGTTCCCATAATAAGTATCCAGGCTGTTCTTAAAAATATCTAAACTAGTACTTGCTTTAATGTAATTTGGTAGTCTGTTCCATGCATCAGCTAGTCTCTCAGACAACCAATTAGTGCACTTCTCATTCCTATAGAATCCCTACACAGGTTGTCTGATGATTCTCTAGTACTTTTTGATAACCGCGAACATTCTCAGAGGTAGTTGTCACTAAATGCCCTGTATACCTGAATAAGATTTCTTAGATATCTGTAAGAGCGACTGTACAAGTTCAAATATTTTAGTCTTTCATAACAACTTAAATTTTCACATCCATGGATGCCTTTGATATATTTCCATTGTACTCTTTCCGGTTTGCTCATGCTTGTTTTCCTGTAGGGTGTCCATATTGTTATTCCATACTCAAGTTTGGGTCTAATGTAACTAACAAACAACGACTTCATTATGTTTGATTTCCTAGACTTTATAAATCTTTTTTATACAACCTATAGTTCTATAACTATCATTAACCAAATGGTTGATATGATTAGAAAAACTCATAGCTGAATCTATCCCTATACTCAGGTCCTTAAATGAGTCTACAGTTTCAATCACTGTGTGCTGCATTAAATATTCACCTTTCAATTTATGCCTTCCAAATCTCATATGCTTAATTTTTGTTGTATTTATCAACATATTATTTTCCTGTGCCCAAATGGTCAATTTAGTAAAATTACTTTGCGGACATGTCTCATCTGTAACACATGTAATCAGTTTACCCAATTTCAGGTCATCTGCATATAGACTGTAGAACACCTCATATGAAAAAGTTAGGTCTGAAAGATGCAATCTAAACAAGTTAGGCCTAGGACAGAGCACTGTGGGACACCCTTACTGTAGCCAAGGATTTTGCCTCTCCAGTTGCTGTATGATACTTGCCATTTCCTATTTGTAAGCCATGCAGCTATCCATCTTATCAAGAGTACATCAATACCTAGTTGTACTAATTTATTGATCAGAGTTATGTGTATGATCCTATCAAATGCTGAACATCACAGCACAATTTTTCATTCATAGCTGTTATTATATTGTTATAGAACATCATTTTACAGGTGGTAATAGATCTGTTTTCAAAATATGCATGCTGATATATGGTTTTAAGCCCTGACCTATCCAGTTTTGACAATAACTTATCCAATATTACCTTCTCCATTATTTTTCCATAACATGAAAGTAGACTTAAGGGTCTATATGACTCTGGGTTTGTCCTACTCCCCTTTCTCTTAAAAACAGGTTCAATAAGGGCATGTCTCCAATCTTGAGGAATCTCCCCATATTTATATGACCTGGTGAATAATAGATATAATGGTATTCTAAGTTCTTGCTGAAGGGTTATCCAGTTTGTGCAGTTCTTTTTCAATATAATCTAATTTGATTCCAGTATCTGGGGTTACCTGGATGCTACTGGGACAACTTATCACCCCTTTTGTGGAGCCAAACTGTTTTGCATAAGATTTTGTAAATATATCTATAATCCATTGTGTCTGAGAATACATTTTAGAATGTGCACACAGTTCATCAGTTTGTGTGTCTTTACTCCTTCCACATCTTATATATCTATAAAAAGGTTTCCTATTATGCTCAATATCTTTATATAAATTTTCTTCAAATTTTTCTTGCTCTTGTCTCACACTATGCTTAATGTTTGTCCAACTCGTTTATTTTAGTTTTCAAAGTTGTAGTTCAACCTCTCTTCCATTTCATATATTTTTTGTCTGTCACCTTAATCAGATACGTTATCCTTATGGAAATATATTGACTTGATGTTGTATGCCTAGATCCTGATGTTAAACATTTTTTTTATTTTTTGTACTCAAACAATTTCTCTTTCAAAAATTTCCAGATTGCATCTGCAGTTTTTCCACTGAACACCTCACTCCAGTTAGTTTTACATAGTGACTGTTTGCTTCTATATACTCTGTAATTAACCTTCTGTGCATTGGCTTAGATTTTAGTTTGGCAGAATTATCTAGCAACAAATTAACTTTTATAACCCCATGATCACTGCACAACAATGGTGGTAAAACTTGACTTTAAGTTATAGTAATTTATTTGGGTACACAAACAATGTCTAGTATGCTCCATCCCCTGGTAGTTTTTTTTACAGTCTGAAGCAATTGTTGTTCCTGAATATATGCTGTGAATAATTTCCTTACTAACATTGTAGAATCAATATTATTCCAGTCTGTTTCTGATAAATGTAAGTCCTCAGCCTAATGTTATTCTTCCCTGCTGTGTTTCATGCAAGAAATGTATGAATTCCTCTAGGTCATCTGCACTTGACTTTGGTGGTCTGTACACTCTAACAATTGTTATATGTCCCAGGGCTGTCTTTATTGTCATTGTTACACAGTCTATAGTGTTGGTGTTATCACTTAACATGTAATAATCACTGGTCTCATAGCTACCTTTAATCCCTATCATAACACTGCCACCTGATTTGTTATTAGAATGTCTGCTACAGTAAAAACATTTATACCCTGACAGAACTGGTTTCCAGTCATTTTTCTTTAACCATGTTTCACAAACAATAACAATATCAATCTTGTGGGGACATAGCAAATTTTCCAATAAAACAAAAACAAATATATATATATATATATATATATATAGATATATATATATATATATATTATTATTATTATTAATGCTCCTAGCATTAACAACCATCAGAGAGGCGTTAAATGTTGCTAGCTGTGGGCTATTAAATTTTCGACATGGCAAAAATCCTGCCTAGTGTTTGTCAAATATTGCAAAATACCTGCTGCAAAAATTCTCTTCCCTGATGCAGACAAATGTACACCATCTTGTCTGAACATGTGTGCCCAAAATAAGGCTTGGATGCTCTACACATTTCCATTTTTTTTCATGTAGGTATTTACCCCAAAAATCTTTTCATTCACAGTGACCTGACTATCCTTTCTATAGGTGATTTGTGAAAAATATGTCCTAACACCAGTACAAGCTATACTATCTAGGAGGACTCTCAGTTCCCGACTAACAGTCAGAGAATCTTTGTTGGTGACATCATTTCTACCAACATGAATAAAAACAGATCCATACTTCCTTACATTAAGGTGTTCCAAGGCTTGTTTCACATCTTTTGTTTTTGCTCCTGGCAAACATAACACTACTCGATGTTCATTATCATCTCTGCAAATATAAGTATCAGTTCCTCTAATAACTGAATCTCCAATTACAAGAATACCTTTGCTGACCATCTCTGAACAATCTTCAGCTACTAATACAGTCATTTCTGCTCTGTCAATTATTATGAAGGATAGATCTTCATCACTATTAGTCTTATTAATTCCACTGTTTTCCCTGCATATTAAATTCTCATCCAGCTGGCACTGTAAATCCACAACTTGAGCCATGTAGTCAACATCTGTCTTTCTCTTCTTTTTTCTTACAGTAATGTTCTTCAATCCTTCCACGTTTGGTTTTGATTTCTTCCTTTTCACCTAACCCTTACCTCTTTTTTCTACCTTTCCCATTGGAAAGGTGATGCCTTTTTCTGTAGACTGAGGGTTTTCTGATAGACAGATATCTTCATTCCCTGTCACCAGTGTGTTACATAACAAAGCAGAATGCTTGTTACTACGTATTCTCTTTCCTTTACAGACATTGGTCAGTTTCTTTTTCTTCCTTGTTATTTGTTGTGAACTTCTTCCTTTCTTTCTTTTTTATCTACTATTATGTGCTATCAAGGCAGTATAACAATATTATGTGTACAATACAGTACAGTGTTATGCAATGTGTGACAGAAATAGAAAGTTAATAGCAGTTCATAGATATTAATAATCTAATTACTGTAGATACAAGTTAGCTGTCACATTCTAGTAGCTGTACTAACCAGTATTCCATACTATTATAATAGCCTTTACCACTTTGTTGTACATGTAGGGAGCTAAACAGTTATGATTAGCATATTAACCAATTACGCATGAGTGTATTGCATACTTGTAAGAAAGTGATATGATTATACAACAAGAAATATGTGATACTCAATGTACTCACAGTAGTGGGACTTGCAGGCAAAATAAAATAAATACAAACAAGAATATGAACGGTTTTGAGCACACTGGTTGACAGGAAAGTAGGTACTGGAAAATGACAAAGTCCAGTGTGTAGTAGAAGTACACTTTAATAAAAAATAAAAAATAATAAAACACGATAAAATCCACAGTAAAGCCACAATAAATCCAAAGGAAACAAATAAGATGAGCGCTTTTGCAACAAATGTTGCTTCATCAGATCTACCATGCACACAATCCATCATGATTTTATAAGATAGTAATTAAGCACTTAATAGGTGCAATTAACTTAAATCCCTAGATCTCAGTGCAGGCTTTAAGGGAACACTGCAGTTTAAACCCTTGCCTCTATGTGCAGCCAAGTTATGTATCCATTTAATTTCTAAGCACTCAATGTGGGTCTTAACATCGCCACCTCTTCCTGTTATTTTGCCAAGCTCCAAAACCAAAAATTTAAACACATGCTCATTCCCTTCTTTCAATACATGCTTGGCAAGAGCATTTCTGTCATCCTTTCTATTGATGGCATATACATGTTCCCTGATACAATTTCTTAATTGTCTAGTGGTCATACCCATACAGTAGTAACCACATATTTCACATACTGCCAGGTATACTAAATTGTTGCTATTACAATTAGCAGATACATCAAAAGTATACAAATGTCCATTCATAGGATGTATAAAAACATTGTCAGTCCTAATATAACTACAGACATTGCATTATCCACATGCACGAGTCTCTGGTGTGGCTGTATTGACTTCACTGTTCAGTGATAAAGGTTTATAACACAGGTGTTTCTTCAAAGAGGCATTATACTTACAAGTAAAACGTGGTTGTTCATCTAAGACATCCTTGAACTTGGGGTCTGAGGTGAGGAATTTCCAATGTCTTTTAATTATATTACATACAGAGTCCACATCAGTTGAATAAGTAATGGACATTCTAAGGGTATCATTCCACTCAGGGTGCTCTGATGTACCAACATTCTCTGTACAGTAGTAAGGTCTAGCTCTATCAGATCTATGTACAATCAATATCATTTTGTGCTGATGTTGGAAAAAAGTGTAATAACAATAATTTGTAGTAATAGGTAATTGAGCCTATTAAGTGTTTAATTACTATCTTATAAAATCATGGTGGATTGTGTGCATGGTAGATCTGACAAAGCAACAGTTGTTGCAAAAGCGCTCATCTCACTTGTTTCCTTTGTATTTACTGTGGCTTTACGGTGGATTTTATTGTGTTTTATTATTTTTTATCTTTTTATTAAAGAGTACTTCTGCTACACACTGGACTTTGTCATTTTCCAAAATAAAATAAATAAAATATATTCAACATGCATTGTGTTTGCACAAACAGTTTTACAATCAATTGTTTAATGATTATCATGAGTATGTAAAATAATAGGATCTAGCGCTTGTTTGTATTCTGAGGTTTATGTTTTTTTTAATTTCTGAGATTGGTTATTGGAGGCTGTATATAGTTGTAGGAGCACTGTGTTATGGGCTTAATTTGTTGTCAGATTTCCTATAGTTATAGTAGTATGTTGTTGCTGTATGTATGGGAATGCTGCCTGATGTGTGCAGTAGCAATGAGCTCACAAATGCTGGAGGCTTGTAAACTGTGTATTATGCTGGATGATAAAATGGGATTTATGAGAAGTCATACTATAATAAAGCAGCGTCTATATCACATTATCGAAAGTTTACTTAATCGAACCAATAAAGGTCGAACTTTATTGATTGATTAAGTAAAACATCGAATAACGTAAAAAAAATAAATAAATAAATAAATAAACTAAATGGCATAGGCAGGGGAGCAAGCCCTCCTGCACCCCACACCCCCCTACTTAAATATACCAACTCCGAGACCGCACTACATTGAGGTAAATCCGTTTACTTGCACAATGTTCTTCACTTTCGATATTGTCATGCCGACAATATCAGACTCGATATTGTCAGCTTACGACAATGTGAAGTAGACCCAATAAAACATGCTAATAATAAATGATGAGTAATCATCCTGGTATACTGGGGAGGCAACCTACCATCTGGACTCTGAGATACAAATCTGTTTTCTATTGGTACAGAGCTTAGTGACATCACCATGATTAACCTGCATATCACACAGGAGTCTTTGTCATGCAGCCTTAATAATTCTCTTATAAATAGCATTGTGTATTCCCAGCCCAAGAATGTACATCTGTGTTAAACTACACCTGCCACATGACATACATATAGATAGATAGACAGATAGATAGATAGATAGATAGATAGATAGATAGATAGATAGATAGATAGACAGACAGACAGACAGATAGATAGATAGATAGATAGATAGATAGATAGATAGATAGATAGATAGATAGATAGATAGACAGACAGACAGACAGATAGATAGATAGATAGATAGATAGATAGATAGATAGATAGATAGATAGATAGATAGATAGATAGACAAATAGATGAAATATAGTCTCCATATGCTTAATGTGCATTAAAACTACTGCTGTGGAAGTTCTTAACCACTAGTGTCTCGCTGCTGTTGTACTGTGTATGTTCATTTGTTGCAGATGAAGTGTAGTGTTTAAGCTATTTCTCTATCTTGCAACTGATTTTTGCATCATCTATTTTTGCATGTTAGTGTCAGAATGATGTTTAGTTGATGTGATCACCCACAAAGACATTCAACTGCAGAGAGTGTGGAAGTGCAGGCACCACACTGAACAATCTTTAAACCCCAGTAATGTGTGCATATTTAAGGCATCTTGCATTCATAATTGACAATTGCAATACTAATTTCAGTTGTGGTGGCAATACTGAATGCTTGTGCAGTGTGTGCAACCTAGATTGTACTACGATGTAGTGACATCACAGTACACTGTGAATACATGTTAGAATACAATTATGTTCACAGGTTCATAAGTAAGTCCTAGGCTAACTACCCTTGTGGGCCATTATAAGCCTAGCCAGTTACCCTTTTTGTGCTCTAATTAACCTATCCCATCTTGTTAGAGACTGGCCTTACCCATCCTATGGTTGATAATTATATATTATCCCTAATGAGAACAACTGGGATCATATCATAGATAATTTGAGGGGATTCATGCATAGGATAAAACAGTTAGGAGTTGCCTCTGTCCATTAATAGTGCAGGGGACAGTCCTGGGGTACATTTTCTGTTTTCCATCCATAAATCCAAGTTTTGCTTGAATATGAGCAAGGATGAACTTTGTTTTATGTAGATGGGGAGTCTGTTCCAGAGCAGCTGTATCCTCTGGAAGATATACCTGCCCCACTGAACCATCCTGTTGATGTTGCAGAAGAGGTTTAGATCCCCAGACTGTGCATTTCTGATGTAATTTGACTTACTGATTTACAGTAAATCCATCAGTATTAGATCAGGATACCTTGTATGCCAGATGCAACCAGGTCACCTCATAGCAGTTTGTAGGATACCGAGTATAGTGACAAGGTTTTAAGTTGGTCAGTGTAGGACATGATGTTTATGCCTTGTATCCCTTCAGTTGTTGTATGTGTCTGGACAGATGCATGACAAAGGGGCATTATAGCCAATGACTGGCCTAATGAGGGTTGTGTAAATAAGGACAATGATATCCCTAGACCTAGACACAGTCTCTTTGTAAGCTCTGCAATATAGAAGGACTTTCTTACAGCAATGGACACATGTTGGTCAAAAGTTAGGTCACTGTCCACATAAGTTCCCAAATCCTGAACAACTTGGCAAACTGTCAGGGATGTATTATCAATGTTAACAGGTCATCTATAGTACAAGCATATGACGAGGTATAATGGTCAGTGTGTGAACTATAGCTAAACACAGAGTTATTGCACCTCTGCATCCACACTAGCGGTCCAAGTGGATGCATGAATTGCAATGTATTCACTTCTTACTGTCATTCAAATTACATTCCTTTACAAAAAGCATCAACAATAACTTAGTGAATGCGAGCTTTGCAGCATTCCTATACCTGTACATTACTTGAAATAGTATGTACCTCATCAATATCACAATAGCATGACAGAGAAATGTTCTATAAATGTCTAATTCTGAGAAATGTACATTTCCATTCACTATACACCTCATACCCACTACCAGAAATTATTTTAAGTATCTTAACTGCTTAGAATATGCTTTACATGTCATAGTATTCATTACACATATGGTTACTGCACTGTGTGATAACTATAATGCATATTAATATATTTTATAAACCAGGTAATATAAAATATGTTAAAGCATATTAACATATTTTATATTACCTGTTATTCCACTGCTATCAGAGCACTACTGTTATGTAGCTACATAAACCTTTCTACAAATGCTCATGGGAACAGGGTAATATATTAACCACAACTGTGAATACCATTTTTGCAGTTTTAATATGTGAGAAAGCCTATTTTAACTGTATGTAGAACAGGTGAATATAGCTGCTAGTACAGTTTAGGAATGGTGTTTAACTGTATTGTTACAGTTAATTAATGTCCATAATATACCACATTCAGAAGCTTGGCTAGTTTAACTAGTGCCCTGGTCTGGTACTATGAACCAGGTCCTCACTCCTTCAGTTCTTAAAGTGAAGAGAAAAACATTCACTGTAATAAGCCTTACAGCTATATCTTCCATCAAGTGGGAAAAAACAGATATTGCTTCTACTGGCACACCAACCAGGTGGCCAGATACACAACACGCCTCCCCCACTTCACCCAGCCCTAGCCATTCATGCCCCATTTCTGAGCCCTGCCCCCAACTCTCCTTCAATTTATTTTATTAAAAAATAATAACATGGCACTCATGTTTTAGTTTATACAATATATATATATATATATATATATATATATATATATTATATAAAAATGTGTAGTAATCCCCTTTGGAAAAAACAGAGTACCCGCAAACTACAACATAGGAAGTAATCCCCTGAAATCTGAAGAAGAAATAAGGGATCTGGGGACCCAAGTAGATAGTCAGCTTTCCTTTGATAACCATGTTGCCAAACTGGTTAGAAAATCCTTCTATGTGACCCATCTGATCACGAAAGGGTTCACATCAAGATCTAAGGATGTAATGGTGCCCCTCTACTCTTCCCTCATCAGACCCATTATTGAGTGCAATGCACCAATTGGAATGTACTGGCTAGACATCTCCAGCAGCTAGAGAGACCACAGAGGTACCTGACCAAGAGGATTACTGGTCTCAAACAGTTGCCCTATGCAGCACGATTGAAAAAGCTAAGACTGTTTTCTGTTGCATACCGCTTTCTCAGAGGCGATCTCTGTCTAACGTACAGAGCCATGTCCAACCCAGAATTGTTGAACATGCTCCATCTTAGCAAAACCAAATCTACTAGAGCTACATGCTCTAGGGATATAAACCTCAACACAACAATGAACAGAACATGCTGGAGGGATAGATTCCCTTCGCAGAGACTTCCCTTACTATGGAAGAGGGTCCCAATCTACATAAGACAGAGCCCCTCACTATCACTCTTCAAGAGGAACCTTGATGAGTGGATGGGTAACAGAAAGTTCACACCCGGGCTCACACCAACAGAACTACTAGATAGGGGCCAAGGGTACTAGCTGCTAGTACAAGGGTCTAGGGAACTACTAAAGGGGCGGTGAATACCACACAATGTGGCTGGGCTAATATATGCCTTCGGGCAGATAGCCCAGTACCAACCTATGAACCTATGAACCTATATATATATATATATATATATATATATATATATATATATATATATATATATATATATATATATATATATATTCTTTTAAAACTGTAGCAAATGTCTTTCTACTAATGTAACAAACAGTTTCTACACTTTATACCCTGCCTGCATATAGTGCTGTGGTGCTCATATTTTAATTAAAAAAATCTTTTTAAACTATTGCAAACTGCTTACTACAAATGTAGCAAAGAGTTGCTATAGTTTAGAAGTTTAGAAAATACAAGGAGTGCTACAGTGCTTGAGTTTGACTCCAAATGCAATACTGGCTTTTAAAAGCTGGTATTGCACTAAATAGAGGTCAGGGTTGGCTGATTGTGCCCCCAACATTTTGCAACTGAGGCAATTTTCCCATCTCGCCACACCCAAGCTATGCTACTGCTCACATTACCAGCATGTGAAGCACTATCAACTTGTTGTTATGCATTGCTTTATCTGTATACTGTACAATACTGCATCCATATGTGCTAATACTGATCAGAATACTATGTGCTAACAGATAACTGCTATATGTAGATTCATGCATGAGTACTCTGCACCATACACTATCTGCTTCTGAATATCATTAAAAACCTGCAAATACCAGGCATTTATGCAACTTCACTCATCTCTCATGCTGATATAAGTCCTGCATCATGTTTCTCTGCAAGACTTTTGTTGCAACTCCATGGAGGTTATCCAGGTTGGGTTGAGTTTTGTGGAAGTGTGGCTCTCCGCAACTCTTCTGTAGCTGACAGTACAGCTATTCAGAATTACTCAGGTGTTTTCCCCTCTGTGCTGGGTGCATGAGGAGAGTGAGCATAAAAACTATCACTGATGCTCACATAGGATGGCTGAAAGCAATGCTGGAAGGCTCTATCTTTATGTGATGGCATCATCCAGAAGATGATTGTGAGCTATTAGGTATGAACCTTCCTGTAGGTGTGTCCTGCTCCCTCTAATTCATAGGATAATAGGAAGTTTCTAGGCTACTGGTCCTGAGGCCCTTACAAGCCTAGCCAAGAATTTAGCCCATGTTCTGACAAGTCAGCACCCAATGCACCTGTCCAGCAGGGACACAGGTGGAATCCCAGGGGTGTATTTTCTGTTTCCCATCTGGTTATCCAGGTTGCACTTAAAAAGGGTTAATGAGGTACTCTGCTTGACATGGAACGGGAGTCTATTCCACAGATGGTGGAGTCTCTGGGACAGAAATCTGTCCCACCAATAAGTCCTAATGATGCCACAGACCAGGTTGAGGTAATGCATGTGGGTTACTCGAATGGAGTTTGACTTGCGGATATGCAGCAGTCCCATCAAGGCGGGGTCTGAGATTACTTTGTATGCTAGTTAGAGGTCACCTCTGAGGACTCTGTAGGAGACTGAGTAGAGAGACAGGGCTTTTAGCTTATTTGTGTAGGATAGATGTTTGCGGCCTTGAATTCTCCTGATGAGGAACCTCTGTGGTCTCTCGAGCTGCTGCATGTGCTTTGTGAGGTGCATGCCAAAAAGGGCATTGTACTCAATAATGGGTCTTATAAGGGAAGAATACAGGTCTGTTATGACCACCTTGCCCCTGGATGAGATACCCTTACTAATGAATTGGGCCACATAGAAAGCTTTCCATACAATGGGGGCAATATGGTGGTCAAAAGTCAGTTTGCTATCAATCTGGGTGCCCAAGTCCTTCACAACTGATTGCATCTTAGGACCTTGTTATTAATGTGATCATTTGTGGGGATGTCACTCTTCCCAAAGGGGATGATGATGCTTTTTTTGGCATTCAGTTTGAGACCATGTTTCTAGCACCAGTCATTTGTTTAGGTGAGACCCTCTTGAAGGATGTCCACATTACTAGGGGAATTGATGACAGCTTCCAGCTTGCAGTCATCTGTAAACTTGGTCAGCCATAGACCACTGGTTTTGGCCTGCATGTCGGAAAATTATATCCCAAACAACAAAGGCCCCAAGACCGATCCCTGGGGTACACCGCTTATTATGGGTGACAATTCCCCATAATGGCCTGCCCATTCACCTAGCCCGGCAGATGTTCATGGTTCCATTTGTGACTAAGGCCCAAAGCCTCAAGGGCCACCTACCTCATTTCAGCACACTGTCACTATACCTCCCCTTAGATAGAGGTGAGTAGGCATAACCTCATGATTTCTTTCCCCTCCCCCATCCTCACAAAGCCTGTGTAGTAATGTATTTGGTGTTCTTTCATACAAAAGACACTTTTTCTTGACTGCATTTGTTTTGATCATCTCTATACTAGCCATGTGTATTTCATGTTATTGTTTACACAGATCATTGTTTAGAGCTTCTACATCTTAAGAGGAACATAGGAACTTTAATAGGCAAATAAGCATGGGGAATCATAAGATGCCTAGCCATATACACCTGTAAGTATACCCCGTGTAAAGATTTCTCCACCCTGTTTGAGCACTAAATAATGCTTACTACCCCCAAATAGGGATGTACATGAAAACCTTGCACATGCAGAAATATAGTAGACACTACTTCTATGGGTTTGCAATTCTTTAGACTCTGAAAATCTTCAGTCTAAACACAACACCTAGGCTAAGTACTCTGGCATGTAGCTAAGTGGAAATGGAGGACTCTTTCTACTGATGTACAATGAGTTTTTTCTATGCTTGATAATGCAGTACTAATTACGTTTATCTTCTCCACTGAGCAATCTCCGTGTCATGATCCTGTTGGTATTATTTGCAGCACGGCTCCTAGTTTACCTTGTTTAGCCCTTCTTTCATTACTTCTTTTTATTGTTTTATACTACTTTCTACATCTACCTGAAGGCATAGCTGTCAACCTTGTACCTCCAGAATTAAGAATAAAACAAAAATGACTCAGGTAAAAGGCTACACATTGGGAACACTTATAAATAATGGTAATGTCTAATTTTAGGAGTGTTAAAGTAAAATTTTGAGCCAGAAATAGTCACATCTCTCCTAATTTGGGGGTAGTGAAAAGGTACACCTGGTAAGTTGCTGCAGCAGGCCACAACAGTCTAATATCACCTGAACTGATAGCATGGGTTTATTTAGAAGGAAAGATTTTAGGGTGAAAATGAAGATTTAGGGCTAGATCCATTAACAGCTGCACAAAGTATAGCTATTGTGTTGCAGCATGCTGCTCCATCAACACTATAGTGTACCATTTTGCATCCATTAAATGGCTCTACATGTTGTGTGGAGCTGCCAAACAAAGGGAAACACCAGAATATGCTAATGACAGCATAAAGAGCTAAAGTACATGCTATAACCAATCCAAAAAGGTGGCGCTATTAATCATGTACACTCAGTGTAGGCTTTTTCCCTGCTCACCAAAACTCTTTGGAATACAACATGATTACACCTAGAAAACAACATGTTAGGGATTGCTGCTGCATGCTATTATTGCCCTGTATGTACAACAGGCTTTAGCTCATTACAGCCAAGTGCGCCCGGCATTTCTGCAGTGACCTCCTACTGCACCTCCAGGTGTCAAATATCACTTGTTCATTTTAACATTAATAATTCCAAAATCCTGCTGCATACAAGGTATCAGAATATTTTATCTTGAAGCATACATGATGGCAAACACAACTGTATTGATATTTGACCTCAGTCAGTTTGTATTTGTTAGAACTGTAAGGTGATAACTTCATTTTTTTAAAGACTCAAGCCACTCCCACTTGGAGTTAAAGGTGCACAATCAAAAGTGCTGTACTGGAGGGAATGAGTTAAATCAGGATGACACTGGCAGGCCTCAGGCAAGAAGAAGAAAGCTGTTTAGACCCTGTTTGACTCATCATGGACTGCATGCCACAGAAATTACTGAGTGATATGGGTTGGACAGGGAAACACTGCAGGAACTATGCAGCATCTGTTACCCCCCCCCCATCTCAAGCTCCAGGAAAATCATGGAGAAACCATCCAAGTGGAAACAAAGATATGTATAATGTTATGCATACTAGCTGCTGGTACTTTCCAGAGACCCACAGGGGATGTATTAGGGGGTGTCACAAGCATCAGCCTCAAGAGTATTACATCAGTTTTTAAATGCACTGCTACTACTTGCAAGGGATTACATCTGTTTCCCATATGCCCCAGAGGAGACAGCAAGAACCATGCAGGAATTCTATGCAGTAGCACTCTTCCCTGAAGTGTTGGTAACCAAAGATTGCAAACACATAGAAATTAAAGCCCCACCTGGGGAACACAGAAGGAAGAACATCAGCAGAAAATGTTGTCAGTAATGCCCAAGAGATCAACTACAAAGTCTGTGCAGGCAATCCAGACAGATTCCATGCCTCACATATATGGCACACCTGTGAATTGTACACCAGATTTGCTAGGGGTGACATTCCCCAAGAGCATCTAGTAGGGGATGCAGGTCATGTACTTGAATCCTAGCTCATGACACCCATAAGAACACACACAACCTCCACTGAGCAAGGATACAAGGCCCATGCTCAAATTAGGAATGTTATAGAATGTGTGTTTGGATTGCTTAAATCAAGGTTCTGGTGTCTAGACACATCAGGAGGTGCACTGCAGTATGATCCAGGCAATCTTGCCAACATACTTGCAGCACGTGGCATGCTATGCAATATAATTCTTGAGAAACAGGTTCAACAAGGACAACAAGGGGCAGGACCACAGTTTCAAGGACAATAGGAAGGGCCGGCAGTAGCAGCAAGTACAGATAAGGAGACTAAGGAAGAACCACCAGCTGCAGATGGTGCTGGCAGATAGAGGCATGCACAGTAACAACAGTTGTATAGCACTCAACACTACTGCTTAGTAATTTGCATGTGTGTGTGTGTGTGTGTGTGTGTGTGTGTCTGCGTGAACATAACCAAGTACTGTGCTGGCATTACATCCTGGCATCTCAGAGCATGGTGGAGTAAGAGTAGTCAATTCAGCATCATCACCTACAACCATGAGAACCACCTCTGCCAGAAGTTGTACTGCTACTTCCGTGGCCCTGGATAGAAGTCAGAGTGCTACCTAAATGTGAGTCATTTCTCCTGTATGAGATCTCCTCATGACTACATCCAGGACTTTGACCCTATGGCATACCACATCTGGGTGTGGACACTGCAAACTCTGATGGAGCAATGGAAGTAGTGTCACTACAGGAGCAGGATC
The DNA here is from genome assembly GCF_019279795.1 of Protopterus annectens. NCBI lineage: Eukaryota > Metazoa > Chordata > Ceratodontiformes > Protopteridae > Protopterus > Protopterus annectens. The sequence continues at coordinate 951,257,071 of NC_056737.1, read as the reverse complement.
TTGTATGGCCATGTCTACTAACACCAGAAGATGTAGTGGCACATGGATGCGCACTTTTCCCCAACAGATATTCCATCACAGACACTGCCCAATCCAGTGTGTCATTCATCCTGTCCAAGGAATTGGCCATGTGGTTCAGGAAGTCACACATGTCAGAATGCATGATGTTTGGTACTCACCTTGTCTCTTCTGACGCCCTGGTGGAACATGCCTGTGCCTCTGCAGTTGACCTACACATACATCTGGTGGCACCTAATATCACACCAGCATCAGGAGGATGGTGGACAGCAGGCCTCCTCTGAGCAGTTCTACCAACCCTCCTTTGTGGCACATCACCCTCACAATGGCTATGCAGAGAAGGTACCAGCTCTGCAACTATAGTAACCATACTACACTCATCAAACTTGTCATCATCAAGATGTCCTATAGCAGAGGTCTCTGTGCCCTGGGTATGTGTAGACAAATTGTCTGTCCAAAATAGGTGGTGGGAATAAGGGAACCACAACATCAGTGTCAGACTGACCCTCTGCATCCCCAGGCAGTGCTTGTTCATCACCACTATCATCATCAGAGGCTACCAATGCTCTAACATCAGGTGGCAGGAGTTCTGCAGTGCTGCTGTCAGTATCACCTATGATAACAAGCAATAAGTACAGCAAACAAAGAAACACAGAATAAAATTGATCACATATTTTTCTTATATGAAAGGTACATAAACCTGTAATTGATGCTAAGTAACACAAACTGTTACCCTCATTTAAACCTGAATCTACCTTATATATAGTATAATATTAATGAAATGTGTGCTTACCATGTGCAGGTGGGCTGGCAACCTGCAATCCAGATGTCCCTGCATACCTCTCAACTATCCAGATTTTTGCAGAATGTCCAGATTTATGCCTCATGTTTTGTCCTGTTCCTATTATATTACAATTTGTGGTTTTGCAACAAGTCACTGAGGACTGAAGTTACTAAATAATGACAGATGTTTGAGTTTCAGATTTCATATCCTTCAGAAAATGCATAATAACACAACTCTTTTTATACTAGCAACTTTCTAGGTTTATAAGAGTGATATTTCTCCCTATTTTTTGCCTTTGTCCTCCCAATATTTTTGACTTTGTCCATATTTGTTGTGCTAAGAGGTTGAGTGGTATGTGGGCCTGTATTTGAGGAAAGGAAAGAAGGCTGATAAGTGTCACAAGGCAAATGAAACAAGAAAAAGAGAACAGTCTCCTTTCCAAGTGCAGACTAGTAATGTTCTCATACAAAAATGTAATGAACAGTTTGACTCCCCCAACACCCTCCTCTACGTCTCTATTACTGTGTCAGCTGACACACACTTATCATTGGCTATATATATATATATATATATATATATATATATATATATATATATATATATATATATATATACATATCAGACATCTAAGAAATATGCATATAAAGATATAACAATGATACTTGCATTTGGGGTACCTGGAAGTTCTGCTTGAGATGCTGTCTGTCATCTGCATCAGCACCAGCATCAATAATTCTTTGTGAACCCTCTGCCAACCCCTCTGTATCTCTGACAGTGGACAGCAATGCCTCTGTTTCAGATAGTGGTGGTTCAGTAACAGGACTACCTCCTGTAACCACCTCTTCCCAGGCACCTGCAGCTACCCAACTATGAGTAGAGGCTATTATATAACTTGCCCGGTATTGTATCTGGGAGTAACTTCTCCCATGCCCCCTGCCAGCATTAATGTCATTGAAACCTGCTGCCATTTACTCTCTCTGACAGATTGGTCAGTTACACTTCTCCCTAAGACAAAGACTCCATGGCTATGTAATGCCCATATAATGACCTCATTTTCTGCATCAGTGTATGGTGGTTTGTGGGGTACAGATTACTTCTTCAAGTGCCATATCCCTGTATGAGATGAAACAGAATACAGACACATAATTAAATATATAATACACAGACAGCATGACTGCGAACTCAATTATGTATCAATATATGTATCCATCTTGCAAGCAGCCCCGGTGGTGCAGCGGTAGCATTGTTGCCTCACAGCAAGAGGTTCTCCCATTCGATTCTTAGCTGGAGCTACTTCTGTGTGGAGTCTGCATGTCCTCCCCATGGTCGAGTGGCACTCGAAAGACATGTATGAATGGGCATGCCTTCGTTGAAGGTTGGGCGTCGGGCTGGCACCTCGGCACCAAAAAAAAAAAAGCAACTGCCAATCATTAGCAGACCAGAGTTCCGCTGTGGTGACCCCTAACCGGGAAAAGCCGAAAGAAAAAAAAAATATGTATCCATCATGCACACAACAGTTTAAAAGTTCATGTTCCCTATGAGTACACACAAGTTAGGACAGCCCTCCACTAAAAATATTCTAAACAAAATATCAACAATTACCTATAAGAGTTCTGTAATGTAGATAGGTTTGTGTAACTGTGTAATACATTACAGCATTAGTAATAATAAATTACAAAGCAACAGTACAAATGTAAGACAGCTATTATAAGAGCTATCTCCACTGCTATGAAGAGCAGTCAGGCTGAAATCACAAACTTATCAAATTGTTCTTTGTGCTAACACGTGTAAAATTGCCAGACCTAGCTATAGAATTATAATAAAGTCATCTGCAATAAGTGTGCAAATAATTAAATACAACCTACAAAATATTGGCCAGGTAGCATTCTGTATCATAATTTTTTTAATGCAAACATAACTGATATACCTAGGCTATGCCAAAAGTAAAAGGATAAAGAAAAATACATTAAAATAAAACATATTTTTCAAACCGACTCGCCACTATGATACAAGAGCATTAGCTACATGATTAACTTCATATGCTTCAGAGTCAGCCCTGAGCACTGTGAGTATGCAAATAAACATTAAACCATTGGTATTTCTGAATACCTCAATCTGTACTAAGTGCAGGGTGTAAGGAGTTCCATGATTACATGCACATGCTCTAGCATTGCAAGGCAGAGAATTGAGAATTGTTACCTGCTAATAGGTTCAAATGCTGCCGCTTACTAAGAAATGTTCATATTCAAGGAAGTCCATAGGCATTGCTGCAGATCACATATGCAATAAAATGGAGATATCATTCCTCTTAAAGAAGCTTAGATAAATAAATGAGGCACCAAAAAGATAGAGAGGAATACACCTACAGTGCTTGCAGTCTTTGTTTAATATTGTGTGAATACGTAGATATCCTAACAGTTGGCAATATCACAATCATCCAGACATTTATGTCAAATGAGAAAGGGCAACTTTCATAACTTGTTTCTGTTGCATTTTCAATATAACTTAATACAATGTCAGATTTTGTACATCTAAACACTTTTTCGCCTTGCTAATATGTGTCTTTGTCAGTGGCAAATATGTGAAATACTCTTCAATGATTGTTCTTAATACCCTAGTTTGAGAGTTTAAATTCATATAGGTTCTTATTGCAAGATAATAAAGTTGATTAAACAGCAGGAATGAACATTTAAAGTACTAATTTACAAAAGTTTTTTTTCCCATTATTGCTTTGGCACCATTTGCCATTGCCCTCCATTGAATGGCAGTGGTCAGTAACGGTGAATGGCAGTTCACTGCCTAATGCAAAAACTGACAAATTTTGTTTGGACTGCCATCAATAGCACAATTAAGGCTGGGACTGGTGCTTTGTCCTCAGTTGTCTGCAGTCAGTAGTGAGTAAAGAAACTCATGCTATCAATCTCATATCTCACTGGCATAAGATTTAAAGGTATTGAGCTTACAGAAACAGTACAGGTGATGCAGGGTTCGAAAATGTTCCCAGATCATTTTACTTTGGGAGGTCATAAAAAAAATCTTCACACTCATCTCGTGTATGAATATTTTGATATGGGAAACTCAGGTAAGGTCAGTATTGACTAAAGTGACAGACAGATAAGTAATTTGAAAATATGTCAGTATTAATTGTGTGGCTGTGTAAAAATTGAAAGCATTTCTTCTGTTCCCTGTGCCCGTCTCCATTCCCATGGCATTAGAAAACATCCTGATATTATGAGACATATATGATAGTACTAATGTGGCAATGAAGGCTAAATGTATTAATGCAATGCAGTAGTAGCTCTGCGTATTGCTGGATAGACACTGTGATCAATTTCTTGTTCCTTTAAAATTGCTATCCCAAAAATATTTTGTGAATGCTCCTGATAAATATTGCCCTCTATATTTGTGCACTGCTTGGCAATGTGAACTATACTTTCATGGCTTAAGGACAAAAGGGAAATTTTAGTCTAGGCTGTCTTATGTAGTACATACAAGCCTGGCATCACTGTATGGCCATCAGCACTCTGGATAGTATTCAGTGAGTGAAGAAAATACACCCAACATATACCTTTCTCTGTGGCACAAGATGTAAGTGCAGTGAACTTAGAGTAAAAGGACAGTAGATGCATGGTTCAAATCCACTTCACTGTTAATTTCACAGAGAGTACAGAATTTGTGATAACACTGTATTGTATAAAACGCAACTCTTGTCAGTACTGCTAACAGCATGTGAGCTTTTGTCTGGCCACCTTCATATTATTTTTCATTAACTACAAGTCTGATAATGCGTTCCACAAAGTACATGTCTGATGTTGCAATGAGATGTAAGAAGGATGAGTGTGTCACTTGAATACACATCTTGCTCTGGTCATTGCTACATATACCCATTGATTGCATTTAATTTGCTGTCAGATGTTTTCTCTATCATATATTTTCTTCTAAATGACTTTTCCATTTGCTGTCCACTCAGCAACATGCAAACACAGTTTATTGCCTAAGGAAAAAAGTGACAAATTTAGTTTATGCTGCCTTATATACAGCAAATATGCCTAATAATAATGCACAGCCCTCAACACCATGGATAGTAATTAATGCAGAGAATATCCCTGACAGATGTCTGAATCTGTGGCACAAGGTGTAAATAAAGTGAATGGAGTGAAATAATGCATAGGATACATTGTTCAAATCTTGTTTACAGATCACATTGCAATTGTTCACAATATGCAATGTATTTTTTTTTTCATTTTAACTTGCATTTCCTCTCCACTTGGCAGCACACAAAAAGTGGTTCACTGCCCAAGGAAAAAAGTGAACATTTTTGTTTAGAACGCCTTATGTAGCGCAAACATACCTGGCGGCATTGTGCATCTAGTCAGAGAAGAAAATGCATCTCTTATGTGACTTTCTGTGGCATAAGGTGTACATGCAATGAGTTTAAATAAAGTATACATCTGGCTGAGGGTTTGAATCCAGCTAAAATATACTTTTACAAAGGGTATCAGACTCCTACTTTTCATAAAATTTTGATTAGGACTGCAAAAACTATAGAAAGTGATAAGATTAAATGTGTTTATTGCATGCAATGTATCATTAATATGTGCAATACTAAACATTTCTAATTAGAATATATCATTACCACTTCATATGTAACCACATGCTAATGTATGTCCAACTTTTTAAACATGACAATAATGATATTTAATTTGAAATTCACTTGCGTATGTATGATGGACACAATACGTTTGTTATAATCATCATGGCTCATCACATATCCTAACTATGTATTTAGGACAGTTATGTCTTGTGACGTATGTATGTAACATACACAACTGGTATTACTCAGCTCATTTAACTGCATCCATCTGAAATATATTTACAGATAGAAATACTGACTTTTATACAGGAATGCATTCCCAGAACTATTTAAAATCACACACACACATTCAGGCCTCACCGAAGTGTATCCAAATTTAATTTGAAATTAGTATATCTCTAATTTCAATACTTAAAATGTACTTGTCCTGTGGCAATGTTAATTAATAAGCTATGTTTCAATTTTTCTATGCTTTACTCCATGGGTTTGATTCTCAGCCAGTACAACAATATTTTACTATTGTTTAATCCCCAAAATCACAATATGTCACAATTCATACTCTTTCTCCTTCCAAACTGCAAGAATTAAAAACTATTCCATTAACCATTCCATTGCTGAACACTGGTAACTGTCAATTGGTTGAGCATCACACATGGCAAAGCTCAATGCCATGTTTCACACCTTTATTGCTATTAAGTAGTTCCCATGTGTCTGCTAAGCAATACATCTGATTTCAATTGAGTAAATGAAGTTGGCAAGGATGTGTGTCTTTGCACACAATCAGTTACATGCAAGATCTGAATTTGGTGTCAATTCAGACATATCTTGTCATTTTGACTTTTGCAGATATGGCTGGCAAGGGAGAGATTTATGTGACTTTTTTACTTTGTTTCACCTAGAGGCTGGTATATAGTTTGTTTTATTTATATAAGGGAGAGAATGGTGCTAAACTTAGAGCACAATGTGGGGTGTTGAGGAGTTCAGGATATTTGTGGCACTCCTTGTGAAGCACTACAGCCATATGCTGATGTGGGGGGATTGTATCAAGCCTTAGTATAAGGCTGAGGCTTGGAAAAGCGTGACCAAGTCTCTCTCATTTCATGCACTCAGGAATAACGTCATCACCACTACAGTGCATCAGGTAGCTCTGCCTCAGCTACTGGTGCAGTGGTACCTGCTGTGAGCAGTACCAATGGGGGTGGAGGTGGCGATAATGTCACCCATCAAGAGCTGACAAGGCTGGTGGAGAATGTCACACAGAGGGGCCTCAGTGCAAATATCAGCAGGTTTTAAAAAGTCCTGCATTGGATTGCAAAGACAATGTTATATCTGGCACTGACCCAGGGAGCTGCTACAGAAGAGAGTGATGACAGTTCTGAGGGTGAAGACTAGATTCTCATTATTCTCAAGCTGGATGTGGATGCACCTTTGATGTTCCCTACCTATCCCCAATCATGGTGTCTCTCAACCTTTTTGTTTCCACCATCATCCCTGTCTGTCTTGTATGTCCTCTATATCAGTGCATGCTTTCTAACCTACCATACCTACCCGACCCTCTCATTCTTAAGCACCTTTTCCAACACTCCTCTTTCTCTCTGAAAAAAAATAAAAAATGGGCACCTGTCCCACAAAATAAATTACACCCCATACATAGCTCTCCACTTCACCTATGTGTCATTTTGGCACACATGATTAGGCCCAATTGGCCATGCAGATTATATGCATTATTCTATTATGACTCATCACTATTGTGGTGACTCTCCAAAGTCATGAAATTGCATGTACAGTTATGCATTTATGTTGTGAAGAAGTGGATAACGATGTTACTCTCCCACAACTCTACTGCACATTCCTGTATTCTTTTCCCTCTGTCCTACACTCTGCTTGCCAATCCATTTGCACCACTGCCCTATCCACCCCTGTTTCACACATTTAATATGGTCAAATAATACATTCACACACAACAGTGAAAACACAATAAAGGTTTTTAAAAGAGAGAGACACAACTCATGGAAAACCCTTCACTTTATGTGCTTGGTGTTTCCACAAAATTTTTCATAGCACAATAATGCTGAATGACAGTGAATGCTGTTCAACTTCTTATTGCAAAAGATGATTTCAGATTCATCCACAATGGTCCAGTTGCTTTCACTCAAATGTGCTTAAATTCACTGTGCTATGAGAATATAGACTAAAAGCAGACTAAAGGTAGTACTGTGAAACAGTTAATGTAATACTTCTTAGGCTGATGTCTGTAATGAAGCAGAAGTTCCTATGTGGCATGTTGAAATACTTACCCTGTTTGTAGACTGATGTTTTTGCATAGTGTCATGGTCCCAAGTACAACTGTAGGGCAATGTATTAATTTATGAGATTTCATATTCCTGTAATATATTTCCCATTCCTATAATATATATGCCTGCAAGCAACTGTATTTGTATCCTTATACATTTCATTAACATACCATTTGAATAGTGTAGCAAGACATCATTGCAGCCCCAACAGACAGACTTGTTAAGCCAACCTTATCCTGCTTATGTCTTCATTTTCATTGCCCTCTTCTAACCATTATTCTCCATATATGGTAGAGAATGACAGATTAATGATGAGTTAATAAGTAGGAGTAAAACACCATACAGATGTTCCTACAAGTCCACACAACATATTGTTGTTATTCCTCGCTGCATCTGTCTCCCTCTTTCTCTGTTCACTCCTTTTGCTTCAGTGGGTTGTCACTGTGCTTCAGTTGTGTTATTTAAATGCTCAAAAGCAGCAATTCCTTTGTGGCATGATGAGATAATGTTTGCATATATATATATATATATATATATATATATATATATATAGACAGTTTTTTTACCTCTGTCAAGGGTTCTAATTCAGCTATTAGCCAAGTATTACTGACTGCATTTAGTACACTATTTTAAGTGCATCTGCTGGCTACATATTATTATGAATCAACATTATCCTTCAGTCATAAGCTACTTTGTCTCTGTCTCCCTCTCATCCTGTTGATGAATCATCTCCCTTCAGTATCATTATTATTTCACCTCTGCATTTGCACAATGTCTGGTGCAGGGCAACAAATGCAATTAAGGCTAAATGGAAGTACACAGCTTATGGCAATATCTTGTTATTTTACTGCTTCTTGTTACATTACTCTGTTTCACTTTGTCCAACTCTATTTAGCTATGTTTATTCAGTTGAATGTACTTTCATAAAAGCTGAAGTGTTGGATGTGTAAATTACAGTGGTCAATAGGGTAATGAGGGTGATATATACCTTCATGTTTGCTGAAATCTGCTGTCAAATGTTAACTATCAGAAGTATGACTTCATAGACGGTGTGCTTAGATAATACTCAGTTATAAATATTTTTCTTGGAATACTCTAAAGGTTTGAATCCAGATAGATGAAAAAATGTTTCAGAATGTTTTGTCTCTGACTCCTATGGCTGTATATGTTGGTTACACCTTTCCTTAACACATTGTCATCCTGCTGTTCTATTAATGTGTCTGCTGCCTATTGTGAAACCTATCTTTTACAGATCATTGTATAAAGGTCGAGACAGAGTAACAAAGAGTACTGCTAATTCCCATTCTAAGTTCAACACTTCAAGATATGATTATGCGTGCCGTAATACATTTCCATTAGCAGTGCAATTCATCTTGGCAGTGCTATTCTAAAATACTAAAATAAAAAAAAAAATCAAGTAATTATTATTTTAAGTTGCACAATGCTGGTATGTCCGTATTAATTTTGTCAATAGGTTGCCTTGATTTCAGAACAATGTTGACTCAATTAATTCAGTCATTTAATGTATGTCTGCTCTACAATGCTTACACTTGCAACTGTGATGCAAGTTTGGATAAGCTATTTTCACATAATAAATCACTGTTATTCTGCAGTGCACTGTCCTATGTATGACTTGCATGTTTGTCTTGGTAATGCACATTGTGCAAATATGAGACAATACAAGTGTGCAACCGCTATGGCATAAAGTGGGAGGAAAGTTTGACTGATAATCCAGTGGTTTACAACAGTGAATTTCTATGGCATCTCATAATATGACATATGTCAGTGTCCCTCATGGTAATGCAATGTATATAAAGGAAAGTATTTAAATTTTAGTAGAGTATGTAATTACATGGGACATTCATAGTGCTGTTACATTGTCCTGTGCACACATATGCATATGTTGCATAACCTGTGATGTACATTACCATCTATCCCAAACAGTGGATTTCAAGAAGTGCAAGTGTGCTATTTCACATTTTAAGTCAGTCTTCTCCTGTGACACTTGTGAATAATACTGTTCCCTCTAGTTAGTGTAACTAGATGGGTAGGAGGTTTGATGCTCAACATGTGAAACCTGTGTGTGTTTAACACTTGGTGCTGTCTCCACTTCCCTTGAGAAGAATGCATTTTAATTTTGCAGACAGCTCCATTATCCAACCTTTTATAGAAGCATCCTGTGTGAAACAAACTGATGGAGGTCTTCCTGACAGAAGTGTACTCTCTGTCCCCTTACCTGTCAGATTTCTCCTGTAGCACTTGTAAATAATACTGTGCTTCCTATAGTGTGTAACTAGATAGGTAGGAGGTCCAATGTGTGTGTGTGTGTGTGTGTGTGTGTGTGTGTGTGTGTGTGTGTGTGTGTGTGTGTGTGTGTGTGTGTGTGTGTGTGTGTGTGTGTGTGTGTGTGTGTGTGTGTGTGTGTGTGTGTGTGTGTGTGTGTGTGATTTTGCACACTGCTTCCTTATCGCACTTTTTACAGAAACATCGTCTCTGCAACACACTGATAAGGTCATCCTGACAGAAGTGCATTCTCTCCCACTAACAGTCAGACTTCTATGGTGCTTGTGACTACTATTGTGTTTTCTAGATTGCGTTACTAGAAAGGCAGGAGGTTCAGTGCTCAACACGGGAAACCTATGTGTGTAATGCTCATTGCTGTATCCACTTCCTATGAGAAGAATACATTTAACTCTTCATAGAGCTCCCTTATCCCACTTGTTACATAGGATCATAGAATCATATGATCATAGGAAGTTACTAGACTATTGGCCCTGAGGCCCTTATAAGCCTAGCCAAGAGTTTAGCACATGTTTAGACAAGTCAGCACCCAAAGCCCCTGTCCAGCAGGGACATTTGTGGAATCCCAGGGATGTATTTTCTGTTTCACATCCAGTTATCCAGGTTGCACTTGAAAAGGGACAATGAGGTATTCTGCTTGACATGGAGTAGGAGTCTATTTCACAAATGGGGGAGTCTCTGGGACAAAAATATATCCCATCAACAAGTCCTATTGATGTCACAGTCCAGGTTGAGGTCACGCATGCAGATTACTCGAGTGAAGCTTGACTTGCAGATATGCAGTAATCCCATCAAGGCGGGGTCCGAGATTACTTTGTATGCCAGACAGAGGTCACCTCTGAGGGGTCTGTATGAAACTGAGTAGAGGGACAGGGCTTTTAGCCTATCTGTGGAGTGTAGATGAGGCCCTGGATTCTCCTGGTGAGGAACCTCTGTGGTCTCTCCAGCTGCTGCGTGTGTTTTTCAAGGTAAATGCCAAAGAAGGCATTGTACTCAATAATTGGCCTTATAAGGGAAGAATACAGGGATGTTATGACCTCCTTGTCTGTGGATGAGATACCCTTACTTATGAGGTGCGCCATATAGAAATCTTTCTGTACAATGGAAGCAACATGGTGGTCAAAAATCAGGTTCCTATCAACCTGAGTGCCCAAATCCCTCACGACTGATTGCGTGCTTAGGACATTGTTATTAATGTGATGATGTGTGGGGACATCACTCTCCCCAAAGGGGATGATGATGATGCATTTTTTTCCGTTCAGCTTGAGGCCGTGTTTCTGGCACCAGTCATTTGTTTGGGTGAGACCCTCTTGGAGGATGTCCACTTCGCTAGAGGAATTGATGACCATGCCCAGCTTGCAGTCATCTGCAAACCTAGTCAGCCATAGCCCACTGGTTTTGGCCTGCACCTCAGAGAAGTATATCCCAAATAACAGAGGTCCCAAGACCGATCCCTGTGGTACACCGCTTGTTACCGGTCTACTGCTTGAGGTGGCTTCCCCTATTTTGATTAGGTGGGTTCTATCAGTGAGCCAGTTTGCTAAACATCTGATAACTCTTTGCATACACTGGTGGTGTCATCCTGACAAAAGTGCACTCTCTTCCCTTAAGCATCAATCATCTCCTGTTGCACTTGCAACAAATTGTATGCTGTCTCCATCATGTAACTAAATAGGTAGGAGGTTCAAGACTCAATATGGAAAAATTATGTGTGTGGGGGGGTTACTAGAGTTATAGGTGAGAATATCGTCTAACAACAACATGATCCATCAACTTCTACTCTAGAGACATATTTCAAACTGCTAGATGACTCTGCCATCCCCTTATCCCACCTTTCACAACCACAACTTCTTTGTGCCACAAACGTATAGCTAGGCATACTCTTTGTACTCTACTGGGTATAATTTTGTAAACATTACTTAGGGAAAGCATGACTTTTTAGACCATACAATGTCCACAATTGCCCAAATTAATGCCTGCAATAAGAGTTACATAGGTTAAAAAATATATATATTTAATGGTTGCAGAGGGAAAGTGACAGTTTTAGAGGGAAAGTGATGCAAACATTTGTTAAATGTTGGGGGGGTTAAATTTTTTTTTAAATTACATGTGGGTTGGGGGTGCAGCAATAAGAGTGCATGATTGCAAAATTACATTCCCTGCCTACACCCCTGGTGCAATACAGTGATGAGGTCATTATTTCTAAAGTGAACTGTTGCTCTTTAAATGTCAGGCTTCTCCTGTGGCACTTGTGCTTCTTGCACTGTACTCTAGAATGTGTCAATAGATATGTCAGAGGCTCAAATACAATAGTGCTTAACATCTACAGGTGTGTATGTGACTGTAAATGAAGTAAGGATTGGTTTACAAACATTTGCAGTGGCAACATTTACAACCCAAGACGGCTGTAAATGTCATTTTACCAGACATATTTCTCTGGCAATACACTGCTGATGCCATCCCTTCATCCATGTCTCACTTGTACTCAGTATTCTCCAGTGATGCTGCCTACTAACAATGTGCTGTACAGATGGTATAAGTGGATCGGTAGGTGGTTCAAGTCCATCACTGCTTAATAGTGTGACTTTGATTACTGCCATATACCACTGGCCACTTCACAACCACCTTTGTGTACACTTCTACTTATCAAATGGATTTACACTGGCACATTGCTACACTAGCAAGTCCTAACATCCCCAGTGAAAATGACTTTTTGGCCCTACAGTGATTACATAATGCTACCATAACTGCAGTATCTCACAGTTGCAATGCCAATTCTGCTGAGTTGTATGACTTTGATTTGGTGCTGTGCTTTGTACATTGTGTGAATACATATATTGGCTGTTTGAGGCCAGCTGTGGATGTGTCTTTCACTCTCATATTGTGTATACTGCTCTTCAAATACATATATGATGTGTAGCTCTATAGCGTTACTGTGCACTTTGACCACTTTTTAATATAAACATCCAGTTAATAAACAGTGGTGATGTCATCCATTTAACTGTGCACTGTCCCAGTTATACCTCAACATGTTGTGTGGCGCTTGTGATTCATGCACTCATATGTAGCTTGTGATCATAGGCGGTTAGTTCAAATCCAGCCATTTCCGCTCAGGCTACATTGTGTCAGTCTTATTGTGACTGTACATGTCACTAACAATGTTGTCAAACACATCTGCAGTATACACCTGCAGATGTTGCTTACAAAAAGGTGTGATAATTTCTCACATAACAATGCTTTTATTCAGAGTAATAATGCCATGCAATTACAATGATATATCATGACAGGCTGTGATTGCATGGCAGTAAAATGGTTATTTGGGACATGTTGTGCTGTGATTGATCCCGGGGCATGTACACTGAGTACTGGCTTGTATAGCATAGCTACACAGGTAGAATGTGGCTCATTTCTGGTCAGTGTCTGTGCTACGATGGAAACAGCTTCCTTCTAAAAAAAGCATTGATATTGTACTGGTCATTGTTTTGTGAACAGTAACATGTGTAGTTCCTTCCCAGCATTCTGACTAAATCAGATTGTTCATATTCTATTTGCAACTGCTTTCTTATTGCACACATGGATTTCAGTTATTTGTGACAGCTTCCATTACAGTCTGATATAGTACAAGTAGTTAATGCAGAGATCTGGCAAAAGCCTAGTATAAGAAGCAGGGGGTTGATTCTGGTAACATCTGTCTGTCAGACAGCAGTGGCGACACACACACTAGGTATGGCACAGTCATATGTTCACCTTTTTTGGGCCTTATGCTAGAAGGTATGGCATCATATCATGTATGATAGGAAAGTACTGCAAGCCCTTTAAAAGTGTTCTTCATGACATGACCAATATGCATATTTCTGTGACATCCATGATTGGCATGCATCTTTCTGGTATCTCTTCTGGCATGTGTTCAAAAAATAACATGATGTGAATGTTTATGATACCATTCATTGCTCACAGGCATTACCTGTTTCCAAAACAATTATGCTCTGTATTGCATTTCTTCATCTAGACATTTCTTTATTACTGCAACTGTTTTTGTCACACTATACATCTTAATGGCAGATGAGGGCTTCCATAAATGTTTCTTACTTAATTGCATGTTGTTATGGCACTTTCTTGTGCATTGGTGCTGAGCTGTTTGCAACTTAGCATGGAAAACATGAAATCGTGAAATGTCATTCAATCTGGTTCATAGGTTCATAAGTTTGTACTAGGCTATCAGCCCTAGGGCCTATACAAGCCTAGCCATAACAATTCCCTGGCTATTTCTTCCCACACTATTTACTTCCCTGGACCCCTGTCTAGCAGGGCGACTGACGTGATCCCCAGGGTGAATTTCCTTTCTCCCATCCAATCATATAGGTTTATAGGTTGGTATGTTGCCATTTATCACTTATGTATGCTGAGTGTTATTATATTTTCATTTACTGTTTACATGGCTATAAAACACTTGCTTGTCTATTATATGTTTATAGGTGATAAAAACCCTTTCCTGTGGTTGCCACTGACATGTCTTTGCAAAAACATGTCCATTTCTGATGTACATGACATTATAGCTGTAAAGATCATTTGTTCTTGTGTATACATGAGCTGGAGAACACAGTAGTGGTGTTGGCTTGCATACATAAATTCCCTGCATGTACATCTCATATGCAGTTACTGCAGTCTCTGCATTCATCCCATGATGTATCTTCAGTCCTTGCTGTTATCTCAACTCATCATTTTCTTACCATTTATATTACATTTTAACTTCCCTTTGTTACACTGCAGATTTATATCCCTATCACAGCCTTTTTAAGTATGTCTGTTTTTAAAACCAAGCAAAGTAAGTACCACAGATGAAGGAAAATAGTTGGCTCAATGATAGAATTCCAAAGCTGGTTTAACAGTTAATTCAAACACATAAACGCAATTCCACACAGAGCATTTTCATCTAAGTTGCTAAGACTTCATCAGATGCAAGCAGTAAATGAATGAATGAACAATCTCATTATATAATCTATTAGCTTAATTATTCAAGTAATCCACCAATGAAAATACAGTCCATTGTCTCAGTAAGGCATGTCATTGATCAGAGAACAACACAGTAAATCACAAACCAATGTAGGATTGTTTAGATATGCTCAGCTGAGCTGAGCTTTATTGAGACAATGTTGGAAGGAACTTCTTATTCTGCAGCTATATGTAATGCCTCTACTTTTTGTGGGACTCAGGGGCAAAAAGGTAACAAAACAAATGTTACAGTGTCTAAGGTTGCTCACGGTATTTCTGACAACAACGCAAGAGATGGTAGGGTGATTTTTCAACAGCACCCAAAGTACATGCTTGGTTGGACAAGTTTGAATACAATACTTGTGTTACTTTAGACAGTGCTGTTAACAACAAACCTTTGACTATTTGTGAGCAAATTTCAAAACTTGACCATTTTTTGTACAGATTTGAAAGTCTGCAGCTGGACAATTATTTTTTAGAAGAGAGTGCACGTAGACAGCATGTGCCAAAAGGCTTGCGTTTATGGAAATACCCTCAGGGGTTGGAAGTTAACTCTATTTTACATATAGAGTTATAGGAATTATTTGACCACACTGGCCTTGAACTTACCAGGTTGCTTATTAAGGACAGTGAAAGAAAAATGGTTGAACTTAAATAACACATTGACAAACTAATGAACTCTGTTACTGTGGATGTCCAGTTTCCTGACTACAAATCGAAGTTTAATCACACCTTTGAGACTGTGGAACATAATCTAATTAATGTTAAGGTCAGAAAAGACAAGAAATTGATGAGGGATGACGAAGATTATAAAAGGAAAAAGGTGTACCCCCCCACCAAAGTACAACAAACATATAGAAATGATATTGGTGCGACTAATTATGATATGGACCAGGATGTTCCGCGAGGAAATGTCCCTTTAGGACCTCAAGCCCCACGACGCTCGGAGAGGCTAGCCGGTGTGCAACAACAGCAACAACAAGGGGAGTGGGTACAGGAATGATTATTACAACAATTGCCATACCACAAGGCGGATGTAGATTTGTCTAGTTCCTCATTGGCCTTGTCTAATTTTCAAACAGGTACTGTCAACATTACTTCTTTTTTTAATTTCACCATCTACAATTTTTCTTCTTTGATTGTTGGGCCAGAACATCGCAAAATGTTGTTAAAAGGTTTTAACTTTATTCCTGCTTCTAAGGCTCGTGCTGAAGATATTTTGTTGGACCTAAGATTGTTTTGTAGGAAAATGAACTTTAATGTGATGTTTAATGGAAATATGCAATCTACTATGATTAGGAATGAATTTAAACGTAGTAGTACTTTTATCCCACCACAATATCCCCTTATTAATGTTTTTGAAAGACAATGTGAACGTGATATTAGAACAGTTTTGAACACAAATACTAGATATTTTAATCTATCAGTAAATGAAGTTCACTTGTTGAATGAATTAAAACAAAACACTAATTTACATTACATGAAACCAGACAAGGAGGGTGGTCTGGTTATAATGGAACTGCCTGATTATTGTGGGTGGATTCTGAGGTTGTTAAATGATGATCTATAGTCAGGCACACTGATGTCCCACTCAAAAGGCTAAACAAGGAGAAGGTTACTGTCAGCTGCCTGTCGGGTGCCAGGACCCACCACATAACCCACGCACTTAGGTCACTCCACAACAAGTACAAATATGACTTGGTCATTGTCCATGTTGGTGTGAATGACCTGAGACATACCTCCCTGGACTACATGAAAAGAGATATGGAAGAGCTCTCCGATCTTGTAGCCCAGGCAGGTATGACCCTAGCCCTGAGTAGCATTCTGCCATCGCCCAGAATTATACCACAGTACAAGGACAAAATGATTGACTTCAACAATTGGCTAAGCTTCTGGTGTCATTCTAAGGGGATCCAGTATCTGTCTGTTTGGGATGACATGGTCAACAGACCACGATGCTTTGCCACAGATGGCCTGCACCTGTCGCCCCTGGGATTCCGGATACTGGCTAAGGCTCTTGCTGCCCCTATAGTGCCTTTTTTAGGCAAGGTTCAAATAACAAATTCACCACCATAACAGGAACAGGCAAGCAAAAACTGAGGGTAATGCTACTCAATACTAGAAGTCTAAATCTCAAAATGCACTCACTCAAGGCACTCCTTAAAATGGAGAACATCGATATCTGTGCAGTGACTGAGACCTGGTTCAAGGCTCCAGAGAGCACCCCTGCACTACCAGGCTATAACTCATATCACATTTTTCGGCCATGTAACCTGGACCGAAACACCAAAGGCAGAGGTGTATCCATATTCATTAAGGATATCCACACCTCCAGGCTAGTTGCTCAGTATAATGCATCTGAGGTTATCCAAGTGCAACTAACTCTGGGCAAAACTGCAATCCAAATTGTAGCTTGCTACAGATCCCCCACCATGCCCCAGGATTCCCACTCCTCGTTTCTTGATGTACTGGAAAATATTAGGGTTCAACCAAACACCCTAATAATGTGTGACTTCAACTAACCCACCATTAACTGGAAAACTACTCATGTACCAACTCCTTAGCTCAACGCTTTCTGGAATTCATAAACTCCAATGCCCTGGATCAACTTATCCACACCCCCACCAGGGGCAACAATATCCTAGATCTAGTCATTACCAACATGAGTGACCGGTGTTCCACACCTGAAGTCAGCTCCTCGTTGATCCAATCCGACCATAAGCTAATCACCCTTAATATCAACATCCCACCCCCCATTAAGGAAACCACAGTAAAAAATTTCTCCAAAGCCAACTTCATGCTTCTTAAGACAGAAGTGGTGAACTTCATGACACCCATGTAGATGGACAATACAGTTACAACTGCTGAATCCTACACAAATGCACTCTATAAGCACTTACACGAGTGCATGGATCATGCTATCCCAAACAGAACCAAGACGCTATCCTCCAAAAAAAGGAAGCCAATCTGATGGTCCCCTGCCATAAACAAACAGAAGGAAGAAACTGTTGCAAAAGAGAGTAAAATCCCATGAGTGGAGGAGCTCCCTGGTCAGCCTCAGTAAGAAGATGAGATTCCTTATAAGATTCTCCAAAGCTAGCTACGAAAACAAAATCACCACTAATTCCAAGGACAACCACAAAGCATTCTATAGCTATGTCAAGAATCTCGATGACAACACCCAGATCTGCTCTGAGTTACAACACAAAAGCATGAAAATTACAGAACCAACTGATATTGCCAACATCCTGGCAGATAGGTTCAGTGCTAACTTTACCCCCCTTCTCACCCCCTAAAGGGCCCATATCTCTACAGGAAGAATGCAGAGCCCCTGTAATCACAACTACACAGGTAAAAGCTGCACTCTCTAAAACACAGCATCCATGGGACCAGACAACATCCCAGGCTGCATTTTACATGAACTTCAGAACAAACTGGCTCCCCACTTAAGCACCATGTTCAATAATAGCCTTGCATCAGGCTTTGTACACACTGAATGGTGCACAGCAACAGTTATCCCACTCCACAAAGGGGGAGCCACCACTGATCCCAGGAACTATCGACCTATTAGCCTGACGAGCCTCGTCTGCATGGCCATGGAACGTATCATCATGGAACTCATAAGCAAAGACGTTGGTGACCTCCAAACTCTGGATCCCACCCAGTTCGGGTTTGTGAAAGGCAGATCATGTCTCCTGATGCTGATCGACTTCTTTGAGGCAGTCACCAAGCCGTAGATGAGGGTAAGGTGGTTCACACAGCCTATCATGACCTCGCCAAGGCTTTCGACACCAGCCCCCATTCTGGAATTATAGCTAAACTCACTAAACTAGGTATAAATCCCTACATCACAAGATGGGTTGCCAACTGGCTCACTGACAGAAACCACACTGCAAAAGTTGCAGACTCCAAATCTGACCTCAAAGCAGTGACAAGTGGAGTACCACAAGGTTCTGTCCTGGGACCTCTCCTGTTTGGTATCTACTTCTCTGAAGTACAGGCTAACACAGAAGGCCTCTGGCTAATGAAGTCTGCAGATGACTGCAAACTAGGAGCCATAGTCAAGTCCCCAAATGATGTGGACATCCTACAGAAGGGTCTCACTGAGACAGATGCCTGGTGACAGAGCCATGGCCTCAAGCTCAATGCCAAAAAGTGCAGTGCCATCACCTTTGTTAAAAACTCTGTACCCATGAACTGCCACATGAGCAGAAATCTACTTAACACCGAATGCATGATAAGAGACCTTGGGACCCAGGTGGACAGAAGTCTCTCCTTTGATAGTCACATCACCACAGTAGTCAGGAAGTCCTTCTACGTGGCACACCTCATCATAAAAGGGTTTTCATCCAGGGAAAAAAGAGGTCATTGTTCACCTCTGCTCAACATTCATTAGACCCATTATAGAGTACAACACCCCTTTTGGAATGTACCTCACAAGACATCTGCAGCAGCTGGAAAGACACACAGAAGTACTTCACAAAGAGGATTAGTGGCCTCAAACAAATGCCCTACACTGACCGCCTCAAAAAAATCCAGCTTTTCTCTGTAGCATATCACCTACTCTGAGGTGATTTCTGCATAACATATAAAGCTATGTCAAACCCAGAGCGGTTGGACATGCTACACCTAAAGAAATCCCAATCCCTCTGAGCTACATGCTCTAAGGACCTAAACCTTGTCATCACAATAAACAGGACATGCTGGAGGGATAGATTCCTGTCCCAGAGACTTCTCATACTCTGGAACAGGCTACCCATCTATGTCAAGCAAAGTTCTTCATCAGCACTCTTCAAGAAAAATCTTGATGAGTGGATGAGAAATAGGAAATACACCCGGGGATCACTTCTGTGTCTCTGCTGACAGTGGCACAGGAAAATAACTTTCTTGGGTGGCGTAAGCCAGGGAACCTTGTTGGCTAGGCTTATGTAGGCCCTTGGGCTGATAGCGTAGTCCCTACCTATGAACTTATGAACCTATGAGGAGGTCTACAACCAAGTGTCCTTGAATGAAATTAATCTTCTTATAGGTCTGTTAAAGTAGTTCTTGATGAACTGTTGCTTTTTGATACTATTTCCAGACCTTTGTATGATTTTTTTATGTTGATAAACCAGTCATTTCAAAGATTTTCAGCCTACCCAAAATCCATTCTAACAAGCTAGATCCACCCCTCAACCCAATTGTGGCATCCAGAGGGTCTATTACCGAACCCCTGGCAAAATATATCAACACTAAATTGAAATTTTTGTTCACGTCCAGTACATACATACTTAAGGACTCATGGGATCTGTTAAATAAATTACAGATGGTTATTGTTCCCCAAGAGGCGCTATTAGTTACATGTGATGTATACAGTCTATATACTGTTATATCACAGGAACTGGGTCTTGAATGGTTTAGGAATATTTTATTATCCCATAGTGGACTTAGTACAGCTGACCAAGAAATGTTGGTTTCTTTTAAAGATTTGGTGTTGAATAATAATTTTTTATACTTTGAGGGAGAATATTACAGACAATGCAAGGGGGTGGCCATGGGTGCTTCTTGTGCCCGCCTCTCTGCCAGCACTGTTATGTTATGGTGGGAATTGCATTTATTGTTTAGTTCAGCATTTTTTAAGTTTTGTTTGACTTATTATAGGTACCTGGACGATCTGTTTTTTTATCTGGACAGGGACACAAGATGATTTGGACAAATTTATCAGTTTCATGCAGGAAAGTACTGATTTTCTGAGATTTTCTTACGTGGTGGATAAAGCTAGTATTAACTATTTGAATATCAATTTTTCTAAACAGAGTGATGGCACTTAAAAAACTAGAATATACAGGAAGCCAACATTTTGTAATGCTTATTTATATTTTACTAGTTGCCATCCTATGCATGGGAAAAAAGGCATTGTGAGAAGTCAATTGATCTGGGTTTCTAGATTGACATCAGATAATGGGGATTGCCTGAGAGAATTTAATTTTGTGAAGTACATGTTTAAGGAGAGGGGGTATCCATCTGATCTCTTGGACTCCATAGGCAATGAAATTTGGATGGGTAGACAAAACAAATATGCTCCCATTATTAAGTTTGGGCTTGGCCATCAAGTTAATTTACAAAGTTTGGACACTACTAGGGAAATTGAACCATTTAAGGTCAACAATATGGTTATGCATTATACGGTAGACATTTTGAAAAAAATATTTCTAACAACTGGAATTTATTACAAGCTGGTAGTGACATTTGTCACTTATTTATTTCCAGACCGAATTTATTTATAAAAATAGAAGTAATTTTAAGGCGATATTGGAACATACTGGGTGCACATATGGGGTCCCTACTACAAGAACATGCGAACATTGTACATATTGTACATATATTAATGTTAACAAAGATGGCGAGGTGCTCAGTAAGATGAAAACATGGAATGTGGGTACATTTGTAAACTGCAACACAAAAAAATTATTTATTTAGCTACCTGTTGCTCATGCAATGCATTTTATATTGGTAAAACCGATAACTCCCTTAAACAAAGAATTTATCAACATGTTTATAGTATTAGAAGAAGGGATAATAAAAGTGCACTTGCTCAACATTCATTATATTGTTTAAACTATAAAGTCTGTGTTTTTAATTTTGGAACAGCAGGTTTTGCATAATACTGGTGGAGATTGGGAAAATGAATTACTTAGGAAGCAAATGAAATGGCAGCTTAAATTTGATGCTGCATATCCGCCAGGGTTAAATGACAATATTTCTATTTCTAGTGAATTAACGAGAAGGGCTTTGGAAATGTAATTGTTTTTAACTATTTTCAACTATTTTTTTAACTATTTTTAACTATTTTTTATTATTTTCAAATTATCTTAACTCTTCACATGTATTTATTGTAAGCATGTTTCTTTAAATGCATTGGTTGTTTTTGAGGGGCGTGTTTCTTTTAATGTTTTTAAGTAGAACTTTGAGTTTAATATGGGTGGTTCTGACAATGTCTGATTTGGCAGATGAAAGCATTTAACCATTCTCTGTTTTACTTGGATTTATTAAAACGTTGCTTTGTGGTTTCCTTTTGGACTGACTTGATTTTCTTTGGATTTTATTTGGTGTATATCTGGTCAAGCACTGGTGGAATTTTTTTAGTTTTCCATTATTATTTGTATACAATTCCCTCATTTCACTTCCCCTCCATCAGAATATTTCAAGGTTACAACATGTGCCTGTATCTTTTATTTGCCTATAAGCAGGCCATTTTGTTTACATTCTGTGCTCGTGCATGCAAGCACCTTTCCATGGCCACAAACACTATTGCTGACCATGAAAAGGTGCTTGCAAATGTGTATGGTCAATGAGCAGCAAGCATACTCAGGTAACACTGCTGCTCATCTCACTAACGCACTTAAATTGTGTAGCCGTAGAGTGAAGCCAACATGACAGTTGATGAAACCTAGGGCTAGTCTTGCCTTAAAAATCAGTATAATCTTGAACAACAAACTGACAACAGAAGTTACCGTGATAAAGAAAGAACAGGCTCCAGATATGTGATACAAAAATTCAGAATGTAATCAAAGGTAAATTAAGCTATAACTTTTACTATACATCAGTAACTCCTTGAACAGAAACTTTAAAGAAAGAAAGAGACTGACCAGAATAAATGCACTAAGTCTCCTATACCAACATTAAAGTTCCTGGATTACTTTTCTTCCTTAATTTGGAATTACCCTACTTTAGCCCTTATATATATATATATATATATATATATATATATATACACACACACACACACACACACACACACACACACACACACACACACACACACACATGTATGGATATATATATATATATATATATATATATATATATATATGGATAAAGGTATTTTATATATATATATATATATATATATATATATATATATATATATATATATATATATATATATGCAAACATATATTTAGATACAAATATACTGTTTATCTAATAATCCCTATAGGTAGGAAGTTACTAGGCATTCAATCCAGAAGACTAATAAGGAGCTTAGCCCAAATTCCCAACTGCCCCTCAGCACTGTTTGATTAATGGACTTGCTAAAATACACATAGTACATAAATGACGGCTGAGAAAATAAAGTCCTTTATCACAGAATGTGCTCATTGACAGTTCAGTGCCTCTGTAATAACCGTAAAACAATAGTCCATTAAAATTCCCTAGCTGTGAATTAAACAAAGGCTGTGGCAATGAGAGCAACAGATCCTAATCACTAGACCACCAGGAGAACCCCAGGAAGATCACGTTCTGCCCCTTTTTATATAGCACCATCATCAGACAGTATAGTGTGATAGATTAAGCTATGAGTTGAAAATGAGTTTCACCTCACAGTCCTGGGTTTAAGTCCTTAAATCTCTACTTACAGACTATGTGACCATGAGTACATTGTTTAATCAAACTACACTCCTACTTTACCAGACTAAAAAGATGCCTGTGACTCAGAATCTTAGCTCAATACTATAAATAAATCTGATTGTGTAATATTCTTCACTGATTTCTCCATGTGTTCGCTTTGCCAGTACTCCCAGGCTACCATCCTAATGCCTCAGAAAAAAAATCCTTATAGGCCATATACGGCTATCTATAGGAATCTACAATCATATTTAGATATGTTACCAATACATGTAATGCCGTACAAATTGCAGAAGGAGTCATTATTGGGCACAATGCGGGTGCTGCGAAGAGCACTTTTGGCTGACATCAAAGACTGAAACAATACTAATTTCAAGAACTTTAATCGTACTTTGACTTAGGAATGGGGTCCATTCCTGTCATGGTATTAGAAACCTAAAAGATTTGGAGAAATTAAAAAAGGGAGAAGCCATATATGGTATATCTTGGACTTGCAAATGTTCTATTTCAGCTAAAGATTTTTGTTTTAATTTTCTACTGAACTTGAACAGCATGTAGTGAAATCATTCAGATGCACATGTGCAGAAACCTCCATGTAGCTATAAGCAAGAGCCACTTGTGCTGATATCCAGACTGGATCTCCTTGCTGGCTTTATCAAGAAGTAAACCAATGATTATGCAGTGCATCATACAACTCTGACAGATACTGTGTCTGCACTGTGTCAATTTTCTTAGCAGTCTCTAA
>NC_056737.1:951160458-951227958 GCF_019279795.1 Protopterus annectens | reverse complement strand
GGCTGGATGGACTGCTTTGCCCTCATCAATGGCTCTAGTAACTGTTTTGAAAAAGTCAACCAGGTTCAAAAGGCAGGATCTGCCCTTTACAAAGCTGAACTGGGTGGGATCAAGTGTCTGTAGGTCCCCAATGTCTCTGTTTATGAGTTCCATAATGATTCTTTCCATAGCTTTGCAGACCAGGCTGGTTAAGCTTATGGGATGGTAGTTACCAGGGTCTGTAGAGGTGCCTCCTTTGTGGAGTGGGACCACTGTTGCTGTACGCCAGTGTTCAGGTACATATCCTGTAGTAAGACTAAGGTTAAATAGCATTTTTATGTGCGGGTTTAGCTCCTCTTGGAGTTCACGTAGCACGCAACCCGGGATACCGTCAGGTCCCATTGATGCTGTGTTTTTAGCTTTGCTGAGGGCGGTTCTCACCTGGACATCTGAGATGACAGGGAGGTTACATTCAGCTGGGATAAGTATTTCCTCTTTTGGGGGTGAGGGAGGGGAGAAATTTCCACTGAACCTGTCTGCCAGAATGTTGGCAATATCTGTGGGTTCAGTGTATTTTTTGTCATTGTGAACTAACTCTGAGCATATCTGAGGGTTTCCGCCCAGGTTTCTAACATAGCAGAAGAAGGCCTTGTGGTTATCTTTAGTGTCCATAGCGATTTTTCTCTCAAAGTTGGCCTTGGATGTTTTTATGAGAGAACGTAGCTTTCTACTAGTGCTGATCAGAGATGCCTTCTCTTTATGGGATTTTGCTCTGACGTGCAGTAGCTTCCTTCTTTGTTATACAATTTGTTTATGGCTGGGGTCCACCAGACAGGATGCCTGCCCTTGGTGGAGAGGGTCTTGGTTTTATTTGGGATTGCATGATCCATGCATTCTTGGAGATGTCCGTACAAAGCATTTGTGAAGGATTCAGCATTGTGGGATGTGGTTTCCACTGGCCCAGTGGGCTTAAAGGATACCATCTCAGTCTTAAGAAGTGTAAAGTCAGCTTTTGAGAAGTTTTTCACTGTAGTCTTTTGTGTTGGGGTGGAGGTGGGATATGTATATCCAGGGTGATTAGTTTGTGGTCAGATCTCACTAGTGAGGGGTATACTTCCGGTGTGGAGCACAATGTCCCCATGTTTGTGATGATCAGGTCTAGTATATTATCTCCCTTGTGGGAGAGGTGACTAGCTGTTCCATTGCATTTGAATTTATGAATTCCAGGAACCTTTGGGCTAGGGTGTTAGGGCTAGAATAATACACCCAGTCTATGTTAGGGTAGTTGAAGTCTCCCAATATGATGGTGTTTGGTGAGACATTCATATCCTCCAATGTCTTCAGGAAGGCTGAATGGGGTTCCTGAGATTGGGAGGGTGGTCTGTAACATGCTACCAGTTGTATAGCAGTTTTGCCTATGGTTAGTTGCACCTGGATGGTCTCTGATGTTTCATGTGTTGCCACTAACCTGGAGGTGTGGGTGTCCTTGATGAATATGGACACTCCCCCTCCCTTTTTGGTTTGGCCCAAGTTTTGGGGCCAAAAAGCATGATACGAGGTATAGCCTGGTAGCGCTGGGGTGCTCTCAGGAGCCTTGAACCAGGTTTCAGTGACTGCAGAGACATCGATGTTCTCCATACTGAGGAGTGCTTCAAGAGCCTGCATCTTGAGATTTAGACTTCTGGCATTGAGCAGCATTACCCTTAATATTTTTCCATTTTTGTTTTCTAAGGAGGTGGGTTTGTCTTTTGAGCCTTGCCTAAAAAAGGCACTATGGGGGTGGCAAGAGCCTTAGCCACTATCCGGAAGCCCAGTGGTGACAGATGCAAGCCGTCCCTTGTGAAGCAGCGTGGCTTGTCCAGCATGTCATCCCAAGCAGACAGACATTGGATCCCCCTAGAATGATACCAGTAATTGAGCCAATTATTAAAGCTGATCATCTTGTCTTTGTATTGTGGCATCATTCTTGGTGAGGGCAAGATGCTGCTCAGGGTCAGGGTCATACCAGCCTGGGCTACATAATCAGAGAGCTCTTCTATGTCTCTTTTCATGTAGTCCAGGGAGGTACATCTCAGGTCATTCACGCCGGCATGGACAATGACGGAGTCATATTTGCACTTGCTTTGGAGTGACCTGAGTGCGTGTGTTATGTGGCGGATCCTAGCTCCCGATAGGCAGCTCACCGTTACCCTCTCCTTGTTCAGCCTGGTAAGCGGAACGTCAGTGTGTCTGACTATAGAGTCACCTATTACTAGTGTATCAGGCATAGTGTTTGGCCTTAAGGGCTGAGATTGTTTCACACACTGATTTATTGAAGTATGTGTTGCATGTGTTGTGTTTTGAGGTGGTGGATTTTTGGGGGTCTGCTTTGGGAGCCTCTGTTGTTTTGGTAAGTTTTTTGTTAGAGCCTCCGAGTATGTCTTTGTGTTATTATGTGTTTGGTTTGCAGTTGTGGTAGGTCTATGCGGGACTGGGTTTGCTGTGTGTGTGGTTACCTTCTCCTCCTGTTTGGTCTTGCCAGTCCTGAGTTGAGAGAGTTCAGCCTCCAGTTTGGCTATATAGTTGCATCTCTCACATGTATTTGTGTTTGTTGGTAGGAGGAGAGGGTTGTCTGTGTACATGAGACAACTGTAGCATTGTCTCAAGATTCCCAGATTAACCAGCTGAACCGGAGAGGATGCTAGTAATCTACCACTCGACATGCTAGAATATTATAAGGGAGTGCTGTGCCTTTAAGTGAAGTGGGTACTCACAGGGGTGGTAGGTGGATGTAGTGCTTTCTTTAGTTTGAGAGTTCTTACTTAGAAGAGAGGTTTTGAGAAAAAGTGCTAGGCTTATAATAAAGCGAGTAGACTGATTATTATAAGAGTAGAACTTTCTTAAGGGAAAATTTGAAGAGCAGACTTGGCGGAGACAGAAAAAGTTTAACCGGCGCTGTGCTATGCGCACAATCACGCAAAGGCGCGCAAACGCGGATTTTAAACAGGGAACTTT
This sequence comes from Protopterus annectens, assembly GCF_019279795.1. NCBI lineage: Eukaryota > Metazoa > Chordata > Ceratodontiformes > Protopteridae > Protopterus > Protopterus annectens. Next base: position 951,224,985 of record NC_056737.1, on the reverse strand, counting down.
AAAAAGAGCTAGAAATGGTCCAAAACAACCAATTACTACAAACTCCTGTGCTGAGGTCACTCTTTCAGGGACAGATAGGCTGCTCAAGGCTCCCCACTCCCACTGGTGAGCAAAGAAACTTCCTTCTATCGAAGTAAGGCAATGGACAAGACAGGAACTACACCACAGCCCAGAATACAGCAAAGCCTGTATACTGGTCTAAACTAGTCGAGGAGAGGCGGGAAAACAAGGATATTTTTTTTGTTTTTTTTGTTTTTGAGATAGAAAGCACACAGAAATGCAGTAAACAGTAATAAATCAGTTACACAGGCTAGCACATTTTAGTGGGCAGCCTCAACAGTTAAATTTAACAAACAAACAAACACACTTTCGACCAATTTTCGACCAAATGTAACTTTAAGTGCAGATAATATATAATGCAGCAAACAGCTAAAAAAGCAGTTTAAGCTTGTTTAAAGTAAGCAAAAGAAGGTATTTTAGGTAAAAAACAGCAAAAAATACTTAAATCAGGAAAGTAGTCACTTTTCTCAGTTCTCTGCTGCTAGGACCACTCTGTAGGACCACAAGGAGCTGTTTCTGAGTAGTATAGCCAGAAAAAAGTGCTCAGAGGCGGATTTTAAACAAGGAACTTCAAAAGAGCTAGAAATGGTGCAAAAGAACCAATTACTACAAGCTCTTGTGCTGAGGTCACTCCTTCAGGGAAAGATAGGCTGCTCAAGGCTCCCCACTCCCACTGGTGAGCAAAGAAACTTCCTTCTATCCAAGTAAGGCAATGGACAACACAGGAACTACACCACAGCCCAGAATACAGCAAAGCCTGTATACTGGTCTAAACTAGTCGAGGAGAGGCAGGAAAACAAGGATATTTTTTTGTTTTTTTTGTTTTTGAGATAGAAAGCACACAGAAATGCAGTAAACAGTAATAAATCAGTTACACAGGCTAGCACACTTTAGCAGCCTCAACAGTTAAATTTAACAAACAAACAAACTTTCGACCAAATGTAACTTTAAGTGCAGATAATATATAATGCAACAAACAGCTAAAAAAACAGTTTAAGCTTGTTTAAAGTAAGCAAGAGAAGGTATTTTAGGTAAAAAACAGCAAAAAATACTTAAATCAGGAAAGTAGTCACTTTTCTCAGTTCTCTGCTGCTAGGACTACTCTACAGGACTACGAGAAGCTGTTTCTGAGTAGTATAGCCAGAAAAAAATGCTCAGAGGTGGATTTTAAACAGGGAACTTCAAAAGAGCTAGAACTGGTCCAAAAGAACCAATTACTACAAGCTCTTGTGCTGAGTTCACTCCTTCAGGGAAAGATAGGCTGCTCAAGGCTCCCCACTCCCACTGGTGAGCAAAGACACTTCCTTCTATCCAAGTAAGGCAATGGACAACACAGGAACTACACCACAGCCCAGAATACAGCAAAGCCTGTATACTGGTCTAAACTAGTCGAGGAGAGGCAGGAAAACAAGGATTTTTTTTTTTGTTTTTTTGTTTTTGAGATAGAAAGCACATAGAAATGCAGTAAACAGTAATAAATCAGTTACACAGGCTAGCACACTTTAGCAGCCTCAACAGTTAAATTTAACAAACAAACTTTTGACCAATTTTCGACCAAATGTAACTTTAAGTGCAGATAATATATAATGCAACAAACAGCTAAAAAAACAGTTTAAGCGTGTTTAAAGTAAGCAAGAGAAGGTATTTTAAGTAAAAAAACAGCAAAAAATACTTAAATCAGGAAAGTAGTCACTTTTCTCAGTTCTCTGCTGCTAGGACCACTCTGCAGGACCACGAGGAGCTGTTTCTGAGTAGTATAGCCAGAAAAAAATGCTCAGAGGCGGATTTTAAACAGGGAACTTCAAAAGAGCTAGAAATGGTCCAAAACAAGCAATTACTACAAGCTCTTGTGCTGAGGTCACTCTTTCAGGGACAGATAGGCTGCTCAAGGCTCCCCACTCCCACTGGTGAGCAAAGAAACTTCCTTCTATCCAAGTAAGACAATGGACAACACAGGAACTACACCACAGCCCAGAATACAGCAAAGCCTGTATACTGGTCTAAACTAGTCGAGGAGAGGCAGGAAAACAAGGATATTTGTTTTTGTTTTTTTGTTTATGAGATAGAAAGCACACAGAAATGCAGTAAACAGTAATAAATCAGTTACACAGGCTAGCACACTTTAGTGGGCAGCCTCAACAGTTAAATTTAACAAACAAACTTTCGACCAATTTTCAACCAAATATAACTTTAAGTGCAGATAATATATAATGCAACAAACAGCTAAAAAAACAGTTTAAGCTTGTTTAAAGTAAGCAAGAGAAGGTATTTTAGGTAAAAAAACAGAAAAAAATACTTAAATCCGGAAAGTAGTCGCTTTTCTCAGTTCTCTGCTGTTAGGACCACTCTGCAGGACCACGAGGAGCTGTTTCTGAGTAGTATAGCCAGAAAAAAAATGCTCAGAGGCGGATTTTAAACAGGGAACTTCAAAAGAGCTAGAAATGGTGCAAAACAACCAATTACTACAAGCTCTTGTGCTGAGGTCACTCCTTCAGAGACAGATAGGCTGCTCAAGGCTCCCCACTCCCACTGGTGAGCAAAGAAACTTCCTTCTATCCAAGTAAGGCAATGGACAACACAGGAACTACACCACAGCCCAGAATACAGCAAAGCCTGTATACTGGTCTAAACTAGTCGAGGAGAGGTGGGAAAACAAGGATATTTGGGGTTTTTTTGTTTGTTTTTGAGATAGAAAGCACACAGAAATGCAGTAAACAGTAATAAATCAGTTACACAGGCTAGCACACTTTAGTGGGCAGCCTCAACAGTTAAATTTAACAAACAAACAAACTTTCGACTAATTTTCGACCAAATGTAACTTTAAGTGCAGATAATATATAATGCAACAAACAGCTAAAAAAACAGTTTAAGCTTGTTTAAAGTAAGCAAGAGAAGGTATTTTAGGTAAAAAACAGCAAAACATACTTAAATCAGGAAAGTAGTCGCTTTTCTCAGTTCTCTGCTGCTAGGACCACTCTGCAGGACCACGAGGAGCTGTTTCTGAGTAGTATAGCCAGAAAAAAACACTCAGAGGCGGATTTTAAACAGGGAACTTCAAAAGAGCTAGAAAACGACCAAAACAACCAATTACTACAAGCTCTTGTGCTGAGGTCACTCCTTCAGGGACAGATAGGCTGCTCAAGGCTCCCCACTCCCACTGGTGAGCAAAGAAACTTCCTTCTATCCAAGTAAGGCAATAGACAACACAGGAACTACACCACAGCCCAGAATACAGCAAAGCCTGTATACTGGTCTAAACTAGTCGAGGAGAGGCGGGAAAACAAGGATTGTTTTTTTTTTGTTTGTTTTTGAGATACAAAGCACACAGAAATGCAGTAAACAGTAATAAATCAGTTACACAGGCTAGCATACTTTAGTGGGCAGCCTCAACAGTTAAATTTAACAAACAAACAAACTTTCGACCAATTTTCGACCAAATGTAACTTTAAATGCAGATAATACATAATGCAACAAACAGCTAAAAAAACAGTTTAAGCTTGTTTAAAGTATGCAAGAGAAGGTATTTTAGGTAAAAAACAGCAAAAAAATACTTAAATCAGGAAAGTAGTCGCTTTTCTCAGTTCTCTGCTGCTAGGACCACTCTGCAGGACCACGAGGAGCTGTTTCTGAGTAGTATGAATATGAAATTACTAGTATATATGAAATTACTAGGACCACATCACTGAAAGCTCACTTCACTGAAAACTCATTTCTTTGAAACTCATTTTAATGAAAGTTATAAATGGCCTTTTCCCCACTGTAGTGCGACCCTGGAGTTAGTATATAAAGTAAGGGGGGTGGGGGCAGTACCCCCCCACACATATTATAACATTTTTAAACAAGACACAGTGATACTTACAAGTGCAATAAATAACTCTTTCCAAAAGAGAATAGACCTGCGGTGGTGGTGCTGCGGTAGCATTGTCACCTCTCAGTAAGACGCTGTCCGGTTCGATACTCAGCTAGAGTGTCTTCTGCGTGGAGACATGTGTGAATGGGCGTACCTTCATTGAAGGTTGTGCGTCAGGGCTGGTAACTCGGTACGTGAAAATCAACTACCAATTATTAGCAGACCGGAGTTCCGCTGTGGGACCCCTAACCGGGAAAAGCCGAAAGAAACAAACAAAATATGTGGGGGGCGTTGCCCCCCACACCCCCCCAATCTAGGAGGCTGTGGCCCCCACACACACCCTTACTTTATATACTAACTCCAGGGTCACACTACAGTGGGGAAAAGGCCATTTATAACTTTCAGCAAAATGAGTTTCAGTCAAGTGAGTTTTCAGTGAAGTGAGCTTTCAGTGAAGTGGTCTTAGTAATTTCATTTTCAATCAAGTGAGTTTTCAATCAACAGTAGTAGACCCATATATATATATATATATATATATATATATATATAAATATATATATTATATATATATATATATATATATATATATATATATATATATATATATTACTCAGTACAAGGGGCAGAAGTGAAGGAAAATGCAAGCCAGATTCCTATGCTGTCAGAATCTAACAGTTGTAGAGGAGATATGGTATGCAGAATATATGTGAATGAGCAACTCATACTGAATAAAAGCACTAATGTGCTTCAGAGAAAGATAGACCATGAATCAAGGTGGTTATCCAACATAGCATTAAAATACTGTTTTATAAATCTACTAACTATCCAGAAGCCTGTCTCCAATGTTATTGGTTGTCAAATTACTAGGGCCATGAAGGCTAACAGCATTACAATGGAAGCATTCTGTGGGCAAGTAAATCTTGGAACACATAAAGATTGAGCCTCACAGAGACACATATATGGCAAAAATATATATAGTTGTATGAACTTGACATGAATACATATAGGCATATGTAAACACATCTACAGACATACAAGCAGTACAAATAAACAATCACAGCAAGGAAAAGCTCTGCTGTAATCTGTTGGTACTCTAGTGGAGGACAGCTTTTCACTACTTATACTGACAAACAATCGGGGCTATAGGGAAGCCCAAAAGCTGTAGTATATAGCAAGACAGTGGTCTTTGTTACTGAGTACAAAGCCTTAATGAGTTGTAAATAGAGAGTGGTACACAAGAATGAGAAATAAGCCAAACACTGCTCTACAAACTGCATGATCCGCTCCTTAGCTGTGTTCCTGAAGGTGTTTAGTACAACCCTGAGTGTGTTTTTGTGTGTGTGTGTGTGTGTGTGTGTGTGTGTGTGTGTGTGTGTGTGTGTGTGTGTGTGTGTGTGTGTGTGTGTGTGTGTGTGTGTGTGTGTATATGTGTGTGTGTGTGTGTGTGTGTGTGTGTGTGTGTGTGTGTGTGTGTGTGTGTGTGTGTGTGTGTGTGTGTGTGTGAGTGTGTGAGTGTGGGTGTGTGTGCGCGAGCACCTGTGTGGATCTTTGTGTCTGTGTATAGTTCACAAAGCTGAAGCTGAAGTAGTAAGTGTCCCATACTCCACCTGGATCAGTACTTCTAAACTTGCACATATCAGAACTACATGGCCAAGTGAAATTCAGCATTCATTAAGTGAATTGCTGTCTACCTTTCCCTACAGCATCTTATTTCCCACTGCTTAGATCATTACGTACCTGCAAAGGTCATAGGTTGACATTGCACACTCCCTTTCTGTATCGTATTCTACTGCTCCAGAGTGAATTATATTATTAATCTTCAGGGTGTATAAGCTGAGATGGCATACATATGTTCTGTACTGTGTACTACTGCCTCACTTATTGTGATATTACTGAATTTCAGGTGCACAGGCTGACACTGTAAATTACCTTTTCATACTTTTTCCATTACTACAGACCCTATGGTATCATTAAACTCCAGCGTGCATGGGATTTCATGCTATGAACCCTGCCTGAATGTACTTCCGCTGCTGCCATGTTGCACCCCTCCACTGCTAGCAGAGCTGAATATGCATATGGAATGCAATGCATTCTGATCTCATGCACATTATGTCTTATTTTTTCTCTGTAGCCCCCTGAACCGCACATCAACAAATGCATGACCCTGTTTACAAATTGCACATCTGTCAGTCTAGTGACAATGACACTCTTCACCCTATATCTCACAACCAAAGAAGATGTCATGAATCAACCTACTTATCTGAAACCTTAGGTTAAATCAGAGACAGTTGCAGTGAATAGCAGCAGAGATTACACTAAGTAGGTTTAAGCCTCTCTGTTATTACTTGACCTGTCTTAACCACTACGGCTAGCTTGAGCCTTCCATATATGAAAACTTGAGGATTTGCTTGCTGCAGTTTTCTGCAGATAAACGCAGTCAATAATGTGATGCATACCTGCTTACCAGATCAATTAACATAACAATCATACTAGTGAACACTAGTTCCTTTCCATACGTGGTTTGAACTAGGTCTTGAGGGTTATGAATATCAAAGAAGAACCTTGCAGATTCACCTTCAGAGGTACAGTAATAAGGTCTAAAAAACATTGATAGTAAATGTTAATGTACACAGGGTTAAGAATACAGGGGGTAAAGGTCAGGATGGAAGCTTCATGCCTATAGAACATGATTCGGCACATGACCATGCAAAGGGTTAGTCATTTCCTGTTTATTTCGTTAATTAATTTATCTGTTTAGTTTTCTGTACAGCACGTGCAAACTGGTATAGTCTGAGAAATGGATACAATAATTCTGAATGCAAACAGAGTTACTTTGGAGTCATTGATCAACAGCTTTCATTTATGAAATACAAAGTCAGTCTTCAAAATCCTGGCTGGTTACAGTCAGACATTTATAGAAAGCATACAAACGTTTTCATGGCTGCATGTCAGACATATTGAAGTGATGCCTGTCACTAGCGGTGAGCTTTGGGCATGCATTTAGTGAGACACTCTGAATAATTAGAAGTGTATTTTATGTTTTGCCCATACAATTACAGTTGTTTATAAGTCTGAATCAGCTAGAGTAGCACAGAAGTGACAGCAGCCCACTATGGCAGGGAATGTGTCTTCTCCAGTGGTGAAAAGAAGACAATACACCTCTCCAAAGGAAATTAAGGCATTCAAACCTCCATTCCAGTTTGGGTGGAGAGTTGAGAGTAAAGTTGAGAGCATTGAAGCTGCAGGTTAACTCCATCACAAAAGAGGACTTGGGCTGCTGCTGAGAGGCAATCATAATAGGAAAGGAGGCTGTGATGTGAGGACGTTCATCACTTAATCGCTGTCATATGTGCTGTGCCCCAAAAGCACACAAGTCACAAGGTTCTTTCCAGCTCAAGAGGCCACTCGTCTCTTCAAGGGGAAACATCAAGCTCATTTCTTATTGGCGGTGCATCGTTGCAGGTGAACTGCTAAGAACGGCCCTTGCAACTCTACAACATGTTGCAGAGCTTGCACTAAGTAGCAGTACACACGTATGACAAAGAAATCTTCCAAGATAAAGTATTATTTACAAACACGGTTTTTCATAGGTCTCTCAACCCTCTTTCTTCCTTTTCCTCATAAGGTCATAATTTTATACTGACAAAGTAAAGGCACATGCATGACTATATCGAGAGTTAAATAGATGAAGACCCCCAAGCCACAAAAAATAAATAAACCAAGCAGCACAATTACATTTTTTTTTTTTTTTGCTTTTGAATTAATAGAGCTTTGTTGATGAAGTCAGAAAAGAAATGATATGAAGCTATAAATACATATTTCTAGCAGGGGTGATATGAAGCTATAAATACATATTTCTAGCAGGGGTGATATGAAGCTATAAATACATATTTCTAGCAGGGGTGATATGAAGCTATAAATACATATTTCTAGCAGGGGTGATATGAAGCTATAAATACATATGTCTAGCAGGGGTGATATGAAGCTATAAATACATATGTCTAGCAGGGGTGATATGAAGCTATAAATACATATTTCTAGCAGGGGTGATATGAAGCTATAAATACATATTTCTAGCAGGGGTGATATGAAGCTATAAATACATATTTCTAGCAGGGGTGATATGAAGCTATAAATACATATTTCTAGGAGGGGTGATATGAAGCTATAAATACATATTTCTAGCAGGGGTGATATGAAGCTATAAATACATATTTCTAGCAGGGGTACTCCATCATTATTGATTGGTGTCCACCCATCTGCAATGAAATGGTTAACCTGGGAGTAGTACAGACTCTCCCTCACTTAATAATCAAGATATAACAATTGGTAGACATTCATACTGTCAGACCCATTAAATGAACACAAGTTTGAATAACATATTTTATTTGTTTATTTGTGTAATTTGTTACTAACTAGTCAGAGTCACCTCAGTACAAGGCCTGCAAATACTGAAGATAAAAGAAAAATATAGAAGGTTCCCCATTCATACAAGTCACAAAATAAAAGCCAATGCTCATCTAATTGATTTAATAAAGCTGATAATTAGAACCAAATAAACGGGAAGAAAACAAAATAAATAAATGCATACACGCATGCATACATACATACAAAAATAAATAAATAGATAAGACAACTAAAAAACAGTAAACATTTTTTTTTCAAAGAACAAGCACCCCTCCATCCTTTGCCATATTTTCATACTCTTATGTGTAATTGTATTAACTCTGAGAATGAAAACCCTCCAGGAGAAAATACTTACCGGGCAGCACACTAACAGTGCCAGTGGTTCAACAGGTGGTACATTCCTCTTTAATCCCAGGAACATCAGAAGGCTAAAAAATACATCACTACACCAGTACTGCCATTCTAGCACAACATAGAGAGGTAATTCTGAGGTACCATCCCTTGGATTAGATATTAAACCAAGGCATTGTAACTCACAGGCTGTCAAAGATCCATGTAAATTATCAAAAACAGAAGAGATAGTTTCAACTTTCAGTTGAAAAAAAATATATATATATATATATATATATATATATATATATATATATAAAACATTGTATTACAAAATACACATAAATTATTGTTAAACCAAAATTGTAGTTTTATACTCCATCCCTCACTTTTTTCTTTAACAACATCTTGATCTGACATATATCACTAATTGCATTCCAGATATAGTTATATAAAACCTTTGTACATGTATCTTCCCTAGTAAGCATAAGAAACAACACAGCATTTTTTTCAAGATACAATACCCTCTTCATGGTGCAAACACATAACATCCAAAAGGAAATTCTATCCATGTTAACCGTATTTCTGGACAATGAAGCATTTCTACTATTGTTCTCCAAAAAAACTTGAACATATTCCACATGTAATGTATCATTTCATCAGTGTCACTCATACTATTAAGACATAATATTTTTCATATAATTTATATTTCATTAGGACTGTACATCAAATATTTACATAACTGAAAAATCAGAAAGACTCATTCTACTCAATTACTTTCACATTTTTATTGTCACCTTATATATTTCATTCAATGATTCTCATCCATTTATGATATATTTTGCCATGATAATTTCATACTATTCTTTTCATGAAGTTACAGAAAAGTTAACATTTCTATAGTTTAACCTGTTTTCTGACATTGTATATTTTTGGCAGATGTTTATCTTTCACATTGTTAACACAGTCATACAAAGAGACATCCTGGCTAACAACAGGAAAAACAAAGCTCCTACTTAAGAGTGAACCTGCAAGCTACCCTAAAAATTATAGACCAGTAACTTGCCTTTCCACAATGTATAAATTATACACTGAAATTGATGGTGACAGAGTTTATAGTCATTTAGAAGAAAACTCAATTATGGCAATAGAACAAAGGGCAATAAAAGAAAATCATATGGAACAAAAGATCATTTGTTGTTAATTAAAGTCATAGTGGAAAACTGTAAAAAGGGGAAGAATTTAAGTATGTCATGAATTGACTACAAGAAAGCATTTGATAGTATCCCACATTCATTGATAAAAGAGTGCTTAAAAATGTATAGGACACATGCTACACTGATCAACTACATTACAGTGACCATAAAACAGTGGCAGACCACTGTGCAATTAAGCCATGATAAAGGACAAATTATTATTCCAGGAATAAAAATTTAAAGGGGGATATTCCAGGGTGACTCTCTCTTAACACTGCTATTCTATCTTGCACTTAACCCATTAAGCTGTCTACTTAGCAGCTTAGGCCATGGCTATAATTTGGCTCCTAGAAAAAAACAAAGTGTAAAGACTTCTCATCTTCTGGTTGTCGATGATTTAAAACTGTATATCTCATTAGACGAAGAACTGAAAGTACAACTACAAGTTGTCAACATTTTTCAGAAGATACAAGAATGTAATTTGATCTTGATAAATGTGCAAAAGCAACCTTTAAAGCAGGAAAACCGCAGCACCAGGAAAACATCAGTTTGGGACAAGAATGTGATATAAAAGAACTTGAGCAAGAGGGAGTATATAAATATTTGGGAATGGATGAAGGATCAACAATAAAAAATGAACAAATGTGAATAAAACTTAGTAAGGAATACTTTAGAACATTTAAATTAATCCTGAAAATAGCATTGACATCTAGGAACGAAATTTAAACTATAAACCAATTTGCTCTTCCTATCCTAGCTTAATGTTTTGGAGTGATTGGTCCCAAAATGTGTTGGATAGATTAGACAGGAAAACAAGAAGGATGCTTCATGCTCATGTATATATTCCCTGTTCTGAAGGAGATGTTGGCCTCCTTGAAATTGATTACATGTATAGATCTGCAATCGTGGGACTCCACACATATCTGCTGACCTCACAAGACCCAAACTTAGTGAAAGTTTTGAAACATGAGTAGGATAAATCTAAGATGACCTCTCTGCTTAGTTTATCAGAAGCATATTGGCATCAAGCAGAAATGGAAATCAAAGCAGAAGTAAATAAAAATCAGGCAGCAACTGAATGTGCCAGAAAACAAAATAAATAATATAAGGTGAATGATCAGATGAGATGGCAAGAAATGTGGAAAATGCATAAATATAGTTGCAAGCATATAAAACTCTTGGAACAACCTCATGTTGATCAGGATCAAACACAGGAATGGTTAAGCAGAGGTGAATTTAAACCAAAAGATGAAAGGTTAATATTGGCAGACCAAGACAGTGGACTACGTACACATTGGTTTACAAAGTCCATTGAACACGTGGGGGAAACAGACAAATGTAGGCTTTATAGAACAGATTTGGAAACATTCACACATCTTGCTGCTGGGTGTGACATACTGGTGGCAGAAGGACTGTATACTGAAAGGCATAATAACGTGGTAAGACTGTTGCATTGGGGATTGTGCAAACATTATGGTATTGAAGTGGCTGAAAAACACTGGAATCATGAGCCACAAATCATTATAAAAAAATGGTGGTTTATATCATATAGTTAGTATATTAACTATATGATATCAATTAATAAATTAATATTAATATATAATTAATCAATTAATTCCTCTATCTGCTTTGCACCCACTGCATAAAGTGTCCTATATAAATGTCGCTAGCTGAAAACTACTCACATGGAATGTTCTCATGTATATACTCTGTATTGCTTGTATAATATCTTTGATTTGAGAATGATTACTTATGTACTTTTTTTCACCAATTGTATAAGCTGCCAATAATAAGTACTAAATGTCTTTATTAATGTAAATTCTGCATTGTATCTGAAATGTCTTATATGTGGAGCTTTTCTCCTTGGGACTCCACTGAAAATGGGCACTTCTGGCCCAGCTGGACCATCCCAGTAAACAAATGCAAATAAATAAATAAATAAATATCACATGGGATCACCCATTACCAACAGTTCAAAAATAGATGTGAGAAAAGCAGATATAATGGTCCATGAAAAGGAGATAAAAGTAGCATTGATAATTGAAATTGCTGCACCCAGTGACTACAGTGTCTTACATACAGAGAGACACAAAGTCATAAAATACCAGGATTTGCAGGCAGACATGAGGGCAATGTGGAAGAAAGATACTCAGACAGTTCCAGTAGTAGTAGGAGCAACGGGTCTTACAAAAAAGAATTTACAGTCTTACTTAGATAGGTTACCGGTACATGTAACTCCCTACAAATTGCAGGGGTCATTACTGGTCACATTGCAGAAGCTGCAAAGAGCATTTCTTGATAACATCAAAGATCGAAACAATACTGATTTTATGACCTTTAATCATACTTTGACTTAGGAATGGCGTCCATTGCTGTCATGGTATTAGAAACTTAAAAAAAAAGAGAGACATATCTTTTGTTTCAATAACTGCCTAAGAATTTGGATGACATCATGAAGTTGATTTAATGCATAATGCTGATGATATTAAGCAAATTGATAGCATGGTATTCTGAAGTCTTCGGGTGGTATTTACAGTCATTGCACAAACATGTAAAGGCATCTGCCACTGTTTGCAAGTAAGTGCAGCAAAGGCATGGTTCATAGAGGCCACTTATACTAACGTGATGGGCATGAATACATTTAAGCAAAGGAAGTAATAATAAGACGGTAATGAGAAATGATGCAAAACCTTGCATGCTAATAAGTCCTTCTCCCTTCTGTTTGCAATTCATAGTCATATTTTGATGTGTTTCTGCATCATGACCAGATTTGTCATAAAAGGCGGAGTCACTCCTTTTCGCTCTAATTTGCAGTTGGAAGAGATGTCTTCTCTTGCTGCTAGCTTTGCTGTTTCCTGGTGTGAGCTGATTGTCTTTGCTGAGCAAAAACTGTTTGAGCTCAGCAGCACTAACAGACCAAGAAGGTGGAGAAACAGACAGAGAATAACTCATCATCATTCTGAAAATCAAGAAATCCTTGATTAATTTAGAGTGGACATGGATATTGTAAGGGTTTTACTGAGCATGCATGGTCCTTACATGGGTATTGGGAGAATGCACTGCCTTCCTATCTCTGTGGATAGTAAAGAATGTATTGCTCTCACTAAACTTGCTGTTGTGACCTTCCAGAAACAGACTGGGGTCATCCTGGGTATTTTGCAGGCTTCTACCTTGCGGATACTTCAGCAGTACCTGGACATACTCTTGGCACATGTGGATCAAGTACATATATTTTCCAATGTCACTTAAGGACCAATCCCGCATTGCGTGTGCCTTCTGTGGGGTGGTACATTTCCATGACATGTGTAGTATATATACATTGCAATCATGTTGCAATAAGGAGCCCATCAGGTCCATGGGGGAGGGGGTAGCCCTGATGACTCAGATTGTGACTAGTCTATTTGTGAAGGTGGTCTCCCCAGTCTTAATTCTTGGGTCCTTCAGGCCAGCTGGCTATCCAGGCTGTTACACAGGGATTTATGCCTAATTCCATGAGTTTGTTTCTATATCCATTTACATCTACCATGACTGAATCACACTGACATCTGTGGTGCAATGAATTGAGTGTGTGGGTGACTTGTCTGAACCAGCTTCCTAACAGGCAACTGACCATTATTTTCTACTTGTTCAGCCTCTTCAGTGGGGCATCAGTATGCGACACAATTTAAGAAAAACGCATTTAAGTTCCTCAGCATATGTTGGCCTATGTTTGAAGTGCATACTATATGTGGTGGGTGTAGCATGTGTGTTTCCGACAACCTAATTGTTATTATGAGTGCTTGTACGTGAGTGTTTAGCGTCATTGTGTATATACAGCTCTCTCATACTGCATCTGTTTCTTTAACTCATTCACTCCAGAGCAGCTCAGAAAAAGCTGCCTGCTTAATTCCACCATAGGAACTCCTCACAGCAAGAGGTTCTCTGATTCGATTCTCGGCTGGGGTGCCTTCTGTGTGGAGTCTGCATGTCCTCCCTGTGGTCGCGTGGGTTTCCTCCAGGTGTTCCCGTTTCCTCCCACATCCCAAAGAAATGCAGTAGGTGGATTGGACACTCTAAATTAGCACTAGGTGTGAGTGTGTGCATGTGTGTGCGCCTTCTGTGGAAGGTTGGGCACTGGGCTGGTAACTCGACACTGTAAAACTCCACTGACAATCATGAGCGGACAGATGATCCGCTGTGGTGACCCCAAACTGGGAAAAGCCGAAAGAAGAGGAAGAACAGTGCAGGTTGAGCTCATTTTCAGAAAATCCATTTGTAATACCATACAGAAAACAAATGTTCATAACTCTTTAACTATAAGAGCTTGACTAAAAATGTAAACTCGAAAGTTGTTCAGTAGACACTGACCTTTCTAACAGTGTAAATGTTGATAGTGCGTATCAAAGTCATTATTAAATATTTGGCAAGGAATGTTGATATTGCGAATATTTTTACATTTTTGGAAAAGCAAAGCACGATATCTTGGTCAATGTACCATGTAGAGCCATGCAATTTGTATTTAATTTGTTAGTATGAATATCAGCTTTAAAATGATACCTTAACCATTACTGTGTGATGCTCATTTATTGAGATATTCACAGAAATATGATTAATATATTATTTCTCATAATTGATAAATAAACAAAGCATAATATCTCATCACCTGTAGCAGACAGAGCCCACATATCATTGTAGAAGTTGTGCGTCTCAATGTCAGCTTCAAAATGATGCATCATTTGTGTGATCACCATGCTCCCTTGCAAAGATATGGGCATAATAATGAGAAGTATTGGAAATGTATAATTTTCATAATCCTACAAGACTAAACAAACTGTGATATCTGTACATGTGTACTGTGCACAGGCACAGTTCTTTTACCATGTTGTAAGGTGTAAAACTGTCTTCAAATGAGGTATTACTTGGCACACTGACATGCTCCCTTAAGTTTTTTACCGAAATATGAAAAAAATCAAAATTTTCATAACCTCCGAAACAAACTTTGATAGCTGTACATGTGTACAACATACAGGGATAGTTCTTGTACCATGTTGGAACTATCAATACTGTCTTCAAGATGAGTTATTACTTGACACACTGACATGCTCCCTTGCAAAATTATTTACCAAAATATGAAAAAAATCATAATTTTAATAACCTAAGTCTGAAACCAACTTTAATATCTGCACATCTGTACAACATACAGAGACAGTTCTTTTACCATGCTGGAACTATCAATACTGTATTCACAATGAGGTATTACTTAGCACATTGACATGCTCCCTGTATTAGTAAGCCCTTCCTGTCATCTAAACTCTACATATGCCTGATAAAAGCAGACTAAAAAAAGAAGTATTGCAGGATGATCCTTGACATATTCGATTGTACGTGGTAGCACTCTCCTCACCAGCTCCTTACCACAGTTATTTGCCAAACTCAGAAAAATATATTTTACAAGACACATTTCATAACAGAGTTTTACTTACTATACTGGTCCTATTTGGTCATGGGTGTTTTGCATTCTTCTCACAAGCTGCATGTTACCAATCCTGCATAGCTCTCCTCACACCATTGTGGAGGTCAGTCAAGAACAATGCAATGCCCTCCTCAGTTAGGTGAATGCTGTCCCTTCTGAACAGGTGAACATCTTCCACGGTGATGCTTTCATGGCAGATTGTAGATCCACCAACCCTGTGCATCAAGCCATGCATGAACCCATTCTGTAAACATCTGGCCTTGTGAGCTGCCCATTGACTGTTTGCTGTTTTCCATATCTGTCGAGGAATTATACCAAACCACACAAAATGACAACGTGGCCATCAAGACTGCAGGTGTTCAAAAGTTGCTGTGATTTGAAACTGTAGCCTTCGGAGTGGTTGACTAATGACATCATTCCCTCCAATGTGTAACACAAGAATGTCGGGCTCAGGGTAGATGGAATACTTCTCTTCCAACAACTGCAGTACTCCGCTCCAATGCATACTTCTTCTTGCAATCCAGTATACCTTCACACTGGATGTGGGGAAGCTCAAGTTGCACCAGTTTTCAGTTTTGGAGGCATGGCTGGCAGCCCAGTGAATGTAGGAATGGCCACATACCCACACTATCACTTGTCATTCTCTTGGTCATGAAGCCATGTCAGTGTCAGAAGGTGGACAAACCTGCACAGGAAAGAAAATGCAAACAGATTACTACTGATGTTTGACAGATGTATTGGAAGACTACATATATATGTATATCATATGCATTATCTGGTT
This sequence comes from Protopterus annectens, assembly GCF_019279795.1. Classification (NCBI taxonomy): domain Eukaryota; kingdom Metazoa; phylum Chordata; order Ceratodontiformes; family Protopteridae; genus Protopterus; species Protopterus annectens. Next base: position 951,208,909 of record NC_056737.1, on the reverse strand, counting down.
AGCCCATCCAAATCTTCCATCCTATCCACAGGGGCAGTATTCTTTGCATTAGGTACATAAGTGGTGATGACGCTTCAAAGGTACATACCTACTACCCGTGAAAACAGCAAATTACACACAATGACTGACAAGGGGGCACAGAAAGGGCACATGCAAATGGAAAAAGGAGGGTAAGGACTGCCACTCCACTAATATGCTGAGGACAGGCATGGGGCTTCAGGTTGTGGGCATCTGAAGTGTCCCATACCTGTCCTTGCCACCCACTCAGACTGCTGTTAGCAGCAATGACTCCCAATTGCATGCAATGCCAGCACTCTGCCTTACCTCTGCCTTTTCCATTTACATGTGTCCTTTTGGCAATGGCCATAAGGACTGAAATGGGGGTAGGTAATGTAAACCCTCTTTCCTTGACCTACATACATTTACTACACCTTAAGGGAGGGAGAGTGAGTGGAGAGCTACACCACTTTCCAGTGATTCCCAGAACAGCAGAAGATGCAGTCTAACCTTACCTGAAATACTGCATGGGTGGACACTGACAAGGGGGCACAGAAATGGCACATGTAAAGAGAAAAAGCAGGGTAAGAACCGCCACTCCACTAATATGCCAAGGAGAGGCATGGGGCTCCAGCTGGTGGTTATCTAAAGTGTCCCATACCTGTGCTGGCTGCCCACTCAGACTGCTGATACCACTATTGTCTTGCAACCTCCTTCAGTGTCAGCAGTCTGCCTTAACTCTTTACATGTGCCTATTCAGCAATGGACCTAAGGGATGAGGGACGGAAGTAACTCGCTAATTGCTGCCCTGACCTTCATACATTTACTACCTTCACCTACATACATTTATTACATCTGAAGCGAGGGAGACTGAGTGGTGAGCTACATCAAGGCAACATGTGAAAAGACCAAGGCTAACCCAGGCTTTATATTTTTGCATGTGTCCTTTCCTGGAGGGAAACATTGCACCACAGTGGCATCCCCAAGGCCATGCTTACCTAGGACAGCAGCACAATGGGACTAAGCTGAAGAGTCTCCAAGTTCTCAACTGCAATCCAGGTGGATCATAAGACATGGTGGCAGGGTGTGCCCCCCGCGATGCATCCACCAACACAAGACATACACATCTTGATTTGTTTTGTGCATCACAACATATGCCATTCCTGACGTTAGTAACCCACTAGAAATTTATGGCCAAGATACTCACCAAAGCATTGCACACACAGGTTGACCTTGCAAGTTGGGCACCCCTATGATGGCTCAGCACATTTACCCTTGCTGGCGCAGTTTTTGCATCTTGATTTATGCCATTCACCGGAAAGTGAGAGCCATGCTCAAATCAGCTCACAGCCTCTGGGACAGTAATCTCACTGCATCTTTTCCTCTTCGTGTAACTGGTAAGTAGATGCAAGCCTAGGTTCCTTTAAAACTGTAACTGTGTTGCTGGAGTAGCACATCCAGAGTGTGACAGTTGCTGCCGCATGTTACTTTCATGGAATATAATGACTGCATTGACAATGGCCACATTCCATAAGAACCAGAACAAGTACAGTCACCATTTGTGGGCCTTTCTGGCAGTGGGATACTGTGTCCTGAGCTGATCTACTTGGTCCACCCCATTCATGTAACTGTTGTACATGTTTAAAACTGGTGGACAGGGCACCAATGCCTTGCTTCCATCACGCTCTCCCCTGTGTATGCTGGAGACTGGCAAGGTTGGGTTACAGTTAGTTGACAGGAGGAATACTGGGTTGCTATCCTTCCATTCAGTAGCTAGCAGTGGCCCATTCTGCAATTGCTTGTAGTAGCCTCAAGCTGCTTTTCCGATGGCCTGTCTGTTGAATGTTAGAGGCCATCCTGACCTATTGGTGCACATGGTTCCACAACAGTATAGATCATCTTTCAGCAATTGCTGTGCCAGCAGGACAGAGGTGAAGAAGTTATCAAAGTAAATGTGATGCTTCTTGCCAATCAGTCCTCTAGTTAAGTCAACCACAACTCTGTGTGCCAGTCCGACCTCTGTATTCTGCTCCATTTTTCCAGTGTATACCTGGAATTCACATACATACCCATTGGTAGAGTCTGCCAACACCCTCACCTTAATGTCATTCCTCTTGGGCTTACCAGGCATAAACTGTCTAAATGTCAAGCATCCAATGAAGCCAACCTTGGCTTCGTCTACAGCCACCTCACGATGCACATTGTGACGTGTCCTACATGCATGAAGTATTGCATCCAGTATTGGCCGTACATGATGTAGCCTGTCATGACCCATAGAGCCCTGTGGTAGCCTCAGGCTGTTATCGTTGCAGTGGAAGTATTGCTGAATTTTTTCAAACCTATCTCTGGTCATGTACTCTGGTATTGAGAAGTGACCATATACAGGGTTCATTTCCCAGTATTAAAAGTTTAGCGTTCTTTGGTGATTACCGTGTGTTTCTTCAATTTTATGAACTGTTCCGATAACGATTTTTTCACTTAATTTACATAATTTTGGTATTGCAGTGGACGTTCTAGGAGGGGATCAAACTAGCCTTTTGCATTTGCATTTGAAAATTGATCGTTGAGAATGACTTTGTCTATTAAGAGACTGCTAACAAAATCTAATAATCCCTTACTACAGACTCAAACCCAGGTGGGGAATCCTCAAGACATGGCCATAGGTAAAGATATGAATGAATTAAACAAGTTGCTGAATGTGTTGGAGAAGAAAGTTAATAACTACAAACAGCTTCAATGGCAAAGGTTTAGTTTTTTGGCATACCTAGAACTGGGTATTGTACCACGGGGGCTACGAGTGTTGAAAATGCCCTCCTATGGTAATGTCTATGAAGATTTGTTGGTAAAGTGGCAGCAGCTTAACCTGGAGTTAAGTGCTAACTACATGAGGCTTATGAATAACTTTTTTGAAAATGTTGAGAAAACCCTGATGGAGGAAATAGAACTATGTGAAGGACAGGTTCTAGAGATGCTCAAGGGTGATAGCTCTAATGACTACTATCAAGCCTTTATAGAAAAAGTGCACTTAATGGATACCAGAAGCAAAGAAAAAACGGAAATTACACCGAGACATGGAGGACTTTAAAAATGGCCACATCTTTTCTTGGCCGAAAGCTGAATATAAACGTTTTAATACATTTAGCAAACAACCGCAGCAAAGTGAAGGCAATAGAGTTGTAACTAGATCATTAGATCAGCTGGATGATTTCAGTGTGCCGCTCGTTACAGCAGAGACGACAACCAATCAGCAAGCACGTGCATCACTCAACGTCGTGGGGAAGATGCATCGAAAGGAGATGAGGTTGTAATGGAATTAACTGCAGAATGCAGAAATGTGAATACATCCAGTACATCATTTTCGACACTACAGAAGACTGAACTTAAGGGAAAGAGACAAACGGAAATATCAGCTTTTTTACCTTTTCGGTTAAAGCAACCAGAAAAGGTAATACCGTAGAAGCCCCATTCGGAGAGGAGTCCTATGTTAAAGACAGTACAACAGCATTCGCTGCAAGGGGCAAAGAGACAAAACAACAGCCCGAAGAAAACCAACAAAACACCTCGCAGATGAGTATAGTTACACCATGGATGAGGGAAGGTACTGTAAACCTAACTCAGCGATGTTTTTCTGATGAACATTTTGAATTATTAGGCAAAGGACTTAAGTTTGTACCCTTTGCTATGGACAATATAGTGAATGCAATTGTTGACCTTAAGCTATTTGTAAGGAATTTAATGTTAAAATTGTTGTTTGCAAACTCTACTTCTAGTAATTCTGCTTGTAAAAAATTGAGTGTGTTTATTCCACAATTATCTCCGGTTATATTAGCATTTACAAATAAAGTAGAGATAGAATTAAGGTCTCTATTTGCTAGGAAACATGAGAATGTAATGAAATACAACTTAACTTATGATGAATACCGAGCCCTTATCAATTTGAAAAATGATAATGAGATAATTATTAAACAGGCAGATAAAGGTGGGGCTACAGTGATAATGGACAGAGCTTATTATATGAATAAATTTAATAATTTTCTTTCTGATACCAATACATTTAAGAAAATAACATTTCTGGAAGTAAAAGACCAGATAACGCAAGTAAATATGACAATATATGATATGCAACTGAATAATGATATATCATTAGAATTGTTTAATTACTTCTCTGTTCCATGTCCCAAAATACCACAGATTTACGGGATACCAAAAATGCATAAATCATTACAAGACCCCCCCACTGAGACCTATTGTCTCAGGAAAAGGGTGGGTGACTGAACCAATCTCGAAATATTTACAAAAAGAACTGGCTAAGATTTTACCCAAATGTAGTAGTATAATAAAAGACACGACACATTTTTTACAGAAACTGAATACATGGTATAGAAATGCTCCTGATGATTATATCTTTGTGACGCTTGATGTGGAATCATTATTTACTGTTATACCCATTGATTACGGTGTGGAAGCAGTAAGAAGGTTGTTGTTAATGGACTCTACTATGCAACCATGTGAGGTAGAAAATATATGTCTGCTCCTAGATTTGGTGTTAACTAAAAATGTATTTATTTTTGATAATATCCCATATAAGCAATGAACAGGTGTTGCTATGGGGACCTCTGTGGCGAACACGTTTGCAAATCTAGTTTTATACTACTGGGAGAAGAATTATGTTTTAAGTGAAAGTAATGCACTTAACAAACATGTGAGATGTTATACTAGGTTTGTGGATGATTGTTTTTTCACTTGGGATGGAACAGAGGATGAGTTGCAAGTATATGTGTCATATTTGAACAATACGACGGATTTTTTTAAATTCAAAATGAATTGTTCATCACACAGTATGGTATTCCTAGATGTTAAATTGTATAAAAAAAATAACAAAGTGGAAACAATGGTCCATAAAAAAGATGTTCATGCAATGAGATACCTGAAGAGAACTAGTATGCACCCACCGCATATATTTAGAGGGATAGTCAAATCACAAATGATTAGGGTAAGTAGATTAACAACAGAAAATGAGGTATATGCAACAGAAGTTATAAGAATGAAGGAAGAGTTCATGAAGAGTGGCTATGCAGAAGCCATTATTAATAAGATTTGTGAAGAGGTAACTCAGGGCAGGACAAATGATTACAAACCTACATTTATTAGCGTATTACCAGAAATAGAACGAGAACCGATGACACGAAGGATACGGAATGAGAATAAAATTAGGTATGTGACCACATACAGTGGATACACATACCAAGTTTGTAAGATAATTGAAAAAAATTGGCTAATATTAATGGCTATGCCAGAGATTAAAATGCTGATTGGACCAAAACCTAGTTTTGCATATAGAAACCATCAAGCACTTAAGAGTATGTTATGTTATAAGGATTTTAAGAAAGAACAGAAGTTAGTGCAAGGCAGGCTAGGCACTTATAAATGGTATAATTGTACTTGTTGTATAGATGTTCTGGAAGCAGATAAATATTTTAAACACCCTGTTACAAATAAGAGATTTGAATTTCACTGTATGGCTACGTGTAATACAACCAAATTAGTATATCTTGCTACTTGCATGCAGTGTAATGCGTTCTGTGTAGGAAAAACAACAAGAAGGTTTAAAGATCGCATCATAGAACACAAATCAGAAATAAATAGGAAGGTGCAGACTAATGCCTTATACAAACACATAATGGAATTTGAAACACATAGGTTTAAATTCAGATGTATAGATACTGTTGAAATGGGGACAAGAGGGGGTGATATAAACAATTCTTTAGAGCTCAGGGAGTTCGAATGGATAATTAGATTACAAGCTGATACTACCCCTGGCCTGAACAGTGCTATTAGTATAAAACCTGTATTAGTTAAACGACAGCTAGATAATTTATAATTATGTTATATAACTTTAACAACATTATATTATATGTATATATATTTTTTTACATTAATTTTTGTATCGTTACATGTTTTATAAATTTTTAAACCAAAAGTCTTGTCAAAAGAACCTTTTTATCTGTAGGTATTCTATGCAATTGAAAGATTTTCATTTTATTGTTTTTATTATGTGATAATTTTTAATGGCTGGTTTGATCATGTGACTTAATTGCGACCTCTATATAAACGTAATTGAATAGGAATTATGTATGCTGATGAAGGGTTGAGAGCCCGAAAGCTTACATTAAAAGTTTAGCATTCTTTGGTGATTACCATGTGTTTCTTCAATTTTATGAACTGTTCCGATAATGATTTTTTCGCATTTCCCAGTACTGCCTGTTTTCAGGAACATGTACAATAGACATGTATATTCTGACACCTAGAAATGTGCGTATGTCTCCTGGGCAAACAGGACTTCCCCGCGTATCAACCTTGCCTAACTATCACATTCTTGAAACCCATAATTCTGAGACCATAATAGCAAAAAAAAACCCCCCCAAAAAAACACAGAAGGCCACTATGTCTACAAATCTTGAATACTGAGTCCCCCTACCAGTGTAAACCCAGAAACAAGTGCTAACATGGTCCTGCATGGGGAAAGTCCAGTAGTCAATATATTGTGGTCTTCAGTGTTTTGGTCTTTCGATGTAGCTGTGGAGTGAACCAACTACTTGGCTCCCTGTAATGCCATTCTTCTTCTGTTCCATGATTGACCTGAAGAGCAATGCTCTCTACGTGATGATTTCTGCCCCACGAAGTCCTAGCCACCTTGCTTCTCACAAGTTTTTCTTTAATTGTCTCATCTACTGTAGTTTTTGCTTTTCAAGTTGTCTCATCATCTGTAGTACTACAGTTTCCACAGCAAATTGGAGAGCCCTTTTCCTTTTAGTAACATTTAAGCCCGTCTCAAAATAAGTCTCAAATGCTGAGTCTTGTTGCCTGAGCACTAATTCTATTTCTAAACAAATCTTAAATAGTGGATCTTATCACCTGAGTGAGCACTGATGAAGCAGGCTGGACCCTCTTCTGGTCCAGAATGTTTTTTTTTTTTTTTTATATAATTGCACATTTTTTCCTATGCCATTACATTATTTCCCTGGCTACAGCCTTTCATGTTTGTAAACAGGGCTTCACTGCTAACAACTGAAACAGTCATCAAAAATATAAAGGCATTGAAAATTATTTTTGCATGCATGACAACTGTGAGCGCATAATCTTTTCAGTTGTTTTTCCTTTGCTTTAAAAGGAGCCTTATCCTCCCATTATTTGTATAAGTATGGAGACTTTAGATTAATAAAATGCATTTACTGTTAATAATGGGTGTATAATTTCCATTGTATGTTTGCAGTGCCTTGGCACATGTTAATAGCCCTTTGTTGTACAAACATCTGAACAACCCCAATCTTTTGGTATGTATTTGAAGTGCAGTATTTTGTCCATCTTTGAGCTACCCCCCCCCCCCCAAAAGGAACTTGACAGTTGTAATGGGTCCACCCAAGTTGTTGGCAAATAAAAATGTTTTGCCCCTGAAGACCTCTCTAGCTGGTGCTAGAAGTAAGCTGGTTAACACGTTTTGACTAAGCTGAAGTGCAGAAATTCCTTTTAGTCAAGATTGTTTATTTAAAGAGAGGAATCCAAGTAGTCTAGAAAAATTTGTATGACTCCTATAGTAAGAAACACCAAGTAGGTAATTAACCAGAAGATTCTCAAGTAGCAAAGCCCCTGCCTCCAGAAAATAACTGACCACTGGCAGGCAGGATAATCCCAGTTTTATTAGGTGTGCATGTTAAACACAGCATATCTCATCCCTTTTCAGCAATGTTAACTTAACAAGATGGGTAAGAGCCGCGGACGTGCACCTCTGAAAAGTTATTTTCTTACTAACATTTTGCCTACAGCAAGAAATCAATAATTCTATCTGACCAGATGCATAGATAGAAGCAATAACATGGCCAACGTACATTTACAGTGTTGCCGGTGGTTCACATTCTAACGGCTCACAAAAGCAACTAACAAGGACAGCCAGATAGCGTTTGAACTGGGCATTTGGCAGATGATTTCAAAACTAATTGCACTGAGCTAAGATATGGCAGAAAACGAGTGTCTCAAATCAGCACACATGTACGCCACTCAATTCATTAATTTAATCATCTGCCAGACTGAGTTGTAAAGTTAAAAGAACTATTAATAAAAAAAAATCCATATTAATTTCAGACAGTGAAAAACACTGCCAGTACCCCAAGAACAGCACAAACCCAGACTGGATAACAACAAAAAAAAAAATCATTTAAATAAATAACTAAAATTGTGTCCTTTATGTGATCGGGCTGTATGGCGCCCTATGCGGTTGCCTAGTTTGCCTAAGCCTAAGGCCGGCCATGCAGACAAGTTTAGTAAGTGCACTGGAGGAGTCGGCAGCATTAATAGATACTGGTATCAGGTATGGGATATAACAGCAGTTGGGTTCAGGCATGTGTGAGATGTTTATAAGGTTACCACAGGTAGGAGACAAGGGAGAAAGATGAGATATGGCACCACAATAACCCTACTGATCTTGGAACAAGAATGGAATTAGAATATGATAAAAAAGTACATAAGCACTCCAGTTAGCACAGAGGATTAAGAGGTGCTTCCCTGTATTCTGCGGTTTGATTCACTTTGCCTCTTCTGTGTAACTAGTCTGGTCAGTGACCTCAGGTATGGAATGCTTCTGCAAATATTTTACTGCACTAATGTTAAACTACATCACAACTTAAACAAGGACATCCAGGCATGGGAGGGGGGGGGGGGAGGACAGATAAAAAAGTAAAAAGAATATAAGAGCTTACCGAAAGAAACAAAAAGAGCCCAGCTGAATGGGAACTGCTAGTAGTGCGATCCGTGAAATCCTTGAATGCCGATAATAAAATAGAGGTTCCAGTGGCAGGTGAAATCTCCAAATCTTTGCAAAAAGAAAGGAAATACCTACTGCTGGACCCTCTTTTTATTTAGAGAAAAACAAAAGAAATTTAGTTTGGGGGTGGAGGTGTTATTCAAGTGGTGGCTTGGATTGCAAGAATTTGATTGGCTGCCACCACTTGCTTTATGAAGAACTTTATAACCCGATTTTCTACAAAACCTTTAATGTTACCTTAATGTAAAAATATGCTGAATCGTAACTACAGAAGGTAAATTACACATTCAGTTATGATTTTAGTGTGTTTTACATTAAGGGGAAGTACAAATCTGCATGACAGTTTGTCTCACTTGTGGGAGGCACTCTGGGGTAATGGCTTGAAATTTGTATCTTCTCATGGCGCACTTGGGTTTAAGCACACAGGCGCCATGAGAAGGTACTTGGGGTTAATGAGTTAAGCCTTAAATAGTTATCATGCGACAATTACTACAATGCCTCAGGATGCCCATATCCACCAAACTGGCTGTGGAGAAATTGGGAAAGTGCAAATTCATGCTGTCAGCACCTGTATTACATGAGCTACAAGGGTATGATGCACAAGAGGTTAATACAGGTGCTAACTAAGAGTGCTTTTAGGACTGGGCTATATAATACTAAATTTAATGGACAGTGTTCCTCAATGTGCCAACTAACTCCTCTGTGCGTTTTAATGCTCAAAGTAGTTGCTCTGCACTCACTGAGTTATTGGGTACAGTTTTGGGGTAGTTGTAAGGGGAAATTTATTTTCTAGGTGTCTGTGTCTATACAAGGCAGTGCTACCCACTGTTGTGTGATAAGCAGCAGCAAGCAAATGCACCAAATTTATTCAGCCACTGAAAACAAAGTAATTGAACTAATAAGTCCTCTGGCCACTAAAACAACTTCACTCCAAGCCCTCTATTGTGTTTCCTAACTTGGACAGACCATGCTACCACCTGCTGCCACTAGATAGATAATCCCAGTCTTTGTAATGTACAAACACAGACTAAAAGCTTACTGCAGTGTAAATCCACTCATGCTGCAGTGTAAATCCACTCATTAACCAACAGTTAGACAGCAGTGAATCCAATGCAAGTAAATCAGCAGAAAGGATAGTGAGAGGCAAATGCACTTTTTCAATATAAACACAGGCAATGACAATGAATAATTCAAGATATCAACTGCAGTTCTCTTAAAACAGCTTATACAAGAAGGATTTTACAATAAAAGTGCGTAGCTTTAGCTGGAGGGTATTGGATGCAAGAAAAACACTTATGAAGCACAGGCGAGGAAGACAAACCTTGCTGAGCTCTGTGGAAAATTACCAACAATTTGTATGCATGTATGTATGTATGTATGTATGCATGTATATATGTATGTATATAATGAAGAATCCAGATTTTCAGAGGCTATAACAGGAAACCTTCCCCTTCACATTCACTTGGAGAGAACTAAAACATATCCCTTGAGGCTTTGGTTGCCAGAATAAAAAGTGATCACATCTCTTAAGACTAATTTAAGCCAGTCTGTTTCAGGACATCTGCTAACATTTTTCCTCCATCACCCTTTTTTCAAGCAGAATACTGTCTACAAAGATGCATTTTTTTTAACTTTGCAGACATGTTTTAAAATTTATAAGTAGCTTCATAAATGAACAGCACCCTTCTTTTTTTCTGTAATAAGTAGTCACTACAAACAATTATTTTAGCTTTATTTACACACAATTTTCATTTTGAGAAAATGTCAAAACTCTGTCTCCTGATAGGTGGTTCAGATGTACAGTGATGTGCTGCACTGTACAAACTCTGCCTCTGTGGATCAGGTATGATATATAATGGATAGGGTTGGGCAGGTGAGGCACACTGGATAACCAATAAAGTGTATAGCTGAGTATGCGGGGAATAAAATGGCCATGCTTTGGTGGTGATAGTTCAGTACAGACCGATGACAGGGTGCATGTCACAGCACCATCCATTCCCATGATGCCCTACTGGACTGCCGTGGTAAATTGGCTTTTGATACTGCCATAAGATATGCATGGCACCTTAAACAGGTGTTGTTATACATGCACACCTCTCACCAAAGGAGAAAAAGCACCCTGGCAATTATTCCTAAGCAGAGACCAATGTGGTACTGAAGGCTCTTCATGATTACAGATGACAGATTTTGAGCACAGGCAAGAATAACCAGACTTTCTAGGATGGCGTGTTGCAAGAGATTGTAGACGTTGTTAATGCAGTCAGTAGCCTCAACAGAGCAGCTCTTCAAGTCTGTTGCAGGGCCACCTATATGACTGCCGATGCTCAAACAAAGACCCATGACATTGACAGGAGAAGATGGCCATGGATGGTGTCCACTGTCACGGACAACCCTTACTATCATGGGAGAGCTTCTCATGTCCCAGTCAGGAGTGATCAAAGGTCCAAAATTAAAAAGTGAAGTGTGATTCCTGCAATATGATATCAAAAGTGAATCCCAGATGGAAAACCCAATACTCTCACTCTTAAAAAGAATGAATGAGATCAATCATGGCTAGCAAGCCACAAGAAAAAGGACCAATGAAGATGTGAAGTGTAAAAAACTTTTAAAATGGGTAAGGCACTTTTCATCCTAAAAACTCGTACAGGACTACATCAGAACTAAGGGTGCCTCATACCTGGATGTAGGAGCTAAACTGGATGCACCATCTTGTACCTCCTTTCAAGGTACAACTGGTTAATATTTCCTTATGGCAACAACATGCCCTTATGGCACACCAATGCCATAATCTTATGAACTCCAGGATGCTCGACACTGTTCATCTCTTTTACAGGCCCAAAGATATATTTCCCCAACAGAAGCAAAAAAATGGTAGGGATAATGAGGCAACCACCCTGGGTGCCAAGTGTTATGGGGTATGATCGAGAAGTGTAGTTTCTGTATTCTTTTTTTATGTATCCGTATTTCTGAATGCTAGTACAGAAAATCACTTCAGTGTTTGCTGTTTGTTAAGCTGTAGCATGATAATATTTGTTTGTTTCAATTTAATAAAGTGAAAGTCCTTTTTTTTTTCTTTTTTCTTTTCCTCTTTAATTGAAGAGCTAAGGAGGTGTGGATCTGGCTGTAGGAAGTCAAAATATACAAATGTATCAATAGGTTTGCTACAGTACAAGCCAGTCCTTTTTTTATTCACTTGAAGAAATGAGAGGGTGGGGTAATATATCAGGGACTGGTACCAAGAGATAGATGTGCTAACTATAGCGTTATACGTTGGGTAGTTTTGCTTGCATTTTCTGCATAATTGCTATTTATACCTTTACTGCAACAGTGAGAAATGGAATTGTCACATATTTGCAGTGTCATGCATAGATGTTTGCCTGCTTTCACATGTGAGAGAGCCATGGGGTCCCACACCATGTGGCGTGTCATGCCTGATGTCAATGTTGCATTGGACAGTGATGACAGTGGTGGCCTAATACTAACTGTACATATGATGATGTGTGCCCTGCCCTCCTTGCTGTGTTAAAAGTGTAGCTACTGCCAAATGGACACAACTAATGCCCTTTAAGGTATAGTCTGGGTGCAGCATTGCATGCATCATTGTAATCTAGCCCATTGTTCTGGACCAGACACCACCCCTTTACCAGTGCCACAGCATATTACACCCACTTCTACCTCACATGGTCCTCCCCTGCAACAAGTTTTATTGAGGGCTCCTCATCTGGCACCTTCTCAACTGCTGGTTCTTGTCTCCCAGGTACTACAATGGCAATCCCTTGCTGTGGTTGTCTGCATATCACCATGTTGTGCAGAACTGCGCACACAGCAGAATAACTTGTTGCAGGTCCCTGAAACATACAGTGGTGTACCACCAGAGGAATCTAAGCAACGAAATGGGATTTTCATCAATCAGAGCACATGCTCATCAGGGGTGTAGGTCTGTGACAGTGCAAATGCTGTTTTGCATCCCAGCCATGTTATGTGGATTGTTTATCACTACCATGAGCATGGCTCCAGAGCATAGCTGGCATTACCAGCAAGATATTCCTGTGAGAAATCACCCTGCAAAAATTGTTGGTATATACTGGACATGTGTTAGGTATGGGAACCATAGGGGCTGCCAGGATGTCACATAAACACATTTTATAGAATACCCTGTCTGTTGCACACCACCTGGCAGTTGATGGAGTAGAATCTTTTCAAGCTGATAAACTAGTGTCTGCGTAGACCAGGCAAGGCCATGATAGTGCTATGAATTCAGTCAATGGCTCCTTGAATCTCAGTCAAAGGTGCTGTTTCAAAGAACATCCACATAGTGGTGTTTCTGTCCTCTGCAATTTGTGGGAACATCATATACTCATCTATATGCTGCAGCATAACACCAAGTAACTCTCGTAGTATCCATGAGTTGGCTGTTTGTGCTATTTCCACCATGTCATTGGACAATCAATACTACATATATATTAGTGTCCACAGGGGCTGGTATTCCAAACATTCCACAGGATTCCTTGTGAGGATAGTACATGTCTACAAGCTCCTGTATGGTGTCATTCCACTATATCCCTATCACGAAGGTAATGGAATGTTAGATACAATTGGATCCTTATTTGATGTAAAGGATGACGCCATGCATCCTTGTGGACAAGAATGTTGCCTAACATATACTAGTGTACTGCTAACATGGATAGTGCTCCTAGCTAGTTAGCATCATCTCTGTCTCTATCTCTGTTCACCAAAATGTCACTGTATACAAATGTGTTGGCAGATGCAACTCACAGTGCAATTTTATACATTTCTTAATCGCTCCATCATCTTGTTAACCCTCGTTTATATTTGAAATTGGTCTCATTACTATAAAATTGTTCTTTTCCTTATCATTGTATGATCATTAACATGAGATGATGGGCTTGCAGCTTTGCGTGACTGCACCTTGACACAACCTGTGTCTCAGAATCAGACTCATGCTTTTGTGTCACCGCTCATTGTGCAATTTTTCCAAACACATTGCGTTATTCATTTATGAATCTTAGGCCCAGTTTGATCATTTGTAGTTTCCTCAACAAAATTATTGAATAAAAGAAAGTGCATAAACCACTGTATTTTGCACTCAATATTGAAATTCATTCTAAATCTACAGTATACACAAAAGACTGGTTTGTATACAGCATTTATTTAGGAATTATGTAATATGTATCAATAATTTTATGTATGTATATGTATATATATGTATATATATGTATATATATATATATATATATATATATATATATATATATATATATATATATATATATATATATATATATATATATATATATATATATATATATATATATATATATATAGATGCACACATATATGTGTGTGTGTGGGAACCTATCAGTTCCACGAAAAATCACTTACCCGAAGACGACTTCACCAAGACCACATCGTCGACACAACACATCACCGACAATGGTAAGTTGTACGGAATGGGATGTATTCCTGTTTCTGCGATGTGGTGCGATCTCGGAGTTGGTATATTTACATGGGGGTGGGGGCACAGTCCCCCCTCCACATGGGGGAGCAGAGGGGCTTATTTCTTGTTGTTTTTAATTTAATTGCAGAAACGGGGATACATTCCATTCCGCAGTACCTATACTTACCTGTGTCGGTGATGTGTTGTGTCGGCGATGTGGTATCGGTGAACTCATCTTCGGGTAAGTGGTTTTTCGTGGATCTGATAAGGATCCACACACACACACACACACACACACACACACATATATATATATATATATATATATATATATATATATATATATATATATATATATATATATATATATATATCTTTCCTAGTTGTTTCTTCGTACCTCTTGTGTCTGATACTTGCTACAATCTCTATGACAAGTGGTCTCATTACAGGGTATAATTTTGAAATGAAACACCAAAATTAATTTTTTTCTTCACTTTATAAGCTATAATAAATGCTTAGATTGCAGTTCACTGTATAAAAATATGCATTAATCCCTCAGCAGTTAAAGTCAGATCAGCTCTGGTTTTATCCTTAGCATTCTTTGTTCCTCCTTGCTTGCTTTCTTTACTACCTTGAGAAATTCCCCGCTTGACACATTTTTATAGTACATAGCATACATTTATACTGTGTGTGATGCATTCTTCTTTCTAATTTTTGTGGCAGTTTTACACAGTAATCTGTGCCTCACACATTTTCTTTCATAATAGTTTCATAATTTCTTTCTGAAGTTCATGTACTGCGATTTAGTCACCCACCTTACTAATCCATTTCACTGCTTTGTCTGAATATTCCTAAAGACTGTGTTCACCTTTTAAATTGGTTTAGCATTTAGGAAGCTTTCTGATCCAGTGCATGAATCTTCCAGCTGAATATATATTTGTGTTTAATATCCTTGTTCAAAAGTATGCTTCGCTAATTACAGCATCTCTCTTCTGTAGCTTTACTAGTTCTTAAAATGAATTCGAAGGCAGTTTTTCCAGCATCAAGGCAGCTTACGTCTTGTATTTCATGCAGGGTTCTGCAAGTTCTGTTTAAATGACTGATCAAAGTCTTTTTTGACTTTGCATTTAGAAATGTTTACTAAGCAGCCTGCAATTTTAACAGTGCCATAACAGCAGGCATATTATTATTAAATCCTGCTTAGGCATGTGGCATATTGTCAAGTCTATGTTATATATCACAAGCAGTTGCTGAAGGCAGTCTGTTACAGCAACTGTAAATATGATAAAATTGCACTTCATGTGAAATTAGCTATATTTGGACCCTTTAAGAAGATTCACAAATTCACCATCATCAAGCAAAACATCTTCATAAAAGAAAAATGCATTTTGTCTAGCCATAGCAATTTTACCATTAATTCTATCAGATCAAAATGGAAGGTGACAATGTTGAGATAAAAACATAAAACTTGTAATGGCAGCTACATTAGCAGTAATCTACAGATAAAGCTGCAGGCCTATTCTATACTCTATGTGATAGTTAGCATGTCATCTGGAAGTGACCTTTCTGGGTACATGAATCCTGTGTCCCTGTGTTCATGTAGGTAGGATGGCAGCCACATGAGTAAAGGACTTTCAATTTACCTCAAACAACGACATACCTTTTTGGAGAACCAGTCTCTGTAGAGGTGAATAATAAGAGATGGTGGTATCAGAAGAAAACAAATCTAGAATGAAAAATGAAAAGGCATAAAGGATAAGTTAAACAGTCAAAGACAATAGTGGACAGGGCAAGAAATTATGAGACAATGTTGACAGAATCCAGATTAGCACAAAAGTGACAAAATACAAGGAATGGGTCTCTCTTTCTCTCACACACACACACACACACACACACACACACACACACACACACACACACACACACACACACACACACACACACACACACACACACACACACACACACACACACACACACACACACACACACACACACACACACACACACACACACACACAACTAGCCTGGAGGTGTGAATATCCTTGGTGAAAATGGACACTTCTCCGCCTTAGTGCTTCAGTCCTGGTCTGGTGGACGAAAAGTGTGGCAAGAGTTGTAGTATTGCAGGGATGCTCTCTGGAGCTTTGAACCAGGTCTCAGTTACTGCACACATATCAATGTTCTCCATTTTTAGGAGTGCCTCAAGAGAGTGCATTTTGAGGTTTAGACTTCTAGCATTGAGTAGCATTACCTTCAGATTTTGCATGCTTATATCTGTTACGGTGGTGGTTTTGTCCTTTGAGCCTTGCCTAGAAAAGGCACTATAGGAGTGTCAAGAGCCTTAGCCAGTAACCTGAATCCCAGGGGCGACAGGTGCAGACCATCTCTGGCAAAGCAACGTGGTTTGATGATCATGTCATCCCAGGCAGACAGATACTGGATCCCCTTTGAATGACACCAGAAACTTAGCCAATTATTGAAGTCAATCATTTTGTCCTTATACTGTGGTATCATTCTGGGTGAAGGCAGGATACTGCTCAGGACTAGGGTCATACCTGCCTGGGCCACATGATCCGAGAGCTCTTCCATGTCTCTTTTCGTGTTGTCCAGGGAGGAACGTCTCAAGTCATTCACTCCAACTTTGTACTTGTTGTGGAGTGACTTGAGTGCATGCATTATGTGGTGGATCCTGGCACCCAACAGGCAGCTGACAGTAATTTTCTCCTTCTTCAGCCTGGTGAGTGGGACGACAGTGTGCCTGACTATAGAGTCACCTATGACTAAAGTGTTGGGTACATTGTCTTGCCTTAGTAGCTGTTGTTTGGTGGCACCTTTCCTGTAGACTTTGAAACAAAGCCCCAGGTTTACTGTGTGCTTAAAATAAACTTTCATTGACAATTTTACTACATTTTCTTAAAAAAAAAACATGCAAGTGGGATGGCACCATTCAGAAGCAGAATCTGGAATACTAGTGAGGCATTCAATTTATTACTGTTAATGTCTGCTCCATAGCGTCGTATATCATAACCCTCAACTGCTCTAAAGAAAAAGAGTGAAGTTCTGTTTTATTGTTTCTTCTTCTTCCTCCTCAGATAAGTAAATAAAATAAAAAGTAGACAGAAGTGCATGCACTGAATCACACTAATTTTTGCCAGGATGCTCAAAATGTTGATAGTAGCTGCTGTGAGTATGGCAGCAAAGTAGCAAATGGTGTGGGATATAAATTGTTGATGTCAACCTGATCTGCGT
Source organism: Protopterus annectens (assembly GCF_019279795.1). Taxonomy (NCBI): domain Eukaryota; kingdom Metazoa; phylum Chordata; order Ceratodontiformes; family Protopteridae; genus Protopterus; species Protopterus annectens. The sequence continues at coordinate 951,191,384 of NC_056737.1, read as the reverse complement.
CTAAATTACATTTCAGTCTTCTTTCATTATTTGTTTGTTAATCTTGGTACTATAAAACTGGACTGACTCTCAAAAGGTTTAGTTGCAATACAGCTGCCACTATAGCCTGCATATTCTTTCTGTAGCATCTCCAGGCTAAAAGAAGAAACAGACCCCATTATTATTGTCAGATGCATATTTCTCTCTCATTACTGCAAATTCAGCCAATTGATCCTGACTTCTGCTCAGCATCTCGCTTGTTTTCTACTCGTCTCTGTACAGGTTTACTCCAGTTGTTTCCTTTGTGTATTCTGTTGAAATATGCAGCAAAATGTGTCTATGCTGGACTTCTATATTTTTTTAACAGAGTAAGCAACACTGTAGAGCTATAAAACAACATAATAAGGATACGTTAATTGTTGAAAAAAAGTGTGTGTCACTGTACTTTGGTGGGAAAACAAGGACATTGTGTTGTAGTGTGATGGTTGCTAGTGTGAAGCAAACGTAAGTAGTTTCCATGTGAAGTATAACAACAATACTTGATATTAAAGTGGTTGAAGTAGCGAGGACTGTGGGAAAATGGTTTAATTAGCAAAAGTTCCATAACCGATATGATCAGAGTAGAGTTGTGTATATGGCATTTGTACTGTATAGTGAAATGATACAGAAAGCTTATCAAAACTCAATGTGAATTATGTGATAGCAGCCTTGGAAGCAGAATGTTGTCTGGTGTGGGTGCAGCAAAATTACTGCCAAGGCATTGGCAGTAGTAGGGCTGGAGTGTGAAGAGGTATGTTGCTATCCCACAATTCCATTGGCGTGGGTGGGGTTGCACAATTAATGCAAATTTTATTTTAATCAGCATCCAGATTTTTGGCCAGTTGTACTTACTTTTCATGGGCTTTTGTCCAGGTTTTTGATTTTTCCAGGTTGGGAGGTATGACACACATGCACACACATGCACACACAAAATAAATAATAATCCATCCTTGGCAATTTACAATCACCAAAACCAAGACATTCTGCACAGTTTTTTATAAGTCTCCTGTCTGTTTTGCTCTCCCTAGCTGTAAACTGCATATAAGCTGCTATAAAAGCAAAATGCACTGCCTCTTGTGACAAAGTTGCTGCTAATACCCTCTTATTTTCTACAGTTCATTCAATGCAGGTAAGGCACAAGTCTCCGCACTTCAAATAGTAAAGTATAATTTATACCGAAACATACATATCAGAGTGAGGTCCCGTCAAGCAGGGAAAATATAACTTCAAACTGCTTTGCTACAGCAACTGACAAAAAAAAAAAAGCTCAGGCAGTTTAATTTTGCCAAAACTAGCAAATAAATCTTAATTGTTCAATTTCAGCAAAACATATGGAAGAAACTTGAACATCGATTTTTTTCTACTTAAAAGGCAAAAAAAAAAAGCACATTTTAGAAGTACTTGCAAGTCCACAATTTCAGCACACAAGCTTGAAAAATACCATAGTCTCTTATGGAAATCAGCACTTGATTCATTGTTCATAGTCTTTAAAACAAGCTAATAAGTTTCAGCACAGTGCCTTGGTAGCCTCCAAATAGACCCAAATGCTCTTTTTAGACCCTTGCACAAGCCTTCTGACTTGCACAACACACATAGGGCAGGATTCACGAAGGCTTGCATGGAGTCTAAGAGTAGTGTAAGACTCCATGCAGCCTTCGCAATCCAGGAACAGCCCAAAGTCCGTGTAAGAGACCAGCTAAAATGTCTCTTGCACGGAGTGGGCGTGGATAAGCTAATCACCTCACTTGCAGCCGAATAGCATGCAAATGAGGTTGATTAGCGATCCAGGAAGCCCAAAGCAGCCCGTGTAAGAGCCGTTTAGCTGCAGAAATGTACTCAGTTGACAACTGAGTACGTTTCTGCAAAAACCACAATGGAGCCATGTCAGCTGCAAATAAAGGGTGCATATATGTCAGGCAGCATGCCAATGGCCAAATATGTGGCCATTGGCAAGGTATCCCCATGCAAATATGAGAAATAAATATATTTTTTTTTTCGGCGATCGCCAGTGTTTAAACACAGCGCAGCCCCGCACAAATGGGCTGCGCTATATAAAACATAAAAACGAAGGTTATAAACCCACAAATGTGGGTTTTATGCAATACATGGATTTACAATGCAGGGACCAGCAGACCAAAAACAACATGGCCACCGTTTAGTGGTTGCTAAGGGGGGATGCTGAGTCTAAGAGATGTAACTAAGCATTAGTAGGCAGTCTGATGCAAATGAGTGTTAGGATTCTGAATTCCACTGTCACATAGCAAATGAGCACATTCTGAGTAGTGTAAGAGATACATAAGGGGGGGGGGGAATAGAGTAGGAGATAGGTGACATCACAGGGGGGAATGGCAGCAAGAAATGCAGTTCATTGGAGGTCAGAGTTACATGACAGATGTCAGACACATATCATGGAAAGAGGAGTGCCACAACATAAGCATGGGAAAGTCAAGAAAAGGAAGGTGTACACTGTTGCCTACAACAAAGTTTCTTGCTGGACATGCATGCGCACGTGTGCGCGCCATGAAGCGTGAGTAAGACAGTGTGCGCGCGTGTAAGGCAGACTGAGCATGTGGGAGCGTGTTGGGAGATGTTTACCACTGTTTGCATGGGTGTGTGCGCGTTTTAACCCGAATAAGCAGATTCTAAACCGTGTAAGCATGTGTGCGCGCGTGTAAGCCACTGTGAGCGTGTTTCTGCTGGTATGCACGCTGCTCCCCCCTGAGGAAACAGAAAGGAAAAAGGAAGCAACAGAATCCGTAGGAAGCTAGCAGGAAATACTGCTGGAGCTAGCAGGTGAAAACAATTAGAAGCAGGCAATTACACAGGCAGAATAGTAGCCCAGCCCAGCACTTAAAACTCTGCAAACAGCAGTGCAGGATGTTTCTCTCAAGAGACACTGCAAGACAGGAGTAAGCTATAAGAAGTGAAAACTGAAAAAGCTGAACTCAGAGCAGAAATGTTAGGGGCTGCCATAGCTTTCATAATGAGACATAGGTGACTTGCTGAGGGTGGTGACAATGCAGATGATGCCAGACAACCCACAGTGAGGAGACGGAGGAGAGTGTACAGGCCCAGGGTCACCTACCACGGGTTACATGAGCTGGAGACAGTAGAGCACTATAGAGTGGACAGAGACCTCCTGCAGCAAATAGTTGAGCTGTGCAGGCCACGCCTCACACACAGAACCAACAGAGGGGAACCCATCCCAGTGGAAACCAAGGTATGTGTTGGCCTAAGAATACTAGCAACAGGTACCTTCCAAAGACCAACTGGTGATATGATGGGGATATCACAGGCATCAGCCTCCAGGGTACTGCACCAGTTCCTGGATGCCATGTCAGCACATGTCGGTGATCATGTATATTTCCCCAATGCCCAGGAGGTATTGGCCAGCAATATGCGTCTCTTCCAGCAAATAGCAGAATACCCTGAGGTAGTGGGTGCAATAGACTGCACACACATACACATCAAAGCACCAGCCGGTGAGCGGGGTAGGGCCTACATTAACCGCAAGGGCTTCCCCTCCATCAACTGCCAGGTCATGTGTGATGCCCAGGGTATAATAATGAATGTGTGTGCTGGCTGCCCTGGGAGCTACCATGATTCTCACATCTGGCATTTGATGCAGCTGTACCAGACATTTGCCAATGGGGACATCCCACACGGACACCTAGTGGGGGATGCAGGTTATGCACTGGAGCCGTGGCTGATGACACCCATCAGAAACGCACACACACCTGAACAGGAACGCCATAATGAGGCACACGCACAAACACGTAATGTAATAGAGCATGTGTTGGGGCTGCTCAAGTCATGGTTCCGGTGTCTGGACACATCTGGTGGAGCCTTGCAGTACACACCAACTACATGTACCCAAATTGTCATGGTATGTGCTATGCTACATAATATGATATTGCGAAAATAGCTGCAACAGGACCAGCATAGGGCTGGGCCAAACAGCCCCCTGCCATTGCCAAGGCCAAAGCAGGCAGAGCGTGACTCAGAGGAGGAACAACCTGAGCCTGCCCCAGTAGGCAGAAGGAGGCGTGCCCAGTATGCCCTGGCCTTGGCAAAGAGGCAATGCATAGCACATACACTGGCTCAGTAGGAACCCTGGGAATGATACCCCCTCTGACTCACTCAAGTAATAACAGGGATGCCTAAAATGACATAACCTGCTCTCAAACATGTACAGGGAGTGTAGTATGTGCATCCGACAGAGGCAGCCCTGCAGCACCACCTGAGGCATGAATGCCATGTGTTAAGTAATGTAACACCATGTACTATATGCACACCTGAGGACCGTGACTAACATCCTACCCTCACCAAGCATCATGCCACAATATGACAATGAGATGATCAATTGCAATAATTGGCTGAAGTATTGCAGTTAGTCAAAGGGGATCCAATGTGTGCCAGCCTGGGATGACATGCTGAGCATGACATGATGCTCCACCTGCTAGGACTGGCATGCACCTATCAGTGCAGGCCGTATGGATACTGGCAAAGGCTGTTGTTACCCACAGCGTGCCCTGAATAGGTAAGGCTCAAAACACAAACCTACCTCCATAGGTATCAGAAGGGATAAGAACCTAGATGTAATGCTACCCAATGCCAGAAGTCTAAACAGCAAGATGCATGCAGTCTAAACTCACCCAGTATGGAGAATGTTGATATCTGTGCTGTAACAGAAAACTGGGTCAAGGCTCAAAACAGCACCCTAACACTACCAGGTTACACCTCATACTGTGCTGTACATCCTCAAAACATGGAACAAGCTACAAAAAGAGGGTGACTAGCAATAATTGTCAAGGATAACCACACCCCCATGTTGGTACCACAACAGGAAGCAGCATGGACTAGCCATGGTCAAGTAACAGTGGCTAAAACTGCCCCCCAGTTTATAGCCTGCTACAGACTACCATCCCAACACCAGGAACTGCACCTGGCCTATGTTGGAATACATGAATATATCAAGTCCTCCAAACCACATTATATTGGGTGACTGAAAATACCCAGACATAGACTGGGAGCATTATACTAGCTCCAACACTGTAGGACAAAAGTTCATAGAATCCATAAACCAAAATGCCCAGGAACAACGTAACACTCCCACAAGAGAGGTAAGCATACTGGATGTGATAATCAGCAACATGGGTACTGAATGGTAAGATGAGAAGTGTATTGCTCACTGGTAAAACCAGACCATAGAGTAATCACACTGGATATACACATCCTGACCACAGTCCCTGGCCAGAAAACCACAGTGAAAAACATGTGTAAAGCAAAATTTGCACTCCTCCAAACTGATGTGGAATCCATTAAAGGTCCTGTGCAGGTGCAAAATATGGGCCACACCACAGAACCTGTTATACAGGCATTCCATGAACACTGCCAGGAATGCTTGGATTATGCAATCCTGAATTAAAACAAGACACAATGCCATACACGCAGGCATCTGGCATGGTGGACACCAGCCATAACCAAACCATGCAAGAGAATGAGGAAGCTACTACATGATAGAGCAAACATAAAAAAGAAGTAATCACTGATCAGTAGTATGGCAATAATATATGTCCACACATACAATCCACTAAGGCCAGCCACAACAAGTTGAATCTGTGAATCTTGAGGCAATGTTACACCTGCCCCAAGTACACAGACAACCCCCAACTCCCCCCAAGAAATACAAATATATGTGAGAGATGCAACCATCTATCCAAACTGGAGGCTGAGCTCCCTCAACTCAGTACTCCCAAAACTAGTCAGGAGGAGAAGGTAACCACACACACCACAAACCCAGTCCCACATAGACCTATCACAACTGCAAATCAAAGACATAAACAAAGAAAAACATTCACGGAGGCCCGAATTACAAACACACCACACCAACAGAGGCCTCCAAAGCAGACACCCAATCAAACAACCTCCAAACATAGCACATGCAACACATAGTACACAAAGCTGGTGTGCCAAACAGTCACAGGCCAGAAGGAGAAACAACATGCCTGATACAGTTGTAATAGGTGACTCCATAGTGAGACACGCTGCTGTCCCCAACACCAGACTGAACAAGGAAAAGGGTACAGTAATCTGCCTGTAGGCTGCTACAATACACCACATAACACAAGTATGCAGGTCACCCCAAAGCAAGTAGAAATATGATGCAGTCATAGTCCATGCTGGTGTGAATGACCTGAGATGTACCTCCCCGGACTACATGAAAAGAGACATAGATGAGCTCTCCGATTATGTAGTCCAGGCCGGTATGACACTGACCGTTTGCAGCATCCTACCCTCACCAAGAATGATGCCACAGTACAAACACAGAATGATCTGTTATAACAAGTGGCACAATTACGGGTGTCATTCCTAGGGGATCCAATGTCTGCCTGCTTGGGATATCATGCTTTAGAAGCCATGCAGCTGTTCCAGGGATGGCTTGCACCTGTTACCCCTGGGAGTCTGGATATTGGATAAGGCTTTTGCCACCTCCATAGAGCCTTTCGTAGGCAAGGCTGAAAAGACTAACCCACCACCCTACAAAACATAAGTGGAAAGAAACATAAAGGTAATGCTGACAAATGCCAGATGTGTAAACCTCAATATGCATGCTCCCGAGGCCATCCCCAGTATGGAGAACATCAATGTCTGTGCAGTGACAGAAACTTGCTGCAAGCCTCCTGACAGCACACCAGCACTACCAGGTTATACCACATATCATGCGTTATGGCCCCAAAACCTGGAACAAAACATAAAAGGAGGGTGAGTATCCATATTCAGCACAGACACCCATACGTCCAGGTAACTGACAATGCACAAGGCATTGGAGTACACCCATGTGCAACTAACCTTAGGCAAGACTGCTGTACAGTCTGTAGCATGCTGCAGACCACACTCTCACACACAGGAACCCCACCCAGCCGTCCTGAAGACACTGGACAGTATGAATGTCCCACCAAATACCAAACAAGGTACTCACAAATTACCACATAGGTGGTAAACCATTATGTATGGAAGGAGTAATCAGGGACCTAGGGACACAAGTGGACAGTAACCTGTTATGTGACACTCACATTGCCAATGTGGCTAGGAAGACTGTCTATATTGGACACCGTATTATGAAAGGATTCACAGCTATGTCAACAGAGGTCATTGTGCCCCTATACTGTTCTCTTATCACACCCATAATCTAGTACAATGCCTCATTTGGGATGTACCTTACCTGACACCTGCAGCAGTTAGAAAGACCTCAAAGGTACCTCACCAAGAGGATAAAGGGTCTCAAATATATGTCATATGCTGCCTGGCTGTAGACACCCCAGCTGAATGCAGTGACATACTGCCTACACAGAGGCATTGTATGTCTGTTGTACAAGGCAATGTCCAACACAGGAATAATGGACATGCTCCACCCCAAAAAACTCAAAGCCATCGGAGCTGTGAGAGTGAGAGATGTCAACCTCAACACATAATGAAATAGGATGTGCTGGAGGGACAGATACATAACCCAGAGGCTCCCCACACCCTGGAACAGAATCCCACTGCATGTTAGGCAGAGCCCCTCACTGACACTCTTCAACAGGAACCTTGCCAAGTGGATGGATGATCGTAGAGTTACACTGGGGGTCTTCACTATGTCATGTCCAGACAGAGGCACAGCAAAGCAAATCATAAATGGCCATAATATTCACATAGCAAGGGTGGCGAAAGCCACACACACTCTGGCTAGGCTTACAAATGCCCTAGGGTGGATAGCCTAGTATGAACCTATGAACCTATGAAGATACAAATTGTACAGGACACTAAGGATAATCCCAAGGCTTCCACAACTGATGGTAGGAACCATGTTGGGAATTCACAGATATGCTCTGAATCACACAAATATTACAAACAACATACCAAACACACACACATATTGCCAACATACATCCTGACAGGTGCAGTGCAACCCCCAGAATGCAAAATATCTATCCCAGCAGACTGCTGGCCCCCTGACATTGCAGATGCTGAGGTAACAGCCAGCATCTACAAAGCAAAACACACAGCAGCAATGGTATGAGATGGTGTCCTGGACTGAGTCCAACATGGACTCCGAGAAGAATGGAATGCCAAATCACACTACTGCTCAATGTCAGCCTTACCACAGGATATGTACCCAAAGAGCAGTGTACAACAACAGTGGTCCCTCTCAACAAAGGTGTTGCCTGAATGGATACTGAAAACTACCACCCCAGAATCCTGAGAAGCTCGGTCTGTACAGCTATGGAAAGGATCAGCATGTACCGCAGACATAAAGATATTGGGGACCTACTGACACCGGACCCTACCCAGTGTGGCTTTCTTAAGTGCAGATCCTGCCCCTAAACATGTTTGACTCATTTGAAACAGTCATTAAGGTCATTGATGAGGGCAATGTGGTCCACACAGCGTAGCTAAACCTTGCAAAGGCTTCTATACAATACCCTACGTGTTCATTACAGATATGCTCACCAGCTTAAATATAAACCCCTATGTCAGTAGAGGGGTTGCAAACCAGACCAAGGACAGAACTGACATGGTCAGACATGCTGCAGCTATGTCAGACTACAAACCAGATATAACTGGCATCCCACAAGGCTTGGTCCTGGGACCTCCCTCGTTTGGTATATATGTCCCATAGGTACAGGCCAACATGGAAGGACTGTGTCTGAACATGTTTGCAGAGGACTACAAACTGCCCACCATATCTGACCCTCCAGCTGACACAAGCATCCCACAAAAGGGCCACATAGAAACAGACAACTGGTGCCATAGCCATGTCAGCAAGCTAATTGCAGAAAAGTGTATAGTCAATCCCCATGGATATACAGTAAGTGCCCACCAATTACCACATAGGTGTGAACCCATTACGCACTTAACATGTAATGAGAGACCTGGGGACACAAGGTGATAGATATCCTGCATTGGACAAACATGTGGCTGTAGTGTTTATAGAAACATACCATATACCCACCTAATCATGAAGGTTGTCAGATCTAGATAAGGGGAGGTCATTGTGGCTCTGCAGTCATCCTTCATCAGCATTACAATTGACTACAATAGCCCCTGTGGGATGTACCTCAGCAGACACCTCCATCAGCTGTAAAGTCCCCAACAGTACCTCACCAGGAGTATCAAAGAGCTTGCACAGATGCCATGTGTTGCCTGATTAAACAAACCGCAGCTACACACACTGCCATACTGCCCACCCAGAGGCAAGCTGTGCCTGATGTATGAAGCCATGTCCAAGCTGGAATCAATAAACATGCTGCACCTTGTACAATCTGAATGGCAGTGAGCTATGCACATGACAGACCTGAACCCCAGCACTGACATACATAGGACAAGCTGTACTGCATGATCCATAACACAGAAGCCACCCCCACTCATGAGTAAACTCCCAGTACAGGCTATCCATAGAGTCACTCATCGATTCACCTCAAGAGGAATCTTGATGAGTGGATGGGAGATGGTAGGTTTACCCTGGGTATCACTGTTATGTCACAGGTAGACAGAGGCACAGTATACTAACCATGACATATGTCATGGCAAACTCCACTTACAATGTGTGTCAAAGGACAAACACACTCTCCGACTAGCATTAGAAATGGCCTAGGGCACATCGCTAGTGTTTGCAAATGTACACCTATGTTGCGGAATACATTACCAATGTTGGACAAGCCTGGTTTAAGTAGTTCATATCTGAACATAATGCAACATGGTCAGATGTGCACAACTGGCCCCTAACCAGGCTGTTGTGCTCACTATGGAAATGTAAAGCAGTGATAGGACTAAAGCCCAGGATACTGTCCACCACAGTCAAAGTACTGAACCAGTACACTATACGGTACTACAGTGTTAGGTCAGTATGAAAGGATGTTGACAACTGTATGCAAAGTATCCCATGCAAACCCTGCAGGCACAGTATAATCCCTGTTGTGTTCACACACAAAGCAGTCGGACAGTAACTACACAACATGACACACAACACACAACCATAAACGGGAGATATTTGTTGAAGTTCACACTCATCCACAAATGTGGTGGGCTGCAGAGTTCAAGATATGGAAAGCTCACACTGGGCATGCTCACACACTTTGATAAATGAGACATATGTCAGATAACATGCCATGGGAAGGCTGAACTGGGCATGCTCACACACTTAGGCTAAATCTCAGTTTAGCAGTTGGCCACACATATCTGGTATTTGTATGTGTTATTCCAGGAACCAACCACATTACAGCAATCTGCCCAGTGCACACAGTTAAATCACTACAGAGACATACGTGATATAGTGGATCCCTCCCATATGCAAACATCTTCCATAGATTCACAAGTTGTTCATACAAACAGGGAATGCTATGGCAATAAAGACCTGCAAACAGTCTATCAGCAACAAATAATGTGCATTTGACAATTAAACATATGGGTGTAGAGGTCAACACTAGGCTGTTTGCCCTAGGGAATGACAGCTTAGCCAGAGTGTGCTTGGCATCTGCCTCCCCACAGGATGCACATTCCCCTTTCTAAACACTGATGATGTCAGCACCCTATAAGTACATCAGGAGAAGGGAAACCTCCCAGTAATGCGAATAGCGCGCTCTGCTAATGCATCCGTCATAACATAGTTAGGTAGGGGTTTGAATCCTGCAAATGGCAAGTGTGTGTGTTTGGATGAGGGGGGTTAATGTCTGTGCAATTTTGTGTGAGGGATATGTCCCTTTTGGCAACTAGGAGAACACACTACAGGATGCACATTCCCTTTTCTAAACACTGATGATGTCAGCACCCTACAAGTACAGCAGGAGAAGGGAAACCTCCCAGTAATGCGAATAGCGTGCTCTGCTAATGCATCAGTCTTGAGTGTCATAACATAGTTAGTTAGGGGTTTGAATCCTGCAAATGGCAAGTGTGTGTGTTTGGATAAGAGGGGTTAGTGTGTGTGCAATTTTGTGTGAGGGAAATGTCCCTTTTGGCAACTAGGAGAACACACTACAGGATGCACATTCCCCTTTCTAAACACTGATGATGTCAGCACCCTATAAGTACAACAGGAGAAGGTATGTGACATGGACAATGACTGAGTCATATGTGTCCATGCCTCTGGCTGACCTGTATGCTTGTGTTATGTGGTGGACCATAGTGCCCCACGGGCATATCACTGTGACCTTCACCTTGTCCAGCCTGGTGAGCATGACCTCACTGTACCAGACAATAAAGGTACCTAACACAACTGTGGCAGGTGTGTTGTCTAGCCGTACAGGCTGTGACTGTTTAGCACACAGGATTTGTGTGCTATGTGTTATGCGTGATGTGTTCAGGCATAACGTATGCCAGTGTGCCAGCTGCAGAGGTGTCTGCCAATCAGGCAGGATGCTATTCTTAGGCTCCACGAATGGCCCAGTGTGCTCATGTGCTTGTATTGCTGTCAGTGTAGGTCTACATCAGACTGGTATTGTAGTCACTGTAGTATTTCATGCCACCTGACAGGTTATGCCAGTACTGGGTTCAGAGTGCTTAGTCCCCAGTTTGGCTATGTGGTTCCATCTCATACATGTGTTGTACGTCCATGTGTAGGGGAGAGGGTTGACTGCGTACATGTGGCAGCTGTGACATTGCCACATGACCCACATATTCCACAACTGTACCATATAGGTGACTGACAACTGACCTTTGCACATGCTACCATAGTATTGTGATTGCCATGGTGATTAACAGCACATAGGGCCAATGGGGAACAAGGCACATAGGTTCATAGGTTCATAGGTTCAAGGTGTATTTTCATGAAAAGGAAAAAAGTATGTATAAAGGGGATGATGGTACACTGGATGAAACTTTGTTAAATCTTAGCATTTATGACTATGAAGGTATAGGCCTGGATGAAGATGGGAATGAGAATGAGAGTGAGTACACACATGAGCCTGATATGGAACCTAATTTGGAGGGGGCCTTTGGAGGTGGTTATGGTCACATAAAAGTTCCATATTTTGCAGGCGACAGTAACTTCATGCCTCCTAAGAAATCTGTGGCAATAAATGCTTTTGAACATGTTATTTTGGCTAAATTGGAATTAGCACATAAATCTTTTTGTACAGGCAAGTAGAGTTTTAATTTAAGTAAAGATGAATGGGCAGCTTTAAAAGTATTTAGGATGAAATTGGATAAGGTTACTGTCAAGCCTGCAGACAAAGGGGGTAATTGGGTGATTATGAACAATGATAAGTATGAGAACATAGTTAATAATTTACTAGTGGAGGACACCTATCAAAAACTGGAAAGTAACCCCCTGAATTCTTACTCTTATGAACTCAATGAGTTATTGGAGAGCGGTGAAAGATTGGGATTTTTCACTAGTAAAGATGTAACAAGTTTAACTATTAGGGAACCTCGACACCCTTACATGTACATAATACCCAAGATTCATAAAAATGTTACCAATCCTCCAGGTAGACCTATTATTTCAGGAATTGGGTCTTTTGTTGAAAGAGTTAATATTTTCATGGATTTCCATCTCAAGAAATTCCTTCCAAAGGTTCAATCACATGTTAAGAATACTCAGGACGTTTGCTTGGCTTTAAAGGGACTCAAATGGGAGGATAGCTATTATTGGGCCAGTGTTGATGTTGTATCACTTTATACCAACATTAAAACCAGGTGGGGTTTGGAAGCAGTGTACAAAACGATGGGAGAAGGACCTTGCACTAGATTTTTGTTAAGTTTGCTTGAGTTTAGTTTAACACATAATTACTTTTTGTGGAAAAATGAATATTATTTGCAGACAAAAGGAACAGCTATGGGTGCAGCTTTTGCACCCAGCTATGCAGTGATCTATATGGGAGAGTTTGAGAAGGAATTTATGTTTCAAAATACATTTTTTGTTAATAATGTGTTTTTTTTCAAACGTTATATAGATGATTTGATTTTTGTATGTAAGGGTGACATGAGTCTCTTTGATGGGTTTATGCTGGATCTAAATAATAATCACCATGGCCTGAAATTTGTAGCACACACATCTGAATTCCAAATTCCTTTTCTAGATGTAGAATTTTATGTGGGGACAAGTGGTTTGGTTGAACACAAAACCTATAGGAAACCTACTTCAGTCAATAATTTTTTGCATGCCAGTAGCATGCACCCTGCACATTTGATTAAGGCCATACCGGAGGGGGAATTTAAAAGGAATCTGAGGAATACTTCAAATAAAAATCTTTGGGAGGAAGTGTGTGATGAAATTTCAGAAAGATTAACTTCTCGAGGTTATGATTATAATAAGCTTCAATCTATAAAATGTAGATTGTGTAGAAACAGGAAATTTGGGATACGAGGGTGTGAGCATGTATCTGATGTCGATAATACATCAGATCTAAATAAGTTATTTTTTGTATCCAAGTATTCCAATTTTTCAGGTATTATGGAAAAAATCATTAGGGGTATGTGGCACGTGGTGAGTGAAGATCCCATAATAGGTCACCTTTTTTCTAAACATATTACTTTTTCCTATAGAAGGTATCCAAATTTAAAAGAAATTTTGAATAGAAAACTAGAAATTAAAGCTGTTAGAAATGTGGGAATGCATAGTTGTGGGAAATGTTCCGTCTGCAATAAAATCAAAAACATGCATGGGGTGAAAATAAATGGAAAGAAGTACACTGCTTTTGAGAAGTTTGATTGTAGGTCATCTGGTGTTGTATACATTTTAGGCTGTGACTGTGTTCCAGCAAAGTGGTATATTGGGCAAACCACCAGGAAGATTAAGATTCGTATCCTGGAGCATTTGGGTGATATTAGGAGGGTAATTTGAGAGTCCTGTAGCTGTACATTTTTGTAGTATACATGATGGTAAAATGACAGTTTTAGGTTTAGTGTGTTGGCTAGGCCTCATTTATGTACAGGAAACTTTAAAGCAGCTTTAAATAAGCTTGAACAGAGGATGATTATTGAATTTCATACTTTATTCCCCAGGGGAATGAATTTGGAGATTTAGTGAGATTTAAATGAAATGTTATTTATAATTGTTAACTTAGTATATAATAAAAATGAAGTTGTGCTATGTTTAATAAGCTTAAGTGATTGATAGGGTGCTATATTCATATCACATTTTTGAATGAAAATTATTTATTGCATAAATTAAATTTATTATTCTTGTAAATTTGGAGTACTAATTCTATATTTATATTTTTGTAATAAATGTCAAAAAATTTTGCATATTAGCAAAGAATGAGTTTTAAATGGTCAAAAATGACTGTTTCTCTTTCCTTGGAATATGTTTCAGTGTTGAAAGAGTTAAAATGTCTGAAATAATTAATTGTTTAATTAGTTAATTGATGTATGTATAAAAGTATACTGAAAATGTTAAGGTGTGTCCCATTGAAGGCGAACAGCTGAGGTACCAGGATGGAGTGAATAAAGATGGATCAAAGCCACTCTTGTGTTTTCCTTTGAATTCTGTGGTGTTTTTTGAAGAATTTTTCGAGGTTTGGTTTCCAGTGGTTCTTGGTTTCGGAGACATTTATGAACCTAGCCAGAATGTGTTTGGCTGTTGCCATCCATTGTAAATATATCTTGCCATGCCCTTTTCCGAGGTTAGTATACTGTGCCTCTGTCTAACAGTGACACAGAAGTGATACTCGGGGTAAACCTACAATGTCCCATTCACTCATCAAGATTCCTCTTGAAGAGAGTCAATGAGGGACTCTGCCTAACCTGGACTGGGATTTTATTCCAGAGTGAAGTGAGCCTCTGGGTTATGAATCTGTCCCTCCAGCATTTCCTATTTATTTCAGTGCTGAGGTTCAAGTCTCTTAAGTGTGTAGCCCGATGGGATTTCGATATTCTCAGGTGCAGCATACCCATTAATTCCGGGTTTGACATGGCTTTATACATCAGGCAAGGATCGCCTCTGAACAGGCGGTATGCCACTGAGTAGAGCTGGGGTTTCTTTAACCGGTCAGCATATGGCATCTGTTTGAGCCCTTTGATCCTCTTGGTGAGGTACTTTTGGGGTCTTTCCAGTTGCTGCAGGTGTCTGGTAAGGTACATCCCAACAGGGGCATTGTACTCAATTATGGGCCTGATGAGGGATGAGTAAAGAGGCACGATGTCCTCCCCTGATCTAGATGTGAATCCCTTCATGATGGGGTGGGCTATATAAAATGTCTTTCTAACCACTTTGGCCATGTGGTTGTCAAATGAGAGATTGCTATCAACTTGGGTCCCCAGGTCCCTAATTACTTCTTCTGTACTTAATGGATTACCACCTATGTGGTACTGTGTGGGCACTTTGTTTTTGCCAAAGGGGATGACTATACACTTTTTTGCATTCAGCTTGAGGTCATGGCTCTGGCACAAGTTGTCTGTTTCTATGAGGCCCTTTTGGAGGATGCTTGTGTCGGCTGGAGAGTCCATTATGGCGGGCAGTTTGCAGTCATCTGCATATTTGGTCAGCCACAGTCCTTCTGTGTTGGCCTGTACCTACGATAAATATATACCAAACAAGAGAGGTCCCAGGACTGAGCCTTGTGGGACACCACTTGTAACTGATTTGGAGTCTGGCATGGCTCCAGCAATTCTAACCATGTGGGTTCTGTCCTTGAGCCATTGTGCAATCCATCTAGTGACATAGGGGCTTATATTTAAGCTGGTGAGCTTCTCTAGAATGCCCGAGTGGGGTATTGTATCGAAGGCTTCTGCGAGGTCCAGGTAGGCTGTGTGGACCACCTTCCCCTCGTCAATGGCCTTGGTGACTGTTTCAAAGAAATCAACCAGGTGTGAAAGGCAGGATCTGCCCTTAACAAAGCCAAACTGGGTATGATCCAGTGTCTGTAGGTCCCCAATATCTTTATTTATGAGGTCCATGATGATCCTTTCCATAGCTCTGCAGACCGAGCTGGTGTGGCTTATGGGGCAATAGTGTCCAGGATCCGTTGAGGCACCACCTTTCTGTAGAGGGACCACTGTTGCTGTACACCACTCTTTGGCCACATATCCTGTAGTAAGGCTGGGATTGAACAGTAGTTTTATGTTTGGTTGTAGCTCTTCTTGGAGTTCATGTAGGACACAGCCCGGGACACTGTCTGGTCCCATTGATGCAGTGTGTATTGCTTTGGAGAGGGCGGCTCTTACCTGAGCATCTGAGATGTCAGGGGGGCAGCACTCTGCTGGGATACATATTTGCCCTTTCGGTGTGGAGGGGGGGGGAGTTTGCACTGAACCTGTCAGCTAGAATGTTGTCAATGTCTGTGTGTTTGGTGTTTCTATTGACATTTTGAACTACCTATGAGCATATCTGGGAATTACCACCCAGATTCCTAACATAACTAAAGAAAGCCTTGTGATTATCCTTAGTGTCCTGTGCAATTTCTCTCGAAGCTGGCCTTAGACAATCTTATGAGTGCCTGTAGTTATTTGCTAATACTGATCAGTGATGCCTTCCCTTTTTGGGATTTTGCTGTATCATTTAGTAGCTTCCTCCTTCTATTGTGTAGTTTGTTTATGGCTGGGGTCCACCAGACAGGACGTCTGCCTTTGGAGGATTGGGTCTTGGTCTTATTTGGGATCACATGATCCATGCATTCCTGAAGGTGTCCATAGAATGCATTTATAGAGGAATCTGCGGTCTGGTCTGTAGTTTCCACAGGCCCAGGGGCTTTGAAGGTTTCCACCTCAGTTTTGAGGAGTGTGAATTTGCTTTAGAGAAGTTGTTCACTGTGGTGTTCTGGGCAGGGGGTGGGGTCGGGATGTGAATATCCAGTGAGATTAGTTTATGGTCTGATCTTACCAGTGAGAGATACACTTCTGGTCTGGAGCATAGAGTCCCCATGTTGGTGATGATCAGGTCCAGTATGTTTCCCCTTCTTGTGGGAGTGGTAACAAGTTGTTCCATAGCATTTGAGCTCATATATTCTAGGAATCTTTGGCCTAGGGTGTTGGAGCTAGAGTCATGCTCCCAGTCTATGTTTGGGTAGTTGATGTCACCCAATATAATGGTGTTTGGAGAGACCTTCATATTTTCCACTGTTCTCAGGAAGGCCGAGTGCAGTTCTTGGGTTTGGGAGGGTGGTCTGTTGCAGGCTATAACCTGGAAGACAGTTTCACCCATTGTTAGTTGCACATGGATAGTCTCTAATGCTTGGTGCTTTGCCACCAACCTGGAGGTGTGGGTATCTTTGTTGCATATCAATACTCCCCCTCCTTTTGTGGTTCGTTCCAAGTTTTGGGGCTGAAAAGCATGGTATGAGGTATAACCTGGTAGTGCTGGGGTGCTCTCAGTAGCCCTGAACCAGGCATCTGTTACTGCACAGATATCGATGTTCTCCATGCTAAGGAGAGTTTTGAGTGCATGCATCTTGAGGTTTAGACCTCTGGTGTTGGGTAGCATTACTCTTAGTTTCTTATCCCTTGTGATACCTATGAAGGTGTGTTTGTCATTTGAGCCTTGCCTAACAAAGGCACTATGTGGGTAGCAAGAGCCTTTGCCAATATCCGAAAGCCCAGGGGTGACAAGTGCAAGCCATCCCTAGTGAAGCAGGTGGTTCAACAGAAGTTGAATATGTGAGGGTGTAGTGCCTGTGATAAGTTAGCAGTAGCATATATGACTGCTCACATGAACAAATGCCAGGTAAGTCATATGCAATGTGTCACAGGCAACGTACATGTGAACAGGACAAACAGTGACATTCTGTCAAGTGAGACATGGACATACATATAGTAAGCTATGCAGATGTCACTAGGAGTCCACAGAAGCTCTGTAACTATGCATTGCAGGTGGGATCAGTATTCCAGGGTAATTGCAAGCAAACATGCATGCAAACAAAGCTACAGTAAGCAGGGCTGCATGTAGTCCATTGTACAACAAACAAGCTGTACCACTTCCAGTAGGTAACACTGAAAATATGCAGGCACTATGCACATGTACATGGAAATACACAGGTCAGATGGCTAGGGTCCAGTCTCAGCGCACACAAGTGTACGGACCATGTACTGTCAGGATGTACAATAACTGGATGGAAACCCATGTGCTCATACCTGCAGTAATACACATGTCAAATAACAGACACTGAGCCTTCACTCAGTGGTTCCATACTTAGTAGGATGTATGCTACCTGGCCTGCCACCACAGTATCCCTGACATGTATGGGGACTCTCCCTCCTGTGACAGTTAGTTTTGTGTGTTGGGGCTGTCTAGCATGGTATGAGATGTGAGCTTGCAGTGCTAGGGTGCTCCTGTGTGTCCTGTACCAGTCGTGTAGTACTGCACACATATCAACATCCTCAAACATCCGCATTGCAGAGTCCAGTGTGGGCAACATGCCACTTGCAGTTTACATGTCCATCATTGCGTATTAATACTTTCATTACCTAATCCCCTGTGCTACCTATGTATGTAGCCTTCTGTTGACATCTTTACCACCAGTATGCCAACATGTGCAGATGATACACTATGGTACTTACCATGGGTGTAGACAACAGTACATGACAATCATACCCTTACTGCATCAGGCATGCTGTGATATACCCACAATTATTTCAGCACACAGTACTGTTAACAACATGATACTATTAGTACATGTCTATGTAGTCACCCTGTGCATCAGCAACATGTTAACCTGTACCTGCACTGATGCTACAGATTGCAGGAGGTGGCACAGTTTCATCATATGCACAGGGTGTGAACTTGGTATGCCTGAGTCAGCCACCGATACCACCGATTGACATGTATGTGTATGTGTGTTGGTGAGGGACAGCAGTACAAGGTGGGGTAATGTTGATGAAGTATGTGCATGTATGCAGTAGCCCTAGGTGTTGTCAATTCGCATGTGTGTATGGATGCACACAGTTCCACCTCATGGCTGCCATATACTGGTGTTTGTGGACAGCCACAGACTGTACCTGCCAGGTCATACAGATCAGTGTCTCTGGCCACGGACACGGTACCTGTGCCTTGCAGGGGTGCTACGGACCGTATCCGGTACCAACTCAGACTGGGTACTGTCATCAGAAGCAGGTGTTCGTTGACTGGACACAGATCCCTGTTGGGCCTGGCCAGAGCCACGTGCACATGGTCTCCTGGGGCGGTCTGATGACAGTACAGACCCAGCATTGCTGGGGCTGCTGCTTGCACTATGGGGGCAGCCGCGGCCCTGTTGTCGTCAGTGACGACTGCCAGCTGCTGCTGTTGCTGGCATATGCCTACATCGACGCCTCAACCGTCCACCATCGCCCTGGCTCATGGACATGTAGTTGTGGAACCGGTCTAATATGTCCCCACAATGTCTGTCTATGACATCGGTGAAATTATGGATGGCAGCCGCAATGTCACGCATACTGTCGGTCATGGCTGTGCGACATGCTGTCAGCTCCCTCAGACCCTGTCTGGTGTACCGTTCCATACGTGACTGTGCCTACATGACAGCCCGAAACATAGCTGAGGTTGTAAGACCTCTGTGGGCATGTCTGACAGGGGCAATACGCCCACGGATGCTCCCACGAGAACCCCTGGACATCTGTCTGTGTGGTACCATCTCAGGGCCATGCCCATGGCTGCTGTGTGGGGAGGCATGTGCCACAGATACCACATTACCCTGGTCAATGCCCACTGTATGCTGTCCATCACGTAGGGACATTGGTGACAAAGGGTGGATTGGCAGGATAACTGTGTGCATTGATGGGGTTGACAGCTGTGTACTGTTAATCGGCTGACCAATGATGGACCCTGGCATACCTTCCTGTGCCATTACACAGATGTCATCATTAACAGTACCCATGGCACCTGATTCAGGTTCCCTGCTGCATGGCACCAGAGCAGTACCAGAACCTGTGAGAGGGAAACAGGAAACACAGTTTACAATGTCTACACAATATTACCAGTGATGCACACATCCACACATGCACAGGTCCAGACATGCACACATGCACACATGCACACATGCACACATGCACAGGTGCACAGGTGCACACATGCACACATGCACAGGTGCACAGGTGCACACATGCACACATGCACATGTGCGCGTGCACATGCACACATGCAGACATGCACACATGTGCATGTGCACAGGTGCACACATGCACACATGCACAGGTGCACACATGCACACAAGCACACGTACACATGCACACAGTTGCACAAGTTGTACACTACTCAGTATGTGTGATATCAACACACAGACACAGACACACCTGCATGCATACACAGAGCACTACTAAGTGAGCCTAATATTACTATTACTATCAAGACTATTAAAGGTATTGTTAATACACACTCACCAGCATGGATAGGCTGCATTGCTGTTAGACCGGAGGGACCTGCAGAAGTGAGGAAACTAATGTCAGTGGGCACAACTGTGCCATTGTTACTGAGTATGATACAGGTCAGTAGTACAACAGTCACCTTTCACAGGTCAGCTGCTGATATTGAGGATATCACACTTGCACATTAAATACTATGATGACAGCTACAAACCAAGGACACACCTCACACATGCATTAACTACCAGTGTACACAACAGTCAACTATACATATGGCATATTACCTGCACGCTCATAGTCTTGCTGCTGCATGGCTCCAGCCTCCATCATAATGCATGTCTGCTGCTGTTGTTGTTGCTGGTGGACTGGAGCGACTACACTCATGAGTAGTCCCTCCAGTCTGGTGAGTGGGGGATGTGTAGCCACCCCACCACCTGTGGCGACCTGTTGCCTGTGGATATCTGACACACGCTGATGGACATTTCTGATTAAATCACCGCAGTGATGTCGTACCTGCTCATATGTCCTATTATGCGTGCCTATGTCATTTACCCGACGGACCAGGTCTTGCCACAGTGCAGCCCTCTCCTGCTGATTCTGGCTGGTGTGGGAAAAAGAGTATTGCATAATCCCGCCCCAGGCTCTAGTGTATCTCCTCATCCTCAGCTGCAGAGTAAGCTGGATTTCGTGGGTGAGCCATGTTCCTGAAAAAGAGAATAACCTGATATCAGCAATATATGTCAGCAGAATTTGGCACACATACTACACATGCTACTCGACTGTTATGATACAACATATCTCACATATATAGCATCTGTCTGTCTATTGGTGGAAACACATGTAAATGGCCAGGTATCAGTGCTCAGCCAGCAACTGTGCAACAGTACCTGGCACACTCCATACAACATACTACCAAACCCCAGCAGTCAGAACACTGATTCAGGTCCAGAGCACCTCCTCACTCTGGGGGTTTGTATCTAGGTACTGTATGGCCTACATCATCAACTACTGTGAGCTGACCACAAACTAATTGCCCTGGATATACATATCCCACCTCCACCACCAGCACAAAAGACTATAGTGAATAACATTGCAGATGCAAACTTTACACTTTGTAACAGTGACATGGTATCCTTTCAGCCCACTGGGCCAGTGGAAGACACAACCCACAATGCTGACCCCTACACAAATGCTTTCTACGGACATCTCCGAGAATGAATGGATCATGCAATCCCATATATGACCAAGACACTCTCCACAAAGGGACATCATCCTGTCTGGTGGACCCCAGCCATAGACAGATTGTATTACAAAAGATGGCAGCTACTGCAAGACAGAGCATAATTCCATAAAGGGAAGGCATGTCTGAGCAGCACTAGTAAGGATCTATTTTCCCTCATACAAACATCCATGGGCAACTTTGAGAGGGAAATCAAGAGGGACACTACAGATAACCAGAAGGCCTTCTTCAGTTATGTTAGCAACCTGATCATAATCCCTCCTCTATGCTCATAGTTAGTACACAACAACAAATAATTCACTGAAACCACAGATATTGACAACATTGTGGCAGACAGGTTCAGTGCAGGTGTCACCCCTCCCTCTCCCCCAAAATAAGACATAGTTATCCCAGCTGACTGTAACCTCCCTGTCATCACAGATGTCCAGGTGAGAGCTGCCCTCAGGAAAGCAGAATACACAACATGACTGGGACCTGATGGTATCCCCGGTTGCATGCTACATGAACTCTGACAGGAGCTAAACACACATATAGAAGTGCTATGTAACACTAGCCTGACTACAGGATATGTACCTGTACACTGGCGCACAGCAGCAGTGGTTCCACTCCACAAAGGAGGCACCTCAACATGCCAATACAATACAACACAATACAATACATTACAATACAATACTATACAATATGCTATTGCCCCCGGGACTACAGCAACATACTGTTCTGCTACCCTGACCATTGTGACACATGTGGTGTGATGGTACCTGCTGCTGTCACACAGTTACACAGGGTGACTCATATGGCATATTACCTATCTGACTAACATTCAGCAGGGGTATGTGTGACATGTCCTCATGGGGAGTCTTGCTTCTTAACACTGTGTGGTTTATTGCAGGGTATGTCTTATCTGTGGGTAGGAACCTTTACCTCCACATGTGCTCTCTATTGCAGTGGCATGGATGACACACAGCAATCATTTAGGTTGCGGATGGTGTGAGGTGTTACTATGGTTGTTGGACATCTGTGTGACTTACGTATGTAAATCCAGG
This sequence comes from Protopterus annectens, assembly GCF_019279795.1. Lineage (NCBI taxonomy): Eukaryota > Metazoa > Chordata > Ceratodontiformes > Protopteridae > Protopterus > Protopterus annectens. The sequence continues at coordinate 951,168,815 of NC_056737.1, read as the reverse complement.
AGTGGTAACCTCTATGTGGGTAGTATGTGTGTACTCTGTGGTGTTGTCAGTCACTGTGCATTGGTAATGTATTTGAGTGCATTGTCACAGTTTTGTACATGTCACTGTGTCCTTCTCCATATCTGTACCATGGCATCCATTATGTGGTGTGGAGGGGTACACTGACCTACATGTCCATAGCTGACACATCATGTCTGATGACACATACCATGTGCAGGTATTCCAGGAATAGTGTGCCACTGTAAATATCATTGGGGGGACTATTGTACACATTTATGTCCCTGTTCACCCCTGACACATGCAGTGGTGGGCAGCCAATCACATATCTGGTGGTTACTGGTGTAGGTGATTTAAAATGGGGTATGGTACTCCAGTTTTGACACTGGTGTTCACTCCATGCCTTTGTCACCAGGCACCTGTTGCAATACATCTGTACACATGTGCCTCACTCAGAATATATATACATCTCTCTCTCTCTCTCTCTCTATATATATATATATATATATATATATGTATATAGATATATATCTATATGTATATATATATATATATATATATATATATATATATATATATATATGTCTGTATACATATACATATATATATATTGATGTACGTATATTGCTATAGATATGGAGGGGGACACACAGAGGGGGTGAGAGTGACAGAGGGGGGTGGGACAGGGGGTGTTGAGGTCGTCATATACAGTCATACCTGTAGATAGTCAGATCAGTCTGTCTATGTATATGTATCTACATATATCTATAACTGTATGTTTGTATTACATATATATGTTTGTACATATTCTATCTATCTACATCTGTCTATGTATTCCTACATCTCTCTCTATGTATGTATACATATATGCATATTATATATATATATATATATATATATATATATATATATATATATATATATATACATACATACATACATATTTTGACATATGTATCCATATGATAAAAAGGTATATCAACATGTTTGTCTACCATACTGTATACACACACTAACATACTGCTAAACATACATAACTGTGAAACCTACTTTGTACATTGCATTACAACCTACAGTCAACCTACATTGATATGTGCACATAAATGCTCTCACATACAAATGTATGTACTGCCTTCATTGATAGTTGCTGTATGTCCCCTGCCCTTTGCACATCTTCATATACATATGGATACAGACCAATGACACATATAGAGGGTTCACAGTATGTAGACCTTTATAGTATTACTTTACATTACCTGTGTTTGTCACAGCTGCTTGTGTTGCCGTCTGGTTTTGTGTCCTGCTGCTCCACTTGCCAGTTGTCAGCTTTCAGGTGGCTGTTGCTGAACAGTTTTGTTTGTGTCTGTTTAATTTCGTTTTTCTCTGTCTCTGTCTCTGTCTCTCTCTCTCTCTGTCTGTCTCTCACTTCCTCCTCAGGGTGCAATGAAAGTATTGCACGTGTGGACTGGGAGTACAGCATACTTTTGTAGGTATCTGCATATGTCCATGTGATGGCCTCTACACCAATTGTTAGCCAGCATTTGCTAATTGCATGCAGCCAGTTGTGTACTGATTGCAGTTCTCACTGTGATTTCAGAACAGTGCTATAAAAAGGTATTTGAGATAGGCGTAGCCCTTTTAGATTTTAAGGGCAGGGACCATGCTGGTATGCTGTGGACAATGTTCTGTGAGTGTAAAGGTTGGTATCTCTCTCATATTTCCAGCTGTGTTGTAGATTAACATTCCTCCATTCATTTCTCCAGTTTCCTGTACTAACTGTGTATGTACACTGACACCTACGACTACTACTACTGTTAATGTGTGTGTGTGTGTGTGCTTTCCTTGCACGTTTGCTTGCACTTTGTTGCTATGGCTTCCATATTTGCCCTTTACAGTCACTACTTGTATGCCTGCTAGGTGTTCTGACTGCAGTGTGCTGCTGTGGCTTTCCTATTTTCCATGTACATTCACACCTTAGAATGCTTGCAATATCTGCTAGGGTGTTACAGCATGCAGTGTGGTCTGGCCATGGTGTGGTCCTTGACATATATTAGGGTATTTGAGTATGCTGCTGAGCAGGCCCTGGAGACTCTCAGGTGCATCTGTTATCTGCCTCATAGAATGGTACATATCAGTGGGGTACACCCATTAAATTGTCTGGTATGCTGCAGTTGTGACTGTGGGATAGCATGAGCATATGTATTACTACACTTTTTCTGCCATGCAAGTGGTGCATACTTTCAGGACTCCATAGTTACCATTGCATGTGTTGTAACACCTTTCTGCCTACTGTTTGTACATTTCACATGGAGTCTGTGGGGCATCCCTGTAACTCATTCACTGTTGCTATGTCTAGGCTCTTAACCATTCAAATATGGTGGTGTCAGACCTCTCATGTGTACAAATATTTGCAGGTTGTCCACATTTCTGCCTCATATTTTGGTCAATATCTCAGCTTTTTCTGGCAAATCACTCTGGGCTCAAGTCAGAATATAGTGACAAACATTCAAGTTTCAGACTTCATACCGTTCCAAACATCCCACAAAATGCAGAACCTGTTACTCTCTGAACTGCCTGAGTTTGTTGTAACATTATTTGTAATGTGCCCCTGGTTTTGGCCCTTTGCTCCACATATTTTATTACTTGGTCCGGATGTGTTCCTGTAAGAGGTTGTGGGGTATGGGCAGTGATTATCCTGCTGTGAGTATGTGTGTGGCTTGCAAGGTGCTACAGTGATATTATTACCTACTAGCTACCAAGTAGCATGGCTGTTTCTGTTCACACACTACTGTTATGGAAATCCACTAGTTTTGACAGTAATTCTACATGACATGCTTTGTGTACTACACATCATATATTCCTTTTACATTCATTCCTACTATTACATGATATATTTAATTTTAGCACAATGTTCTTGTATAACAGTCATGGCTTAGTGGTAATTCATGCAGACTACTGTTTCCAAGGTCCTGGGTTAGGGACTGACAGTGGAATTTTATTTTGCTTTTGAACTGACTACAGGACCTGTCAATCAGAGTGACTAAGGCACTTTTAAGCAGTTGTAACCGGGTTAGCGCTGGTTTACGCTGAGCTCACGCATGCGCACTGGCGTTTAGCTCCGTGCACACATGCGCACACTCGCTTACAACCGCTTAAACGTGCTTACTCTTGTGCACACCCGCGCTATTTTCTTTGAAAGAAATGAAAATGGGGAGACAGGAAAGTGGTGAAAAAGGGGTCACAAAGAGGGTAAGACAGTAGGGAAACAAGCTTGGGTTTTGCAGGAGGGATGTAAGTAAGGCCCATAGCTGCCCATTTCTTCATCAGCAACAGCTGTGCATATGTTTGTAATTTGGTGTGACATTTGATACCTTCCACCCATGAGAGAGGTGTAAGGACAACAATAATACTTGTTGTATAGCCAATTGTAATTGATAGTTTCCATGTCCAGCAGACATGTGTGCGGAATGGGCAGCTATGTATGGAGCGTAATTTTTTTGTGGGTACAGAGTGCCCTTTTTTTTTCTTTTTTTTCAGGTGAGAGTGGTATGTCAGGTGAAGGAAGTCGGTATAGCTGGGGAGGTAGGTTGGGTAGGTCAACAGACAAGACAAACAAGACGCATACAGGGGCGGTGTATGACATGTGTGGGGGGTTACACAATTGATGGGGACGGAGGTTTGGACATCCAGAGCCCATAAGCCCACAGATGGCAACAGTGGAACAGATATCCCCACCCATGGGCAGTTGCCACTGTTCCTTCACTGCCCAGGACGGGGCTGTGCTGGGGGCTGTGTAGGCCAGGCAAAAGGCATGCCCATAAGTTGTGCCACCTGTGCCTCAAGCTGGCGTAGGGGTCCAAGAACAGAGTCCTGGATCTCCCTATGCACCACAGTCCGGAAGCTACCGAGGGTGAGTGGTGGTTCTCCTCCGGCCACGCTTGCAGAGGGGGGATGGGCCCCATCCCCTGCAGTGCTTCCACCCACAGGTGGCACAGGGCCACTGGAGGAGGGTCCAGACTGGGCACTAGTGCCAGGTGCACTCGCCAGCTGAGGTGGGAGAGGTGGGTCCGCTGGAACCCATCTTCCCTGTCGTCCTATGTTTTGCAGTATGTCATGACAGTTTGGGTTAGTAACATACAATACCATTCGCAATTAGTTGTAACAGCATGCATTAGTATTCCCATTAACCAAACACCCAGATATTCACACCATTGAACAGCGAGCATAACACATGTATAATTTGAACAGCAATACACAGTCCAACAACATGCAGGGTTGATTGATGGCAACAGGCCATCAGGTTTGGATGTATGAACAGGGCAGATGCATCAACGGACATGCAAATATTTATGACCCAACAGGACAAATGTCCAGGGGTGTTAATTGTGATTGCACATACCAATTTCACGTGGAATGGATTATATGTGGTTATAGGGTGGGGTGAAGAAAATATTATTAACACCTTGAATACCAATACATATGCTGTACATTTCTAATAGCTACAGATATATACACACTACTGTTCTAACTACAGTTTCCTATATGTTAACTACTTCAATTTGGTGATAGGACTGTTACTGCTACATCAATATACATTTTATTGTTATTCATACACGTTCATATCTGGCTTTGTTCAGCTACATCATCCTGCTACATTTGCTTTATATAGCTATAGACAACTGTGGATGTTTGATATTTCAGACAATCATACTATCTGCATATTGCAGACTGAGATCAACATATCCAGATTTTGGGATACTCATTCCAGCTGCAGCAACACTTTGGACACATTTCGCAGTTTGGTTCTACTTGTCACATTCATTTCATTCTGTACTGACTGCAGTATACTTTATTCATGGGTTCTTACTACTTTATTGGTGGATTCATAACTCTTTCTCACACTCTCTCACTTGTTTTCATTTTACTATTCAGGATGGTACTTACTTCTAGGCTTTATTGACATGTTTTACCTGTAGTTATTACAATCCTTTCCAGCAGTCTCACTTCTGTCATGTTTCAGTATTTCAACAGGGATATATTTCACACATGTGATTTGCTCATCTTCTGCAGCTGTACTTTTCAGCCTTCTGCAGGTTGTGTACTATTATATTGCAGGTGGGGCATCTTTATTTCAGACTTTATTTCAGACATTTTCATTTTCTGTTTGGATTACAGACTGCAACACACTTTTCTAATCAAGCAATACTTGCAAACACTTTTACACTGTTACTTGCACATTTTATTACTTAGTGACTACACTGCACTCTTTTGCTAACTGTCATACTTTGATATTTCTTTACAGTTACTGGGGTGAATTACTGACCTGCCTGGTGGCGCCGCACCAGCCTATCGCCATAGGCTCTGCGGTTCACAGAACGGACACCTGCAGCTGTAATATAAATGAAGTAATATTGGAATACACATCCTCATAATATCAGCTAATTTAATTTCTTACATACATAATTAAATGTAACTTACTCAGTAGTGGGGCGTTGGGCATTTGCCGGGCCTCCTGGATCCAAAGGTTCAATTGGTCCTGCTTGCATCTCTTCAGGTCCGCATGGTGGTGATGGACCTGCTCACCAGTCCTTGGAATCCCTGTGGCACTGGTGAGATCATGAGCCAACCGGTCCCACGCCTCAGCCCTATATGCTCCCCACAGGACCTGGCCCTGCATGAGTTGGGCCTCATGATTGTGGACTAGGAGCCAGACCATGTATCTGGACTCCTCAACGCCCCACCTCTGTGCTCAAAAGCAACTACCCTCACCTACACCTGACATTCTGGATGAAGTCAGTTCTACAATTGTTTATGCTGTGTATTCCTGCCTATGGGGCTTATATATGCCGTTTTTCCCGCACTTATCTGTGATTGGCCATTTTGGAATTGTATCCACTTCACAAAACCTGCTTTGTCATGCTCCACTTTCTATTCATTCCTATATATTTGCTATTACTGCATTTCTGAGTACAGCTGTTGTGGCTTAGTGGTTCAGTACCTTGACTATGGTGCATGGTGTCCTGGGTTCGAACCTGGCCACTGCTTTTTATATTTTATGACTGTCTAGACAGGCTAGGGGGTGTGTCTGTGTAAAGGCAGTTTTGTTACAGCTTGCTCAACATTGCCCGCCGGTTAGCTTGTTAGCGTGGTGCGCAGCTCCGCGCAAACGGGGTGCGCTGGTTCACGCCTCATTTGGCTGTCACAACGCATATTATGCTCAGCTCAGCTAGGGTCACACAGTTTCAGCATGTGAAACCACTGCTCAGCTACAGGCACTCATTTTGCACCTGTTAAACTACTGCTCAGCTACGGGCACTCATTTTGCACCTGTTAAACCACTGCTCAGCTACGGGCAGATGCACTCACCTTGTTAAACTGTAGCTCAGCTATAGGCACATCTGGCATTTTCTATTGTTTTGTTACCTCACATTTCTTCAAAATAAATGGACTATTTCATTACATTTTACATAAATTGTGATTTTATATGTGTACATATTTGTCAGGGGCTTGTTTCGTGCTTATTTTACTAAAAAAAAAATCGATGTTGTGGGGGCTCAAACCATGGATGCCTGCTCGTCAGCCGACGTCTTTACCACTACGCTATTGCCTCTTGGCTTACTTTGCATATTTAGTTCTTATATGCTTTCCCACTGACTGCTAACTGTGGCTGCGCTACGGGCACGCCCGTGCAAATGAGCACACTCACGGGCAAACATCTTTACAATTTAAAAAAAATATATAAGATGTTCATTTGTACATTTTATGTTCGTAGTCTGTGGGGGCATGTGTTGTGTTGTGTTTATTCACATTTCCATGGACTCTGTCATGGGTGTTTACTTTGGGCACTTTTACTCTTCTGGGGGCATGTCCGCTTGCAGGGCTCGGCCTACGGACATGCCCCCTACTGTCTTACATGGACCGTGTTAGCCTTAGGTGTGATTCAGCATGCTCTCATGAATATGCAGAGCATGCTGACATCACTCCGTTTAACTGCAGCCTCCGTGTAAGAGTTATAACTCTTACACGGAGGCTTCGTGAATCCTGCCCATAGTCTTACACAACTTCTTCCAAAGATAACAGCCATCTTCTTTTGTGACCCACATCAGGTGTTTACCCTTCAACAAGCATTCACAGAGCATTCAGTTTTCCCTGTAAACTCCTGCTTTACATTCAGAATAAAACTGTGCTTTTGAATTTTTGTTTTAAACTTTTATAATCTAAGAAGCTTTTCGAAGGCTCTGGGCCAGCATCCTTTCCTTGGCTGCTGCAGCTCTAAATTGCGCTCACTATCTTAATGTGGACACCCCACTTTTTAAGGTAATACTGGCCACATACACCTCAAGAGTTCAAAAATGATATACCAATGATTCCAGAACATTCCTTCTGCTCTCTTCATTCTCCATGATGTCTTACTTAGATTCTTTGTATAGAAAACTGTAGACAGATATGTTTTATTTAATAAAATGGGAAAATGAAAAATGATAGTAATGTTTCATTTCTTCTTTAATAGCATCCACGTCTTCCTATATGTTATATCTAAGATGACAATTGTACATTTGTATTTTTTCTTTTTCTATTATTGTATTTCTTCCTTTTATATTAATGTCTATGTAATTTGCATTTCTGGAGCTTTTCTCCCCGGCCTACACTGAAAATGGGCTTATACCCAGGCCAGATGGACTATCCCAGTTAACAAATGTAAAATAAATAATAAATAATATGAGGCATTATTTTAACTAGGTATCATTAAAATGACCGGGTCATTCACAGCTTATCCATAGCATGGGGCCAGTGATGGTGGTGTTTCATCCTACAGAAAGGCCTGGAGTGTTCAAAGTATAACTCCCTTTACACACACACACACACACACACACACACACACACACACACACACACACACACACACACACACACACACACACACACACATTTATGCACACCCCCACACACACAAGCACACACATTCACAAAACACACATGCATACATAAGCATACAAACACATGCACAGACCCACACATACACACACACACACACACACACACACACACACACACACACACACACACATACACAGAGTAGAACAGTTTAGTATAGCACCTGACACTTTCATCATATCTTTATTTGTTTTATGCAGTCATTACTCTTTAAAGCAAACGTGATCACAGGTGCACCATACCTCAGTCCAACCTTGATTAGACTTTAAAGTAACTGTTCATCAAAATTACTTACAAATGAATTTTATAAAAAATACAGTTTCTGGGCAGACAAATAGATGTAACTTCTATGGTATTCTTAAGTAGAATGTATGTAGATGAGTTACACCAAATATGGAAACAGATGCATAAAGAATAACATACAT
>NC_056737.1:951055458-951155458 GCF_019279795.1 Protopterus annectens | reverse complement strand
CCTGCTAATTATATATGCATTCCCTGTTGCAGTGTCACTTCCTGTTGGATCTTGTTACAGTATCTGTCTATATATATATATATATATATATATATATATATATATATATATATATGTATATATATATATATATATATATATATATATATATATATATATATATATATATATATAGTTAGGAAAACAACTAGATGGAAGCCACCACAACGTAGGAATAAAAATAAGGTTGATTTATTTAGAAAACAAGCGCTTTCACGTGCATCCAAAGCACGCTTCCTCAGGTTTACACAACTTCATTGCTTTGAGTAGCTTTTATATGCTGCCAAATTATTTAACAATCAATCTAGTTCAATTAATCAATGAAAGCATTCATTAATTAAGCTTACTAAAATCTAGTGCAAAAATACAACAGTTTAAAAACAGTTTAGAAGCAAAAGCAGATGAAATAAAAATAGAATGCATGTATATTAGTTCCTTAAACATGAACCAAAAAAAAAAGTTTAGAGTTATACAAGTAATAGGCCTTAACAAAAGGGGAGGAGATAGGATGAACTACTTAGAAACTGTGGAATTAAAATGGATTTGGAGATTAATGGCACATATAGAACCAGGTTTAAATCAATTCATCAGTATCAAACCTGTCTTAACTGCACGTGATTGAAAGCAGCTAATGATATATGAAATGTACAAACAGATTTGATACTGTTTTAGTATTGTTCTGAAGGATGAAATATAATATGTATTTTTATGCATAATTTATGTAACATACCCTAAATAACATATTTGATATGTAAGTTTGCTCAGATAGTTTTTGTACTGACCTCCTTTTTTATATATATTTTCTGATTTATTTTAGAGGTCTTAGATGGCTTTACTATATATCATATAATAGAATACATTTTGATAGTTTTGGTTCATGTTTAAGGAACTAATATACATGCATTCTATTTTTATTTCATCTGCTTTTGCTTCTAAACTGTTTTTAAACTGTTGTATTTTTGCACTAGATTTTAGTAAGCTTAATTGATGAATGCTTTCATTGATTAATTGAACTAGATTGAGTGTTAAATAATTTGGCAGCATATAAAAGCTACTCAAAGCAATGAAGTTGTGTAAACCTGAGGAAGCGTGCTTTGGATGCACGTGAAAGCGCTTGTTTTCTAAATAAATCAACCTTATTTTTATTCCTACGTTGTGGTGGCTTCCATCTAGCTGTTTTTCTAAGTATTCCTGGTTTTTGGCTGGATCCTTTGAAGGGTAGCATTCTCTATTTCATCTTATTAGTCTTTGCTTGGTTTTGAGTTTGCTACCTTTACACGATGGACACCTTGCAAGTGGAATTGGATTATAACCCTGAGACTAGAAGTCCTAAAGACAAATGGAACATCTTAATGAAAGAGACTGTCAATCCGTTACTTGCCATGAACTTGTCTCAACCGAATACAACTATCAATAACACAGGTATTGTGGAAAATCTCAGTGACTTCTATAATTGTTTGAGAGAACTTGAGAACAGTTTATATAAACTATATCGCCTGATTTGGCAAAGGAGACATATGGAGGCTAGCTTACATTTTCAAATTATACCTAGAGGCATGCGAGTATTATGCATGCTCACATATGGAAACAGTCATCCTGAGCTATTAAAACGATGGCAGCAGTTAAATCTTGATTTAAGCAACCAGTACATGAAACTCCTTATAGACTATTTCACTCCCATTGAGCAGGAGCTCACTGTCAAAGTGGACACTCTATATAGTGAATTATGTAGTCCCTTTAAGGGAGAATTGTATGAAAAGAAAATTGATGCTATGTACATACAGGTAACAGCCTATAGCGATAGGTTGCAACAAATCAAATATAAGAAATTATTAAGAGACCACCAGGATTTCCTATGTGGCCAGGTCTTCATATGGCCAAAAGCAGGCTCCCAATGCGATGACCAAGCTCCGAATATAGTTCATACAGACACTGGAAATGAATTGTCCATTCCCATTGATACTGTTCCTTTAAACAGCACAGATATTCCAATGGAAGAAAGGCTTAGAGCAGAAGTGACGTCAATGAATAAGAACATAGCGACTGAGGCTGCGTCGACCCTAGGCACGCCTCCACCTAACCAACAAGCCCTAAAAGAACCGACTTCGTTCGATAAGTTTGGAGCCAAACCGAAATATGCTTTTGATAAAACCACTAGTGGTTTTTTACCCCTACCTGTACGACATCAATTCAGACCACAGGCAAGGTCCAACAGTCGAGGAAGACGCAAAAGAAAATACTCAGGCGAAATGATGGAGGTAAGGAGAAAAAACAGAAGTTAAATACTTTGGTGTTTAACCTTTCAAGTTGTAATCTTGACGCTAGTACCATATCTCTACTGAATAGAGGTCTTTCGTTCATACCGTCACAGAGAAGTAACATTTCCGAGGTATTGACTGATTTGCGCCTTTTTGCCAGGAACTTATCACTGAAACTGTTATTCTTTGACCAAGTGCAAGCAACTGACTCAAGGAATCGGTTTAAACGTAGAAGTACTTTTTCACCAGTTCTTCCTAGTAATGTTAACTGTTTTGTTTCAGTATGTGAGAAAGACCTATATAAGTATTTTTCAAGTGCTATTTTAAAAAATGTGTACCATAATTTAAAAGTTGAAGAATGGCGCTCCCTTTATGAGCTATCGAATAATGTTAGTTTAACAATACAGCCTGCTGATAAGGGGGGAGGCATAGTGGTATTAAATACCACTATGTATAATACCATGATGCTACATATGCTGAATGATTACAAAACCTATAAGTTGATTGAGGATGGAACTGTTACTGAAATTGTGAAAAATGTTCATGACACACTATACGATCTTTTGATGTGCAGACAGATTGATAGTGAGCTATATGAATATCTTCTAATTGATTCTCCAAAAATACCTCTTATTAAGGGTCTACCTAAGATCCATAAAGAAATTATTCCCATACCTGTACGACCTATAGTGTCAGGAGCTGGGTGGGTTACTGAACACATTTCCCACTACCTGGAATCTATGCTTGGACCGCTAACTAGGAGTGTCCCAACTATTTTAAGAAATACTTACCAATTGTTGGATGACCTAGATAATCTTATGAAATGTGGCATGCTACCGGCCTCTGCTGTCTTAGTTTCAATGGATGTTAAAAGCCTATTTACAGTAATTCCAAATGATTATGGAATAGAGGCGGTTAGGGATGTCTTATTATCAACAGGTTCATTGAATAATGATTTACAACTACTTGTTTGTAGTCTTTTGGACTTAGTATTAAATAATAATGTCTTTATGTACCATGATGCCTTATATGTACAGACATGGGGTGTAGCTATGGGCACCCCATGTGCTAATTCATATGCGAATTTAGTAATGCATCACTGGGAATGTACTCATTTATTTAATAGCAGCTTTTTTCAACATGTTTTATTGTATAGGCGTTTTGTAGATGATATACTAATCATTTGGGATGGGGAACTGACACTATTAAATGACTTAGTTAATTATTTGGAATCCACCACTGAGTTTCTTAGATTTACAATGGAAACTTCATTTAAGGAGCTACATTTCCTCGATATTACAATAACTAAAAGTTTGCAAGGTCTGATATCGACTACCTTATATAGGAAACCTTGTTGGAGGAATGCATTGCTACATTTTGACAGCATGCATCCACGTCACATCTTCCCTAACATTGTTAGGAGTCAGAGTAAGAGAATTTGTAGCCTGTGTAGAGATGATAATGATAGGGACTCACAGATGGGTCACCTTAGAGCACTATTCCAGGAGAGAGGCTACAATATCTCATTATGTAATCAGGAACACTCTGACATGAATGATATGTATATGAGTATAGAGCCCCCTGTTGCACATAGACATCCTAGGGCCATACATAACTATGGAATACATTATGACCTAAATAGGATACCTTTTACTACAAGATATACTAGTGACATAATTCATGTAACTGACATTATTAGGAAGAATTGGAATATCCTACTTATAGATAGTAGATGTCATAGATTAGTAGGGACAACACCTAGTTTTAGGTATAGGAATAGTAAGAACCTGAAAAGGCTCTTATGTATTGATAAAGTTGGTTCTTTAATTAATGGCATAGACAGACGAATTCTAAGACATGGCACATTTTCATGTAATAAATGTAATATGTGTAAGAATATAGCTAGTGATGTTCAATTTGTCCATCCCTCCCTTAATTACATTTTTAGACCTAATTTTTATGCCACTTGTGATACCACTAATCTTGTCTACTTAGCAACATGTACACAATGCCCAGCATTTTATGTGGGCATGACCACAAGAAGGCTAAGAGATCGCATATACAACCATATATATGACATCAGAAAGTCAAATTTGAATAATGCTCTAGCTAAACATGTTGCTGTTCAACCCAACCATAGTTTCAAGTTTAGAGTTATACAAGTAATAGGCCTTAACAAAAGGGGAGGAGATAGGATGAACTACTTAGAAACTGTGGAATTAAAATGGATTTGGAGATTAATGGCACATATAGAACCAGGTTTAAATCAATTCATCAGTATCAAACCTGTCTTAACTGCACGTGATTGAAAGCAGCTAATGATATATGAAATGTACAAACAGATTTGATACTGTTTTAGTATTGTTCTGAAAGATGAAATATAATATGTATTTTTATGCATAATTTATGTAACATACCCTAAATAACATATTTGATATGTAAGTTTGCTCAGATAGTTTTTGTACTGACCTCCTTTTTTATATATATTTTCTGATTTATTTTAGAGGTCTTAGATGGCTTTACTATATATCATATAATAGAATACATTTTGATAGTTTTGGTTCATGTTTAAGGAACTAATATACATGCATTCTATTTTTATTTCATCTGCTTTTGCTTCTAAACTGTTTTTAAACTGTTGTATTTTTGCACTAGATTTTAGTAAGCTTAATTGATGAATGCTTTCATTGATTAATTGAACTAGATTGATTGTTAAATAATTTGGCAGCATATAAAAGCTACTCAAAGCAATGAAGTTGTGTAAACCTGAGGAAGCGTGCTTTGGATGCACGTGAAAGCGCTTGTTTTCTAAATAAATCAACCTTATTTTTATTCCTACATTGTGGTGGCTTCCATCTAGCTGTTTTTCTAAGTATTCCTGTTTTTTGGCTGGAGCCTTTGAAGGGTAGCATTCTCTATTTTATCTTATATATATATATATATATATATATATATATATATATATGGTTCCCCTTGACTTGATCGACATGACAAAACACCGACGCTCAGAAGACCGACTCCAGAAGACCGACGAGACAGATGATCGACAAGGTGAAATCCCGACAGCCGAAACACCGACATGGGCAACGTGTGAGCGCGACTCGGTAAGTGTGCGATAGTGAGGGATTTAGCGTTAGGGAGCGGACAGGTAAGTGTGAGATAGTGAGGGATTTAGGGTTAGGGTGCGGGAAAGATGAGTGTGCGGTAGTGTCGGGCTGAGGGTGCTGGTAAGGTAAGTGTGCGATAGTGTCGGACCTTAGGGTTAGGGTTTGGGTTACAGTTAGTGCATGTATAGTTGTGTGTAATGTGTAGTTTACGTTTTGTGTGTCGGTGTTTTGGGTGTCGGTGTTATGGTGTTCGGTTTTGTGAGTTGTCGGTTTTGTGCGTTTTCGGTCTTTTGGTGTCGGTGTTTTGGGTGTCAGCTTTGTGGCATGTCGGTGTTGTGATAGGGATCCATATATATATATATATATATATATATATATATATATATATATATACACACTGATATAAGTAACCATTGATGATGTCATTCGCACACGATCCCTTTCATGATCAGTCTACATTTGTTCAACCGTCTCACTCTACACTTGCTCACTTCCTCACTTCGTTATTCTGCTCTAGATGTATCTCTTTACAATTTTCTGCAGTGAGTATTAGTTGCCACCCCTCTGCCCATTGAGTTACTTATACCAGATCTTTAGACAGGCTGTCTCGCAGTCTCAGCCATCTGTCACCATTATGACTACTATGTTGTTATTCACAAACAGTTTTTGTTTTTTTTTAAAAACTGGATAAATCCATTAAGCACAAGTGTTTCTTTTCAGGGTGTTAAAAAAATATGTATTTAAACATGTATAAAGTGCTAGTTTAAAAGCAAGTAGTATATAATGCATTTTATTCTATTTACAATATGGCAATAAGAATGATTTTACATGTAGTGGCTTAAAGCTTGAAACTGCAGTGTGTTTGAACTCTGACCCTGGCAGTAGCTAGCCCAGCAAGTTTATGTCTCTCATCAATGATTATCTGCTGGGTCGGCAAAATTAAATGTATAAGGCATTGAATATTCTTGTTTCTTCCTCTGAGATAATTGACCTTGTGAGTATATCAGAAAATAAGACACAGCTGCTTGGAAGAACAGAGAAGCAAATTATCAGAAAGAACCGCCATTGTATTCGAGCTGGCCTGAATCCTTGAGGAAAAGCAACATTTACAGAAAGACATTATAATGAACCAGGTGCTTTGCAAGGCTGTATTATTCCCATGGGAAAACTTTTAAAATGTATAACATCAGCTTTTTCTTATGAATAAAATATTGTAGACCATAGTGATGTAGGTGCCCTGTGACTAACCACGTCAGTAAGGTGAGCACAGCTCAAATGTAAAGACTATATAAAATCATGTACTTCCTGCATCATGTCAGACAAAACTCTGTACTTGTATGGTTTTTTGCCTCCTGGTGTACACTAGTAAACTTTTGCATCTGAGCCTCCTGTGTTGTAATTTGTTTTTATTTGACAGCTTGGTCCTTCGAACCGGAATTCCCTTGGTAAGCTGCAGGTCAGAGTGTATCGGTGGTCGAATACTGCGCAGGAGAAGTTACCAAAACGGTTCTTCTTGAAGCACAAAGACCTCCGACTGAATTGTCGTTTTAAGAGGCTGGCCACTTTCTGATCTGCGGCCGAAGAGCGGTTTCGAACTGGTCGACCCAGGAGGCTCAGGTAGGAAATATTTGCCTTTTTTCTGTTTTAGATCAGGGACTAGGTTACAGTAAATGTCATTGTCAGAGATTTGTTATACAGATCAGGGACATAAGGAAATTACTGTATATTTTTGTCAGAGATCAGGGAAACAGAATAAGGTAGGCAGTTATTCTAGATAAACTGTGTAAGAAACTGAAATACCACGTGGTAAAAAAAGGGTTACGTAACATTTTTTTACAATGGGAAATCAGTGCACTAAAAAATCGCGAGATCCGCCCCTAACTGATGACGCAAAATATATGCAATTACAACGGGCTGATAATGTAAGGTATTATACAAAATGGGTTAATAAATACGGATTTGATGGTAAATTAAACAAGATCTCATTAGTTAAACTTTTAAAACAGCTTAAATCTGATGCAGAAGGTCAGGCAAAACAGCAACGGCGATTAGGCATTCCTCAAGCACACAGGTGGATTGAGGAAGTAAACCGAAGGGAACAGAAAGCTAAAAATACAAAAACGTTATTTTTAAATAAAGAGGATAATAATACAGTAATAGCAACGGCCCCTCCCCCTCCGCCCCCTCCAATGCCTTTTTTAGGATATGAAGCAGGAGGACAAGCTGGTCCACCTCCACGTTATCCTGAAGTTACAAGAGTACTAAAACCATTTGTTAGAGATCCTATTAAAACTAGGTCCCGGACACGTAAAACACTAGGGGACACAGATTTATATCAAATAGGGAAAAATACACTAGAAGAAAGTGAGGACGAAATCTGTCCACTAATCGAGGTACCAAATCCTCAGGCAGGACAGGAAGGGCAGGACCCAACTCTTCTAGTGTATAGACCATGGACACCGGAAGATATTCGGAAGGCTACAGAGGGAATCCCTCATCCAAAAGTTAATTACACAAAGTTTTTACAAGATTTACAAGGTATGAGATTAAGTTACCACTTAAATGGGGAAGAAGTAGAAAAGGTAGTCAGACAGATTGTGGGTCCAGACTGGCACATGATTTGTGGCACCTGGAATCCTCGTAATGCAGAGCTTAAACCACTCCCACATAGTGACGCAGAATTAGACAACAGAGTGAAAGGTCTTACAGACCAAATTTCTGACAAATGGAAACCTAGGGCAGATTGGACTTGCATTAATCAATGCATACAGCAAGAGAATGAAACTGTAGATGGGTACTATGGTAGATTATTGGAATGTTTCAATAACCATAGTGGTATGGCTATTCCTGAAAATCAGACACATGATACTTCGTATGAACAGCAACTGAAAAATGCATTTTTGAAAGGTTGCATTGCACCTATCAGTAGCTTTATTACAAAGCATATGATAGATCATCTAACAAGTAGGCTACAAGCCTTACTTGAATATGCCAGACATGCTAAAAGACACTTTAATAGTAAAAAGAAAAAGAAGACACAGGTCTTCACAGCTGAAGACGGAGCAAAAGTCTTTGTAGTACAGTCAGGTAAAAAGGGTAAGAAAAATACCCAGGGAAATAGACAATCTGACAAAAGGTCAGAGGATTTTGAAGAAAGGAAAAAGAAAGGTGAGTGCTTTAAGTGCGGGAAGAAAGGACATTTAGCAAGGGATTGTAGGCTAAATAAAAAGGTGACTACAAAAAATAAAGATAATGAGGACTGACTATATGATAGTGATGAAAATCAAAAATCATCAGGGAAGAAAAACAAACAAAGGGCAAACGTGAATGTAGTGGAAGGGACAGAGGAAGTGCAGGTAGATGTAGAGGATAAAAAAAGTGAAATTTTAGATTTAGCATTACTGAGCTTAGAGCTCTATTTGGCAGACACAAAACCGGAAGTTACACTTCTGGTGGAAGGAAGGGAAGTAAAATTCCTGTGTGACTCAGGAGCATCACGAACTTTGATACACCCTTCAAAGTTACCAAAATATTCTTAATCACCTGACTATATATTAGTGAAAGCAGCAAATGGACAGCTATATAGGGAACCACTTTCCCATGATATAGCAATAACTGACCCTGTTTCAGGCATGACTCAGAAAAGTAAAATTGTAGTTTCTGCAAAATGTCC
Source organism: Protopterus annectens (assembly GCF_019279795.1). Taxonomy (NCBI): domain Eukaryota; kingdom Metazoa; phylum Chordata; order Ceratodontiformes; family Protopteridae; genus Protopterus; species Protopterus annectens. The sequence goes on along the minus strand of NC_056737.1, from coordinate 951,146,381 downwards.
AGTAAACCTACTGGGAAGAGATCTTATGCAAATATTTGGCATAGCGGTAGTTCCCACTATGCAGGGTATGGAAGCACAAAGACAAATGGATACTTTTGTGGTGCGACCGGAGGGTGAAACCTTTTACTGGTACAGCCAGGACCTAGTTACGACTGGTCCAGGGGCAGTAACCGGAGAACTGATGAATGTAGCCATCAGTAAGGCCCCCTCCCTTGACACTGATCAACAGCATTTGTTACATTGTACCCTATACTACTGTAGCATGCCAGGACCTGATAAAGAATATGAGCAAGAATTGTTCAAAAATCCTGCTAACAGATTAGTATTACGAAACTTGTATTGGGATACTGAGGGAAACAGTGTGGTAAGCTGTTCACTACCTCAGGAATTCATGACACTGTACAAATCTAATAGACTACCACATGTCAGCTTGACAAAGAAGAAGGATGTAAAATGGGCAGACTTAGAAGAAAAAGTAACAAGGTGGGAAAAACAAACTGATTTAGAATTATCAGAACAGGGGATACAAAAACAGAAATTGAATTGGCTAACACAGACACATCCAGCTGTACACTCACAAACTAGTAAAGACAGCTGATTAGCATTCTTATTAGAAGAAGAAGAAAAAGCCTTGTGTGATATACCAAACACTCTTTGGTCAACAGGTAAATCAGATATAGGACTTATTCAAACAGCAGGACCAGTAACTATTACACCAAAATCAGCATTTAGACCACAAAAAAGACAATACCCCTTGAGGAAAGATGCAGAGCAAGGAATCAAACCTATAATAGCAGCATTACTCAAGGAAGGAGTACTGGTAGAATCTCTTGATTCACCATGTAACACACCTCTATTTCCTGTTAAAAAAGCAAACGGGGAATGGCGGATGGTACAAAATTTACAAGCCGTAAACAATGCAATAATACCCAGGGCACCTACGGTGCCAGACCCACACACCTTGTTGAATAACTTAAAACCACAACAAAAATACTTTACTGTGGTAGATATAAGCAATGCTTTCTTTTCAATACCTATACATCCTGATAGCCAGTATTGGTTTGCATTTACATTTCAGGGTAAAAGATATACCTATACTCGGCTACCGCAGGGATATTGTGAAAGTCCAACGATATTTGCACAAGAAATGGCAAGCAACCTGGTGGGGTTTACTCCACCAGGAGGTAGTCAGATTCTACTTTATGTAGATGACATCTTGCTAGCAGCCCCTACCCAGCATCAATGCAGGGAAGATACAATAGCATTATTGAAATTTTTAGCAGCACAAGGACACAAGTAAACAAAAGTAAGTTACAACTTTGGAGAAAACAGGTTAGATACCTAGGATATGTAATATCCAATGAAGGTAGAATATTAGACAAAGACAGAAAAACAGCAATTTTACAGGCACCCAAACCAGCAACCAAGAAGGAAATGATGTCCTTCTTGGGGACGACTAATTTTTGTCGAAGCTGGATATCAAACTATGCTTTAGAAACTGCTCCACTGGCTGATTTAATATATAAAACACCAATGGCAGCACAAGAGGTATTACAATGGACACCTGAAGCAGAAACAGCTTTCTGCAGACTAAAACAACTGATAGCTTCATCACAAGTTTTAGGACTTCCAAATTATCACAAAAGATTTTTTCAGACCGTAAATTGTAAGCAGGGATATATGACATCAGTTTTGACGCAACAGCATGGGGATAAGCAACGCCCCATAGCTTACTATTCATCACAGTTAGATCCAGTGGCACAATCATTGCCTCACTGTGTGCAAGCAGTAGTCGCAGCTGCAATGGCAGTACAGGCTTCGGCCTCAGTAGTGTTGTTCCACCCTCTCACATTGAGAGTGCCTCATGCAGTCGCAATAATTTTACTGCAAGAAAAAATAGCATATCTATCTCCTGCTAGACATCTTTCATGTATGACCATACTGCTGAGCCAACCTCATATGGTAATTAAACGTTGTACAACATTAAATCCATCAACGTTACTTCCAACTCCTGTGGATGGCACACCGCACAGTTGCCTGCAGGAAATTGAGCAAATAACTTTGCCCAGACAGGACCTCACTGATATGCCCTTAGATGATGCTGAGGTGACATTTTATGTGGACGGTTCATGCAGAAAGGGTCCTACAGGAAAAAATCTAGTAAAATATGCAGTAACCACAGATACAGAGATTTTAAAAGCCCAACCCTTACAGCATAACCTGTCTGCTCAAGCAGCAGAACTGATAGCCTTGACACGGGCTTGTACTCTAGCAAAAGATAAAAAAGTAAACATATATACTGACAGTCAGTATGCTTTTTCTACAGTGCATGTTTTTGCACAACAATGGAAAAATAGGGGAATGATAACATCTACTGGCAAACCGATTAATCATGCGCAACTTATTTTGAACTTGTTAGATTCCATTCAGTTACCTACTAAGGTAGCTATTTGTAAATGTTTAGCTCATACAAAACAACAGGATGCAATTTCAAAAGGAAATGCAAGAGCTGATGCAGCTGCAAAGCAAGCAGCCTCAGACTCAGAAATTTTACTTTTAACCGAGGAATTACAACCCTCTGAGATTTTAAATTTAAAAATGTTAAAAATGATGCAGACATTGACTACAAAAGCTGAGAAACAAAAATGGGAGAAACAAGGTGCAATCCTCAAAAATGGACTGTATATCTCCAAAAAAAAAAAACCTATATTGCCGTCTAATTTATTTAAATATGCAGCTTTGTTGAGCCATGGGCAATGCCATGTCTCAACAGGGGGGATGGTACAGTTAGTAAATCGTGTATTCCAAACATATGGTTTTACAAATTACACACAAAAATTTTGTGCAGCATGCCATGTCTGTAATAAACATCATGCACAAGGAGCATTCAAACCCAAGCAAGGGAGTTTTCCTGTACCACCATATCCGTTCCATACTATCTGTATGGATTTCATAGAACTGAACAAATGTGAAGGGAAAAAATACTGTTTAGTAATTATAGACATGTTTTCGAAATGGGTAGAAGCTTTTCCAACTAAAAATCCGGATGCAGCGACAGTGGCAAAGGCCCTAATAAAAGAAATAATTCCCAGATTTGGCATACCGGAAAGAATCTATAGTGATAATGGGACACATTTTGTGAATCAGACGATTCACCAACTTGGGAGATACTTTGGGATCTCCTTGAAGAATCATTGTGCCTACCACCCACAGTCTGCAGGACTGGTGGAAAGGTACAATGGAATTCTAAAAAATAAGTTAAGGAAGTTGGTGGGGGAAACACAGAAGAATTGGATTTGCTGTTTGCCTTTGGCACTGCTGAGCATGAGAACAGTTCCAAATGTAAAGGGTTTAACCCCCTTTGAAGTGATATTTGGAAGGGCATATTATGTGCCACAATGGAAAGCTCTCATGCCTGCAGAATTAGAGGCTGATAGCTCATTAGCTAGTTATGTTAGGAAAATGTTAACTAATAAAACTGTTTTGCAGTTGAACTCTTTTTCAGATAAAAGACAGACCAGACCGTTGGAAGCAGTGCTGACTCCTGGGTCCTGGGTTTGGCTGAAGGTCACGAAGAGAAAGAACTGGGCGAGTCCAAAGTGGGAAGGACCATACCAGGTACTATTGGCGACACCTACTGCAGTCAAAGTTGCTGAGAGGTCGTCCTGGGTCCACCTGACGCACTGTAAACCGGTAAAAAATTTTCAGCTTGATAAACATTTTGTGACTGACACACAATTAAGGCAGGATGACCAAGAGCAAAATGAGTAAAAACACAGATCAACCTCGAAGATATTGTTTAATCATCTTGCTAACTATGCATCTATTGACTATGATTGTGTTGACTTTCCTTTTGTTGTGGTTCTTCCTACATATAACCACACAGGTGAAAGTAGAGAAACGTGATGAACTATCTATAGACTGGCATCCAAACTTTAACACATACCTAGCTATGAAGCGTGTATATGTAGAGACTATGAACGTTTCAAATTGCTGGGTTTGTACTGCCATACCAACAGCATATGGAGGATTGTTGATGTCCGCTGTCCCCTTGGGGATAAATAAGACTTGGGAGAATTTACTTTTCGATACAGGTTCTGTAAAATCACAGGACAAAATTGCATTGTATTTGCCTATTACACAGAGGGGAATTGTATGTTTTATAAAACGATACACTCCAAGTGGGTTGGAGTAACTGTAACATAACTGTATCTTATAAATGCTATATTAAGACTAAAGATAAAAGCACTCTTTGTAGCACAAATTATGATTCATATTTAAGCTTAATGAAAACAACATTAAGTGAAGTGCAGAAAAATCCTGTCATGCATAAACAGTTGTCTGTTATAGACAAAAAAATGTTTCATTCAGAGCTAACCCGTATCAGTACCAAAGTAAAAACTGTTATTTTATTTGTGGGAAAAAGGCATACAAATGGCTACCTGAGAATTGGTCCGCAGTTGTTTTTGGGTTATCTGGTTCCAGCTATAAGGCATACTGCAGAATTACCTCTAGGTAAAATACGAAATGTAAGAGATATAGCCCGAAAATCTGAGGATCCTATCGGAAAACCTGTAAATCCAATGGGAAAAATCGAAGCTGGTTGGAAGGACCATCATTCTGTGAAAAATAAAGAAAAATTGACTCATATGGACTTGAGTGACAGTGTTATATCCTGGGCTGGGATACTTCCAGCATACGGAGCAGTCAAATCGATCTGGGAGTTGAGAAAACTGTCAAAGCTTCTCGAAGTAATGAGTAACGCAAATTTTTCTGCTCTCAAACTAGTGACTGATGAACTGAATGCAATGAGAACTGTTGTACTACAAAATCGAATGGCTCTCGACTTCACCCTGGCGAGAGGTGGTACTGCGCTTATCAAAGAAGAATGCTGTGCGATATACCAGACAATCGACATGAAATTAACGACCACCTAGAGGTAATACAGCAGGTATCGGCCATGACTGAACCAGGCCCAAACCCACTGACGAACTTTTTCCAGAGTCTATTTGGTGGGTGGGGTTCTATCCTAATGAATATTTTGATTGCTATTTGTGTTGGTCTGCTCCTATTGGGAGCATGTGTCTGTTGCGGGATTCCCTGTATGAAAAGATTAGTAAAAGATTTTGTTGATATATCTGTAACTGAAACCTTGTATCAAGACATTGAATTGAACCTATTGATTCCAGATGAAACTTGTTCCGAAATATAAACTAAATGACTTGCCTAGTTAAAAATCCTTAAAGGAGAAGGCTAGGAAATAATATAACATTGTTTATGTTTCAGAATAGAATAAAAGGTATTAAAAGGAGGGAGATGTTAAAAAAATATGTATTTAAACATGTATAAAGTGCTAGTTTAAAAGCAAGTAGTATATAATGCATTTTATTCTATTTACAATATGGCAATAAGAATGATTTTACATGTAGTGGCTTAAAGCTTGAAACTGCAGTGTGTTTGAACTCTGACCCTGGCAGTAGCTAGCCCAGCAAGTTTATGTCTCTCATCAATGATTATCTGCTGGGTCGGCAAAATTAAATGTATAAGGCATTGAATATTCTTGTTTCTTCCTCTGAGATAATTGACCTTGTGAGTATATCAGAAAATAAGACACAGCTGCTTCGGGAAGAACAGAGAAGCAAATTATCAGAAAGAACCGGCCATTGTATTCGAGCTGGCCTGAATCCTTGAGGAAAAGCAACATTTACAGAAAGACATTATAATGAACCAGGTGCTTTGCAAGGCTGTATTATTCCCATGGGAAAACTTTTAAAATGTATAACATCAGCTTTTTCTTATGAATAAAATATTGTAGACCATAGTGATGTAGGTGCCCTGTGACTAACCACGTCAGTAAGGTGGGCACAGCTCAAATGTAAAGACTATATAAAATCATGTACTTCCTGCATCATGTCAGACAAAACTCTGTATGTTTTTTTGCCTCCTGGTGTACACTAGTAAACTTTTGCATCTGAGCCTCCTGTGTTGTAATTTGTTTTTATTTGACACAGGGGATGACTCAAGAGCATTGTCTGTTTAAGTGAGTTTTTTGAGTCAAATAGTAGGTAAATGGAGTCTGAGAGAATCAAACCCTGGACTACAAGAAGATGATTTTTAGCAATATACAGATTTAATCTTCTGATATAAACTGCTAGGCTGGTTCTTTTCTTAATGTACTGTAATACGTCTGAGATGAACTTGCTGAAGAACACCAGTCCCAGCATCTGTCCCTGTAATGTTCTGAAGGTTACCTTTATTTCTCTTGACATGATCTCATGTAATACCGCACCTTGTTGTGTTCTTTTTCCAACTACCCCTCCATAATCTCATCCTTGTTACAATGATCATAAACTCTTGTAACTTGTTTAATTGCCTCATGTGAGGGACTGAGATAAATGTCTTACCAATGTCATGATAGATCACATGTGTTGGGATGTCACTTCCCATCGTGCAGTCAGACAGAATCACATGCACACACTCACACTGAACTTAAACATTAACATTCAAAACATCAACCACAAAATGTCACCAAAGCAAATATCAACACGCTACTATGCCTACTCCAAACACTAACATTTCCCCTTACAATATTAAACATAGAAAAATTAAAAGATTAGCAACAACAGCATTTTTCTCAGGGCATAAGACACTTGCAACCTTCATGTGGTGGGCTGCACTCCCACAATTTTATATATATATATATATATATATATATATATATATATATATATATATATATATATATATATATATACATACTGACTATGAGATTGCACAATATTGAAGAAAGACCATATTCTTCAACCCTGGCAATCGTGAGAATATTGCCAAATAAACAGATGTTGACCAAAGCTTTGAAAATATTCAGTGCTCCTATAAATATATATATATATATATATATATATATATATATATATATATATGTATATATATATATACATATAAAATGAGATTCTGTATAATTTTATTGAAAGTACATTAGCACATTTTTCAGAAAGAAAAATCAGTAGCCAGAAATGATTAAAGTATATTGGACTGAAAAGCCATTTCATCAAAAACATTCTACACAAGATAACTATATAATTTCTAAGTCCTTGATCTTATTTAATGTTCCAGTTCCAAATTCCATTCTTAGGGTACAGGTACCTTTCCTTTGGTCCATTTTAGATACAGCAAGAAAAACAGTCACAAAGAGTTGGTAATGTAAAGCTACTCTTTCTTTCACTGAATTCATTAAGTTAGCAAAAAATGTATGTGAAAAAGAACTGTCAACTGCCAAAATGAGAATATTGCTCACCAGTTTAGACTTTGGTCGAAATGCTTGATAAATTTTAATGATTTAGTTTTCTATGTTTGATTTTGTTGTGGATATCTGTAAATTTATTATTTATTTATTTGACATTTGTTTACTGGGATGTTCTGACTGGGTCTACAGAACCCGTTTTCAGCAGAGGCCCGGGGAGAAAAGCTCGACATACAGTACAGTACAAATACAGTAAAATCCAATACAATAAAAATTACTTTAGAAATTCTTTACAAAAAATAAGTTGAAAGAACAAACTGATACAAGATGTAATATGTTACTACACATCGAGACAATCCTATACAGTTAAAACATTACAGGTAATAATAGTCACTCTCACCATACATGATGTAGACATTGTCCAAAAAAGTAGTACGTAGGTAGTGCAATGTGTGACATTAACTGTAATAGTACATGCAAAATAGAATGTTAGTTTCAGTTAGGAAAGTAGCAACCAGTAAGTTAGTGTTGCAGACAGATAGTGAGAGAGAGTTAAGAAGAATAGAAGCAATAAAGCCTGAACAGTAGCTTAAGGATATGGTATAGAAAGAAAAGGAGTTAGAAGAGCCTTAGGATCTTGCAGTCTGCGATGGATTGAAATGTGACAGAAGAGGAAGACCTGAGAATTAGGCAGGCTTTATGCAGGAGCAGAACCATGTATTTTTTGAGATGATTTTTTAAAGAGGCTTTGAAATCAGTTAGGCCAGGAATAAACCTGGTAGCGAGAAGTAGTGAATTCCAATGTATAGAGACAGAGTATGAATACAGAGAGTGACCAGGTTTTCTAATGGGTTTTGAGATAGCTAAGAGATTTTTGTCTTCTGATCGTAGGGTCGATTTGGTGTGTAAGGTGCAACTAGATTGGCTAGTGCAGGGCAGGCAGTAGGCTTGAAGATAAGGTTGTGCAAGGTGGATATCTGAATAAAGGAAGTTGGCTGGGTAGTTCAAGCCAGTTTAATTCTAGGAATGGTTTACAGTGGTGTGTGTGATATTTAGAGTTTGTGGCAAACTTTGCAACTTTGTTGTAGCACTGTTCCAAATTGCTTAGGGTAGAATTTTGTACGTTAGTTAAGATTGGGGCACCATACAGAAGAGAGGGAAGTAAAAAATTTTTTGCAGGGGTAATTTTGGTTGCTGCTGTAAAAAGAGTGTTTTGTTTCTATATAAGAGTCCCAGTTTTTTATGAGTTTTCTTTATATTTTGCTGTATATGGGGGTCAAATGAAATTTTATTGTCAATGATAACACCTACAAGTTTGGTTTCCTGCACTATTTCTAAGGCAGTGTTGTCAGATACAAGGATGTTGAAATGATCAGTGACAGGGGAGGTGTTTTTGGGATGAGAGTACTAGTTTTGTCTTCTTTGGATTAAGAAAGAGTCGGACATTTCTTAGTCAGGATTCGAGTGCAGTAAAGGACTGATGAGTTTTTAAGAGTAGTTCTTGTAGTGATTGAGCAGTGCAGATTATGGTGGAATCATCAGCATATTGAAGGAGAGTCCCACTGTGAGAGGCAGTGTGAAGGTTGTTTGTGAAAATGTTGAAGAGTAGGTGTCCTAGGATGGAGCCTTGGTGGACTCCAGTAGGGTTGTGGAGAAAGGGTGAGAGTTTGTTGGACCATTTTACTGTTTGTTTACGATCCTTGAGGTAGCTCTGAAACCATTTTACTGTGTTATGTGAGAAGCCTAAGTTAGACAGTGTGTTCAAAAGTAATGGGTGGGACACTGTTTCAAAGGCCTTGGAGAGATCAAAGAATACTGAGGCTGTATAGCATCCTGCATCTCTGTCCTTGTTCATGGTGTCTGTAAAAGATAATAGGGCTGTAGCTGTGCTGTGGCTATGTCAGAAGTCATGTTGGGTTTTGGTTAAAAAATTGGTTTGCAATAGATATTGTATTACCTGCTGATGGATACCTCTATCGAGAATTTTGGATATGGGAGACAAGATGAATATAGGATGGAAATGGGATGGCTCAAAAGAGTTGCCTCCTCTGTGGATGGGGGTTGATGTGAGATTGTTTCCATATGGTAGGTACTTCTGATTCGGATAAAGACCTATTTATAAGGATACTGATTGGGTAGGCAACTGAGTTAGCAGCCAGTTTGAGGTAGTATGGGGGGGGAGATTGTCAGCTGAAGAAGAGCAGGGTTTTAGTTTTTGTAGCAGTTTCTTAATGTTGTCAGTGGGTATGGGCTGAAATGTGAATGGGGTTTGTATGATGTTTTGTTGAGTATGGGGGTTAGTAATGACAGGGTTAGAAGTAGTTGATAGCCTGGGGTCAGTGCCTGAATAGGTTAAAGGGTGGGGGGCGGTCCAGCATTAGGGGCATTAGTTAATAGGTCCAAAATTGATTTTATGAAGTGCTTATTAAAGTTTTTGGCTATTTGTGATGGAGGAGTATCAGGTGAATGGGTGTGCTCTCCATTTCTTCCAGGGTTAAGTAGAGAAGATATGGAGTGTCAACATTTACTGGGGTTGGTTTTATGCTCGAATTGAAGCTGGGAATAATATGACTTCTTATATTTGTTTATTAGTTTTGTCACTTTGTTACATAGTGTTTTGAAATTAACATGATTTTGTTCATTTTTGCTTTGTTTCCAGGTTGACCAGGCTCGGTCCCTTTGCTTCATCAGGTGTTTACATTCCTTAGAGAGCCATAGTGGCGAGTTCTTTTTGATTATTTTCATACGAATGTGAGCTAGTGTCTTAAGTATGTGAAGGAAGGTGTTATTAAAGTATAGTACAGTATCATTAAGGGGTGGTTGTTTAAGGTGTGCCCAGTCTATTTCCTGATTTTATAGTGTATGATAGTAGATAAATAGTTATGTTTTTGTTCTATTTATCTTTACATAATTTTGTATAATCTTTGTTTTAAAATTAATAAAAAAAAGTTGTTTAAAAAACATTCTACACAACAGGGGGCTTTATTGGCCTGGATGTACTCAAAAAGATGTTAAGAGTAAAAAGTCATGGGCAATGAAAAGCCATTTAGCTGAAACACTGCTATGTCCTTATGGTATCATTTGCATCTATCCCATGGTCCTCCATTACTGGAGAGTTAAAGTTTTACACAGTGAATATTGTAGCTTGGCTGGGCCTTTCTTGTAGTTTTTCTTTTCAGCTTAGGTAGGTGGATTGTTTCTATCTACAGTGAAAGCCTCATTATAGACCCCCCCAATTGTTTATTCTTTAATACCAGTGCAGTGTGCAAACAACTACATGCCAGTTAGAAGGCTCTTAGATGGCAATAAGGTGGCACATCAATTAACATTGCTACCAGTCAAAACATAATTCCTTAGTTTATTTCTTTCCTGGGATAACTTCTGTGTGGAGTTTGCATGTTTTTCGTGTGTCTTCATTGAGTTTCTCCCTTCTTTTCACATTTCACTGGTAAACTGATGAACCAAAACTGACTACAGGCATGCACATGACTGTGGCTGTATGAGTGCTTGATAGAAGGACATCTCATCTACAGGATGATGTCTGCCTTGTGTTTAGTACTCACTTTGAAAGGGTCTGGCCAGGATGGCCATAAAGTGGATAAAGTGCTTATAGAAAGTGGATGCATGTCGTCTGACAGCTGCACTGTTTTACAATGTATGACCCCATGCATAACAATGCATTAAATATTTATTACCTACTAAAAATTATAATAATGTAGGACACTGTCACAAGAAGATTATACCACAATACTAATTAGTTAATACAATACTAAATATACACCAAAAAAGCCATAATGTAAATTTTTATCAAAAATACTACATAAACTACATGACTAATAGGAAAACAAAATTTCAAATCTTATGTAAATGCAATGTAATACAATGTACACTGGTGACCACCATACCTCTCAATTGTTTACATTTTTGCAGAATGACCAGATGTTTTGCTACATATTTTGGTCTGTTCCTCATAAATGTTGTGGATTTCTGGCAAGTTATTGTTGATTGAAGTCACCAAATAATGGCACACATTTGAGTTTTAGAGTTCACATATCTTTCAGAAAACATATGCTGACACAAATCTTGTTATTATAGCAACTTTCCAAGTAGTTTACAAGAGCAATATTTAAAATGTGTCCCTATTTTTGGGCCTTTATCCCCCATTATTTTAGGCTTTGTCCAGATTTCTTGTGCAAAGAAGTTGAGAAGTATGGTGACCACTGCCTTACTCACATCAATATGTTCCAGCTTAAATAACACATACCTCTATATACAATGGCTGTTCAGCAAATTACATAAAAAACTCCTCCAAATTTGAGCCCAAACCCACTCTAAACTGCTACTGAGGTTACTTACACCACTGAAACCACATATTGCTGGAATTAAAAGATGCTTAACATATATATTACCTACCAACTGCCTGCTGTCACAACACTTTCTCTTTTGTTGTCTGTTACATTTATTGTTTAATGTTGTACCTATGACATTTGGATTGCTGTTTAAACAGCCTATCATATGGTTCTGGATCTTATGGTCCTATGTTCAGTCACAGTCTGTTAGATAAAATGAAGTTAATAACAACTAAAATGTGTAGTAATAAATGAACCAATGCTAAAAATGAACTGCCGGTGAAGTTACACAATGTGTGAATGCTGAATGAGCTCAAACTGCTGCACTTCACTGATGTAAACATCATAACCACGGAGAAGGGATGCAAGAGATGGCAATAAGCATCAGTAATGAGATGGCAAACCAGTGTTTTGGCCAGGCCCAGTGGGGTAGGTCAGCTCCTATGATGACCATCCATTTAGAGAGAGGGTTAACTTGTAAACCTGCTGTACTGTCTTCAGCAAGCTTTTCCAGCCAGGACTGCACTGAGTACACCATATTATAGAAAACATTCTTTATCTGCCAGTCAGCCATTGGTCCCTCAAAAGGCATGGGCTTCAGGCGGCTGCCCAAATTACCAGTATTATAATCTGCCACCTCTCATCAGAGCTGCATATGATTGATGAACTCTAAAAATTAAAAAAACTTAATATCTGAGGTCTCACTAGTCAGAAAGATATTCAAGGCAAATTTGAGGTATTCATTGTGAGGATTTCTCAGTTTACTGTTCAACCCTGAAATCTGGGCCAACACAGCTTAACAGCTTGGATTATTCAATGAGGTTCATGGCTGAACAATTTTACAAAGTAATACAGCGGTAAGAAGACCAGAGGAGTAAATATTGGAATTAGCTTTATTTATTTTTTTATTTACTTATTTATTTAGTTATTTTTGCAGTCAGACAGATAATTGAGAAGAAGCTAGAGATGAAGAAAGACTCCAGCTGGGCATGCCTTGACTTGGAGAAAGCATATAACAAGGTCCCAAGAAAGCTGATTTGGGCTGTACTGCGATAGTTTGAAGTCCCAGAAACATTGGTAAAATTAGTGCAGGCTACGTTCAAGGACCCAATGGCTCAAGTACGAACAGTGTTCGGTTTCACTGAGGGGTTCCCAGTGGAAGTGAGTGTGCACCAGGTTCAGCTCTGAGCCCACTGCTGTTCATACTGGTGATGGACTATATTAGCAAACAGGTTGGAGGAGACAAATCAACAAAGTTGCTGCATGCAGATTAAGTGGCATTACAAGCAGACTCTGGCCCAGAGCTTCAGCAAAGGATAGAGGAATGGAATGCAAAACTGAAGGCAGATGGAATGACTCTAAACAAAGTTAAGACAGTGGTAATGGCAGGAATATGGGGAAATCAGATTACGCTGAGAACTGAGATAGAAGGGAAGGTAGTGGAACAGGTAATTAGCTTCAAGTATCTGGGAGAGGTGGTTGAGAAGAAGGAAAGTCTTCTTGAAGAGGTTAAAGCTAAAATCAGAGGGGCTGCAGCCAACTGGCATAGAGTCTCAGGTGTAGTCTATGACAGAAGAATATCAAAGAAGCTGAAAAGTAAGATGTACACGACAGTGGTGCGACCAGTACTACTGTATGGTACAGAAACATGGGCAGTAAAGGAAGAGCAGATGAGGAAGCTAGAGATGATGGAAAAGAAGTCCGCTTTAAGGATGGTAAGTTGCACAATGTGTGACAGATGAGGAAATAAGGACATAAGAGCAGAAGGCAAAGTAGCTCCAATTGCAGAAAAGATAAAAAAGAACATATTACAGTGGTTCAGGCACATGTGCAGAAAGGCGGAAGACAATCTGGTGATGAATATTTGGGACAGACAGGAAGACGGTAAGAAGAAACAAGGATGTCCAGCAAAGAGGTGGATAGTGTGTGTAAAAAAAATGATCTCCAACAGTCAAGCATGAGTGTGGAAGAAGGCAGGAGTGTGGCTTTGAACCAAGAGAGATGGTGACAGTTAACACAACACCCCGACCCCATGTAGAGAAATGGGAAAAAAGGGGGCTGATGATGATGATGATGATTTATTTATTTATTTGTTTGTTTATTGCTCTCTCTGTGCTAAATATGATAAAATATTTAAGCTGTGTGAATTTTGCAGGGTGTTCCCACTTCCTTGCATGACAAGATCAACCATCCAGATTGAATATGAAAGCTGAGTCCTGCTAATGTCAACAGATAGTTGATCAATCCAGTGAAAGAATCAGCATGCTTGGGACCCTGAGCAGTCATTAAGAGACTTTTTTTATAAATGTCAAGCCCCACATAAATGACAATAATTACCCATGCCCCTTCAGAACAGAGCTTTGTGTTAGTTTTTAAACATTTTATGGCTGCCAAAACTTCATCTCAAAATGTTAAATTCCCCACATTTAAGAATACCTTTAGAGATGGCCTCTAGACCACTATTTTAGTACAATGGCAATGAATAAACTCAAAGAACAATCTGAGATCCTGAAGGAAGTAAACATTGCTTCCTTATCAGGTTATGAGAAAAAGCCCCTATTTCTGACCCCAGGGAATATCAGCTTACTGCTAGTTAAGTGTATAAATGACTCCAACAAATTGTAAAAAGGTTGTCTCCCTTTACAAGGAAGTAACAGAACTACCACAAGTCAGCCTAAATGGGACTGCATTTCCTTTCTGCCCTGTGGTCAATGACTATAGTTCTTCAAGTGATCCATAAAATATATTTGAAGGTGCAATAGATAGTTCCATTCCTAGAACTGCCTAAGTCCAAGACCTCTGTTTACAAGTTTCTTGTGAGATTTAAACTAGTTAGATGTAGCGCCATCATTTGTGCATATTGGTAATTATTGAGAATGTGAGGTGTGCTGCCTTTATGGACAAGCACTGGTGATTGTCTAAGGGAGGAGATTAGTGAAAAATAGACTGTACTATTATACCAATTAACAGTGCAACTAAGCTGACTTCCGACATGGCAGCTGACTGACCAACATGTTAATTAGAGCTCTGTTATTGTGAAAACTGAGAAATTAGAAATTATAGTTCTTGGTAAAATTCAGTTACTGACTTGTAATTACACTGTACAGATGCTAGGAATTTGAAAAACATAAAGGAAAATCAATCAGAAAAGAAGACGAAAAAGATCTAGCAGTAAAGAACCTCAAAGTACCTTAAGCTGTTCAGCAAAAAGTGAAAAACAGTTCACGTTGCAGTTTTAGTACAAGAGATGACTTCCATATTTTAGCAGAAAAGTAAATAAAGATGCAGTCAGATGAGTTTATAATAAGTCAAGCCCTGCTGGAATATATGAAGCCAAATTACAAAAGAAGTTTTAAGTAGCCATTCAGATAACATGAGACGATAAAAACTCAGAAATCAGAGACTGACATGAAGGAAAGACTAGTTAAAAAAGAAACATTTTAAAATAATACAGTTAGATGATAGATTGTGCAGAGAAAACCTGAGATGAATTGCAATACCTAAGAAACTGGAAGGAGTGAATTGTAATAATTTCATGCAAATACAAATAAGCAGCTGGACTGGTATTCTATAGCACAATTTGTTAATTGGAGCAGGCTCAACATGAGTATGCTTCAAAACGGATTTGCAGAAACTACCGTTGACCTACATTAGTAAAGATGACATAATTAAAGCAGAAAGAGCTGCTCCTGACAAAATTGCAACAGAATAAAAAAATGTATTCAAACTGGGAATTCTATAACATTGGGAAATGACACTTCACTCTAGACCATGCAAAAGAGAAGCAAGTTTATTCAGGCAATGAGGGAAGACTGAAAGGCAGGTGTGAGACTCAAGTTGCTATATCCAGCAGCTGTCTTCAGAATTCTTTTTTTTTTTTTACATGACAATCAAATATGTTTGGAACCAGAATAGGCAATAGGCTGGGGGGGCGGTTAATTAACAAAGAGTGAACCAAAAAGCAGAAGGTATATCTGCTTCTCAATTGTCTGTCAATAAGAATGCCCTGACAGAGACTCTGCCAGTTAGACCTTTCACAGCGCTCCAATGGAAAATACTTGAGTAACAGGAAAAGGAATTAGGACTACCTTGAACTCAAACGAAAGACCAGTTATGGGGATCATGATTACCTAAAAGAAGGCCAGCAAAACAGTGAATTTAGTGAATAGGTGGCAGAAGTGTAAAGCATCAGTCCCATTTGATGGAATTTCAGAGTGAAGTATGTAACTACAAGAAGTAGGTGAAAGGTCTGGATGAAACCTGATAAGGGAGAGGGATTAGTTATTATGCACTGGATGGACTACACAAGTCAAATTTATAGATTGTTGAATGACAAGGAGGTCTATTGTATGGTCTTTATTAACGAGATCAATATTGCTTACCGGGAAATCAAAGTGTTCTTGGATGAACTACTGTTATTTGATACTATATCTCAAGGCCTGTATGACTATCTTTTAGTGCAAAAACCCACAATTCCAAAGATTTTTGGCATCCCAAAGATTCACTCAAATGTGCTGGATCTACCCTTACATCCTATTGTTGCTGCCGGCGGTTCAGTTGCAGAGCCAAATGCTAAGTTCATAGACACAACTGGATACTTTTATGGCTAAATTGCAGTCTAGTACCACTTTTTTAAGACTTACCCACCACGTTGACCCAGCTAAAATCCACTACTTGGACATCAGAATCAGGAAAGACCAGTATGGTGGTATGGACACACAGATTTACAGGAAGCCCACCTTCTACAATTCTTTATTGTCATACACTAGCTGTCACCCTTTCCATCAAAAGAAGAGGATTTTGAAAAGCCAACTTGTCAGGATTTTTCACCTGACATCTGACAACAACAACTGTTTAACACAGTTTGACACCTTCAAATCTATGTTTTTGGAAAGGGGATATCCTGAAACTCTTCTTGATAATCTTCAGAGGGATGTGGGTGCATACGGAGACAATAGTTATACACCTATTATTAGGTATGGCCTTGATAATATTAAGTCAAAAGACAAGACAAACAAAAGTAAGAATACATTTGGCCACACCAATAAGATTTTACTTTACTCATTTGACTCTAATGACATCCAAAAAAGTGGTGTGGGGAAACTGGTCCATCTTACATTGTGATGAGATACTTAACAAAATATTCCTGATTTCCCTTCATTCATTTTTAAGAACAAGACTAACATAAAACGGTTACTGGAGAAACTGATTGTTTCCAGACAAAGTGACTCATGAACTATGACAAAATGTGGATGTTGCCATCAGTGCATTTATATTGAAACCAGCTATGAAGGTGACATAATGGAAAAAATTAGGCGTATGAACATCTGCGGTAAGTTCAATTACTGATCAGAGAGGAGAGTCTACTTGGTGAAATATATGTGATGCCCTGCATTTTATATTGGTAAGACTAAAAATGCACTAAACAAAAGGATAAAACAAAACTATTGTAGTATATCCAAAATGTTCAGGAAGAGTGCTTTGACTAGGCATGCTTGTGCATGCTCCAATTTCAAGAAGTTCACTTTTTTGGGGCTTGAACAGCTGGAAGCAGGTGCCTTTGTTGGAGATTGGGAAAACAGACCTACTTCATGAGATATATTGACAGCTGACTTTAGACGGAGCAAACCCACCTAGATTGAATTACTATATTTCCACTGCTAGTGAACTTCAAAGAAAAGCCAACAAAGTTTGAGCAAAATTTTGCAACTGTGATGGCTTTCTATCACATTTTGACATTTTAGACTTGGTTTTAGCCAGTTTTACTCGGTTTAATGCAAATTTTTTTTTGGTGTGTACACCTTTAAGAATTATCCTGGGCTTTGTTCAGCCTGTCTGCTAATTGACAGTTCTTGGGGGTGTGGTTTTACTCCTCACAGCTCTTAAATTCAGTGTTTAGAAGAATTTTATGGTTCTGCATATGTCTATGTTTGGACGAAGCATTTAACTGTGAATTGCAGTGGTTTTACCAATAAAGGATTGTTTCCTTCTACAACAACTGTGAATTGGAGTGGTTTCTGCAATTGATAGATTTATTTGCTGTAGTCTTTGACTCCCTGGTCAGTTGATTGTTCAAGATAAGGAAGGGGAGAAAGAGAAAATTTTCAAGTAACTATAGGTTGTGATCTTTGTTTCCTGGAAGGAATGTAAAAAAGTGTACTGAACATATTATGTAGAAATAAAAGATAATAATAACTTACCTCTTTTTATACAGGTGGGTATCTACATCAATGGTTTTGTTGAAGCAACATACATTTGATGTAAAAGACTTTAAAACAACATAAGAAAATGAAAACTATGAAAAATTGTAATTCTTTCTTGCATTTGCAAAGTAATAAGTTCCTTTTAGCTGTAAACAAACAGGCTGGTCTGCACAGATAATCAAAAGTGGTCTGGACTCTGCATTCTTTGTGGCCTTTTCTATGAATCTGCAATATACAATGTAATTAACTTTTAAAGGGGTACTTGGAAGCAGTTCAATTAAAAGAAAAAGTAAACTACAAGCTGGAGATTGAAACTGTGGGAAGTGAATAGTTATAAAACAATTGCCTCTCTAGCAGCTTAATACATTGTGTAAAATATAATAGTGCAGAATTGAGTCTATTAATTTAGCTTTATATATCGTTAGCCAGCATACACTTTCTTAAGGTTAAATGTTAATATTTGCTGTAATTATGCTCTTGCATTTCACTTATAAGTGAAGACTGGAAATAAGACATGAACTGAGTACAGAGGAGCTACATACAAGATCAGCCTTCCAGTCACTAGTGTGTGGATGTAAACTGGAAGAAGAAACATATAGTCATATAGTCACGTGTTATATGTGAGAATAATGGCTTTACTCAGAAATTATGTTTTGTTAATGTTAACATAAAATATAAAAGAACTTACAGGTATACACAAAAAGCAAGGAGTAATGGACTATATTAAGATGTGTAGGGTGCAAATATCAGCAGTACAGGGGATGAATTTGGTTAGAAATAAGCATATGAATTTCACAAGAAAAATATTTCAAGACAGACATTCTGGGGATTTTGGAGACAAAGGAAAGGTGTGCCAATAATTCTGATTACTAGATGGCTCCAAGTGATAGAAGAAGAAAATTGACAATACTGGTATATTTGTGGTAGCAAGGGATTATTGGCAAGGAAGGGGATTATGCTGTATGTATTTATATTTTACCAAAAAGTGTTGTATGGAGCTAAGGAGAATTTGGGGAGAAATAAAATATTTACAGTAGGGAGTCTTATTTTTAAGTGGGGATGGACCTGATCTGCAAAAGTGAGGATGCATCAGAGGGGAACCAAGGTGGGAAACTATAACAGGTTCATATAATCATAGGTGATTTCCAGGCTAATGACCCCAACAGGCCTTTTTAAGCCAAGCCATGTTTCCCATCTGTAAATGACAAGACAGATTACCCAGGGGGGCATATAGTTGTGTTTAGATTTAAAACCATTTACAAGCTGCCTCTGTCCAACATGGCATAGGTACCAGTCAAGGTATAACTTTCCAATGCCCCATCCATTGGTCCAAATTGCTATCAAATAGAATGAGGGATGAACCCTGCTTTACAGGTATGGGAAACCTGCTTCAGAATACAGGTAGTCTCTGACATACATATCTGTCCCTTCAGATGTTTTACTTATGTTGCAATAAGATTTAGGACCTTTGTTTGGGTATTTCTAATTTTGTTACACTTGCTAGTGTGCAGCAAGTCCATCAACACTGGATCAGATGACACTTTGTAAGCCAGGCACAGACTTCTCAGTAGTCTGTAGGAGACTGAGTAGAAAGATAAGGCTTTGAGGTGGTCTGTATATTCCATGTGGTTTATGCCTTCTATTCTTTTTATGTGGAACCTCTGTAGGCATCCCAGTTGTTGCATATGGCTCATAAAGTACATACCAAAGGGAGCATTGTACTCAATGGCTGGTCTAATGAAGGCTAAGTACAATGGAATAATGACATATTTAGACCTGGATGCCCTACCCTTGCAACTGTACAATATAGTATGATTTCCTTATAACAGTAGACATGTAATGTCAAAGGCTACATCACTAACCACATATGTTCCCAACAGGGTTGACTCTTTGAGTGTATTGTCTACGTGGTAGTTGCCAGGAGTGGCTAACTTTCTAAAGGATACTATTTTGCACTTTTTGCTTTCAACTTTAGACAATGGCACCAGTTATTTGTTTGAGACAAGCCTTCTTGGAGGATATTAGTGAACTTGGTGGATTATAAAAAATATGCCAAGTTTGCAGTTATCTGTAACCATGGTCAATCAGGCACCTTTAATGTTAGCTTTGACTTCCAAAAAGTAGATGCCAAATAGAATTTGCACCTGCACTGAGGTCTGAGGGACATTGTTGTGAGTGGCCTGTTTGCTTAAGTAGAGTTCCCTATCCTGACTTCCTGTACCCAAACTGTGAGCTTATTGGCTATCCAACAGGTGACACAAGGGGTTACTCCTAGTTTCATGAGTTTGTCGACAATGCCTGAATGAGGAATAGTGTTGAATGCGTTGGGCAGGTCAAGATAGGCAGTGTGTACCTTTTGCCCTCATCTATAGCTTTGGTAACTTTCTTGAAAAAGTCTACCAGGTCAAAATGGCACATTCTGTCCTTGCCAAAACCAAACAGTATTGGATCCAGTGTCTGAAGATTTCTAATGTCTTTATTTATTTTAGCAATGATAATTTTTTCCATGGTCTTTCACTGAGGAATAGTCAGACTTATGGGTTTGTAATTACCTGGATCAGTAGATGGCCCTCCCTTGTGTAGTAGGATAACTGTTGCAGTCCTCCATTCACTAGGCATGAATCTAGTTTGGAGGCAAAGATTGAAGATTGATCCTAGAGGGTTCAGTGGATTATCTTTCATGCTATTCAGGAGGCATCCCAGGATATTGTCAGGGCCCATAGTTGCGGTATTTTGTGCCTTGGATAGCACATTGATGATCAGTGTGCTAGTGATATCCATGGGTGTTATGGCCAAGGGTCTGTTGGGAGGTTTTGGGGAAAATGGAGAAAAACTGGAGCTATATTTATCAGCCAATAGGTTTACTATATTCTCTGGCACTGTATAGGTGGTTCTGTTTACAATTAGTTTAGCACACTATTTTGCATTACCTTTAAAGTTGCAGACCTATTTACCTCAAATTTGGCTTTAGTCCTGAGACACTTATGTAGGTTGTTGAGAAGTTTATTGCCTGAATGGCACTGGACTTCATAGTATTGGCCATGGTTTACTTCTTTTTGTTATATAACTTGTTAATATTTGGATTCCACCAGAGTGGCTTGTTTTTTGAATCAGTTCTAAACATATTGCAAGTGGGTACAGCTGCTTCAATGAAGTTGTTTACATAGTGGTATTAGGGATCCTGTGAACAATTCTGCATAGGAGGTGGAGTTTACAAAGTTTGGGGGGGGGCTTGACATTTTGCCAGGGTTTCACTCAGTAGTAGGAGGTTTGCTTTGGAATAATACAAAAACATTCAAGGGTTAGATGGGGTCACAGAGTTTAGTTTAATTTCAAAAGACACAGCTTTATGGTCTGACTTGCCAAGTGAGGACATTGCTCACATGTGGTTGTGGTCTCCCATGTTGGTGAATGGACCTGAAGAAGCTCAAGTGAGTCATACTGCCTGACTGGCTTTAAGGTGTGACTGCTTTTGATGAATATCGATATACCACCATCTTTTTCCCTTCCTGATCGAAATGCATGGAAGGCATTATAGCCTTGCACTGCCAGGATGCTCTCCATGACTTTAAATTATGTTTCCATAACTACAGAGATTTCTACATTCTCCAGGGTGAGGAGACTTTGCAAGGAGTAGAGTTTTTTTTTTTTTGTTTAAACTCCTGGCATTAAGCAGTAATATCTTAGGCTATCCTTGGTTGGATTTGCTATGTTGGAATGTTTATGCCTAAAAAAAGGTAAGATGGGGCTGGAAGAAGTTTCAGCTGATATTCAAAAGCCTAAAAAGTTAGGCGCAAGACAGTCTTTGGTAAAGCAGCATGGCCTGTCATCCATATCATCACGAGCTGACAAATACTGTACCTCCTTCATATGACACCAAAAACTAAGATAATTGTTAAAGTCTGTTATCCCCTAATCATATTACTACAGTGTTATCCTTGAGGAAGGTAGAATGTTGCTCAGTGCTTGGCACATACCATACTGGGACACATAGTATGAAAGCTCCATGATGCCTCTCTCTCTCTCTCTCTCTCTTTTCATATAATTCAAAGAGGTACATCTCAGGTCATTTACACCCACATGCCCAATGGCAAACTCTTACTGGAACTTGTGCTTCAATGACCTAATTGAGTACATGATCTGGTGGACCCTGTCTCCTGATAGACAGCTGACTGTGACCCCCTCTTTGCACTTATAAGTGAGTGGTACACTGTGTGCCTGGTTTACCTTATGGTCTCATGAGTTAAGATATCATGCATTGAAGCTGTATGTGTTGAGGTGGGTGTTGCTTTGGTAGAGTGATTTTGAGCATGCTGAGGAAACCTGTTGTTATAGCAACATCGAGGAAATCTTTGAGGTTTGGGTAAATTGCTTCTTAGAGCCTCGCCATCTCTGAGTCTTTGTGCTTGGTATTTAGTGTAAGTGACAGGTAGAATGTTCTGTGATTCTGACAACCTGTTTGGTAAGTACAGTGGCAATATGTGAGAGCCTTGATTCTGGTGACAATGTATAATTGCACCTGTAACATACTACATCTGATTGTTTAAAAAGTAGATGAAGCAAGGTTAACTTTCTGAAGCAGTATGTAAAGGCATCTGATTTGGAAGATAAGCATTAGGATCTCAAGATACCTTAACTGGGCCAATTTGGATAAAATTATAGTTCACTGGTGGATATGTGATTCTAAAGGTTACCAGGCAAGTACTCTGCTTAATATGTAAGGGGAACCTATTCCAGAATCAGGGGTTTCATTGGGATACGTACCTGTCATTCCAGATTGTATTCTTAATGTGGTGGTGTAGACTGAGGATTTGACAGCAGCTGTTTTCCTTATTACCAATTATATTTAGAAGAAGTAGTTCAAATAGTGCATGGTCACTCATGGCATGGGAGGCTACACAGAGATCACTCTTTAGGAATCTATACTGGACAGAGTAGAGGGATAATGCTTTAGCCTCTCAGGGCAGCTAAAAGTATTGTGTGTTTTTTGTGAGGAAATACTGAGGTCCTTCAAGCTGATTTAGATGCATATTAAGTTACTCATTATATTCTATAATGGGCCTAATAACGGAAAAGTAAAGTAGAATTATAGCTTCTCTGGTCCTTTGAGAGATATTACAAAGGATAAGTTGTGCAAGGTAGGAGGACTTTAGCCACTACAGAAATGAGGCTGTCAAAGGACAGTTTTTGTCAGCATAGGTACCTGAGTCTCTGATTCTGTTTCCACTCCTGTGCATTCAGCACATCGGACAATGAGCGCCCTTTACCACTCATTGTTTCTGTAGCACGTATGGGTTTTACAGGATTGGGTAGTTAGGCCAAGGTCCAACCCTCCTCAGAGGGTGCACCACCCACTCATACCTAGGGCCAATTTAGAGTTTCTAGTCCACCTACTGCATGTCTTTGGAATGTGGGAGAAAATTGGAGCACCCAGAGGAAACCCACTCAAACACAGGGAGGTCATGCAGACTCCACACCGAAGCCTCCTCAGCCAAGAATCAAACCAGAGAACCTCTTGCTGTGAAGCGACAACACTAACTGCTATACCAATGTGCTATCTGAGTCTCTGATGATTGGTTAAAATTTAAGTGAGATGATATCTCTATGGTAAGTGATGATGATGATGATGGTGTTGGTGGATTTACCAAAGGAAACTATATTACATTTCTTAGCTATAAGAGTAAGTACACGATTAACCCATCAAGCATTTGTTTTGTCTAGGCCTTCTTGAAGAATGTGAGCATCAGAATGGGTTTTAATTATCACCTCAAGTTTGCCATAATCAACAAATGTGGTTAGCCATTGTCATTTCATATCATTTCTTCATGTCAGGGAGGTGTGTACCGAACAAAAGGGAACATGGAACAGAACACTGTGGGACATAGCTGATGACTTGTTTTTCTTGAGTAAACCTCTGACCTTGACAGAATGAGTTCTGTTAGACATTCATCTATCTATTGTGAACTAGATATAGATTAAGGTTGAGTTGGGAGAATTTGTCAACGGCTCTAGCATGGATGGCAGCATCAAAGGTTTTGACAAGGTCCAGGTATCCAGTGTGCACTATATGGCCTTTATCCATACCATCAGTAACTCTTTCAAAATACTCAACCCCACTGAGCAGACATGTCCTGCCTTTCACAAATCTAATATGGTATGCATCCAAGGACATAAGGTCACCTCTTTCTTCATTTATGAGTTCAGTTATAATACATTCCATAGTCTTGCAAATTATATAAGTAAAAATAATAGGCTTGTAATCCCAAAGGTTAGAAGAAGGTCTACTAAATGCAAAGTCACCACAACAGTTGCCCTCCACATATTGTAGATGTAACCAGTGGAGAAATTGAGGGGGGAAAGGTAATAGAGATGATTTGATATTCAGATTTGCTTAGTGGGACTTAAATCTTCACAGAAGACATCCAAAGAGCCATAGAACTGGCATTTTTAATTTTGGAAATAAGAGGATAGGTGTGAGAGGGAATCATGTGGCAGAAAACAGAGTAGATGAGGTGAAGTTGGAAGAAAATTTATTCACAAGAAAATTAGCAATATTCTTAGTGTTAGAAAATTAAGTACCATTAGGGATAAGCTCATACACAATTATTAAATCCTTCTAAGCTTCACAGTGCAGCTGAATAAGGCCTTATAGTTGTCTTTGAGCTAGTTGCACCCTTAAACTCATAAACTGTCCTTGCATTTCCTACTAGTAATCCTGAAGACGTTATCATCAGATTTAAATCTCTTTTATAATGATGAAGTGTAGATAATTTATAGATGGACAGGAGCCATAGTATTTTATTTTATCTCCATCATCTCCTGATATCCTCTCCCATGTCAGCTTAGTTTGCAATATTAGTCACCTCTGTATAATGTCCTCTAAGGAACATCTGATTGTCTGAAATTGACAGATAAACCTGTTTCAGCACTTTCATAGTCTTTAAATACATGACAGCAGCAAGGTCTCAGTCATAAAACTGTTTTAGTAGCATCTCCTACTAAGTTTTGATTGGAAGACACAAGGGGGAATTTAATAAAGCCTTCATATTTTTTTTACTGTGTAGGTATCGCAACGTGATGCTTACATGAAAGTAAGCAGATTTTAAATTCTGTAAACCCTGCTGAGTGGTGTGCACACCCACGTCAACATGGGAAGTTCCATGGCATGCAAATAAAACCATAAGCAGGTGAATCTCATGCAAATGAGTCAGGTAGAGCGATCCAGCAATCAGATAGTCAGCTCTCCAGAGCCTGTGTCAGTGTCCATAGTGTACATGGAAAAATTCTGTGTATAGGAGTGTAGACAGACAAAAGGGTCTGTACAAATGGAGATGTATGGACAGAAATGGCATATCACATACAGATATGAGTGAAACTATCCACCTGTGTGTCTGAAAAATTAAAAGAAATAAGTAAAATTATTATATTTTTTAATAATCTGGGCATGTTTGCATGGCACACCAGACTGTCAAACGTGCCTTATAAAAAATTTAAAAAAAATTGGAAAAAATAATGTTATGTGACAGAAATGTATTACAGGACCTTGATTGGAGTATGCACAATGGTGCATTGGTGCTGTTGCTAAGGTGGTAGGACTAGGAAGGGTGAGTTTCTGGGATATGAGCACAAATCCCTATGCAAATGAGGTGGAATTACTGAATAGCATAAAGGGGTAATCGTGTAGGCAGAGAACCATGTTGGTGTCTATACAAGGGAGAGTGTGGCCAGTGACTTCTAAGCTTATTTCAACTTAGCTGAACCTGGTTGCACAGTGTGCCACAGTGATGAGCGTGCCCTTTCAGGGGGGTGTATTCAGTAATTCCTAAGCTTTATTTAACTAAGGAGATCATGTCTTCACATGTTTGCGTGGCACACCACTATGCTGACTGTGGAAATCGGGGGGGTGAGTACTAAGTGCTAAGCTTTGTTTACCTACGGGGTATGCATTTGCATGGTGCGCCACAGTGCTGAATGTATGTAAAAGCCAATGACATATTAATTATTTTTTATCCCTGTTTAACTTAAGCTAGGGTCATTAAATGATGTTAATGATATACAAGGCAGGTGCAATGCATCACAGGTAGCCAATCACGCAGTCAGCACCTACAGTAGAGCACTATAAAGTATGCATACACCCTACAATCTGATTTTTCCCCCATACTCTGCACCATTGGACTACAGACTTGGGAATTTTAACTGAGAGAATGCTAGGGGCTGCTGCAGGTCTGCTACATCTGTATGTGCTAGATGATGAGGTCAATGCAGCTGCTGCTGACAATAGGCCTAGGCAGAGAAGGAGAAGACTGTTCAGACCGAGGGTAACCTTCCAGGAGCTACATGAACTGGAGACTGTAGAACTCTACAGTGTGGACAGGGACATACTACAAGAAATCACTGAACTCTGCTACCCTCAACTCAGACCCAGAGCGAACAGAGGGGAACCCATCCCAGTGGAAACAAAGGTATGTGTAGCCCTTAGGATACTAGCTACATGGATTCTCCAAAGATCAGCTGGGGGCATAATGGGGGTCTCACAGGTATTAGCATCCAGGGTACCCACAGCAGTTCCTGGATGCCATGCTAACACATGCCAGTGAGCACATATCATTTCCCCTCATCCATGAGGTGAGGGCCAGCAATATGCAACATTTCTACCATGTAGCATCAAGTCACCAGCCAGTAAGGAGGGTAGAATCTACATCAACAGCTTGGGGTACCACTCAATCAACTGCCAGGTTGTGTGCAATGCCCAGTGGATTATCATGAGTGTGTGTGCTGGCAGCCCTAGCAGTTATCACAACTCCCATATCTGGCATGCATCACAGCTGTACCAGATGTTTGCTAGGGGGACATCCCACATGGCCATTTAGTGGGGGATTCTGGCTATGCACTGGAACCGTGCTTGATAACACCTATCAGAAATGCACACACACCCATGGAAGAACACCATAATGAGACACACATACAAACTACAAACATCATAGAGCATGCGTTTCGGCTTCTGAAGTCATGGTTTCACTACCTAAATATATCTGGTGGAACCCTGCAGTACTTTCCAGCCACATGTGCACATATGTTCACAGTATGTGCCATGCTACACAATATGATCCTGCAAAAACAGCTGCAGCAGGATCAGCTAAGGGAAGGGATACACAGCCCCCCACCACTGTCTAGGTCACCACAGCCAACAGCAGGACTGGAGGAGGACCCCCCTGATGATGTCCCTATAGGCAGACATAGGCATGCCCAGTATGCCCTGGCTTTAGCTAAGAGAAAACACATAGCACATTCACTGACAACCTAGGGCCCTAGGGACTGACACCTTACTCCTACTCACTTACATTTAGTAAAATCATTGATGCCAGGCAACCCAAACAACCTGTACCTATCCAAGTATTGGCAGTGTACTGCTTGCATCAGAGTCAGCCCTAAACTACAGTTCTGTCAACTGCTGCATTCACAAGGTAAGTCCCTAACCTACACAGTAGTTGTAAGGATTACTATAATATGGTATTGTATGTATGGATCTGTTGCATGTATGCAAGGAAATATAGTGAGTTATGTGGACAGAAATAACAACCACATGGGACCACAGGTACCCAGTCCAATAGTATATGTCACTTAATAATCACTAGGCCTCATGGTTAGAAGATTCACTACACCAGTCAAGGGAAATGTTAAAGAATGGGGTCACATTCTATTTGGACTACTGTCTATCCCAGCAGATTAGGTGCTGTTGATCCCCCCCTCCCCCAGCACAACAGTGTTCTCATACAACTGCTTTAACAGTAAGTCAGCAATGGTATGTCAACAGACCAGGTAATCTTAGGGCTGTAACATAGAACTTGATCCCACATTATATGTCACACATAAAGCAGGAATAACAGCGTACATATTTATGCTGTTGATTATGTGATGAATGACTCCTCTCTGTCTGGCAGCTTGTGTGGCTTAGTGGAATAGGGTAGTTAGCATGGGTGATGGTGTTGATGTTTCAGCTCTGGAAATATCCACATCTTTTGCATGTGAGGTATTATTATGTTGGTGTTTTTACAGATTATCAGTCTGTGTGTGTGGGTAACATTATGAACCTTAGTCACATATTACGTACAGCAGACAACTGGGGAATGCCATGGACATTTTGAGTGATGTGCAATACTGCAGAACAAGGGACAGATGTCAGTGTCTGTAACACACAAAATCCCAGACTGGAGTACAGGTAAGTGTAGTCTGGAGTCACTTTATAAGTACTAACAGTCCCATTGGGCATGCCCAGAAACTTAGTTAAAATGAGTGCAATTACATTGCCCCTTCATCAAAATGACCTGTTATGTATAGGTATGTCTGTGCATACAGACATATACATATACATATCTGTCTGTTACTATCTCTCTTCCACATACATAGTATATCTATTTAAATGTAGATATATACCAATATATATATTAAAATGATAGGTAGACTCTCCCCATACATCTACATAACACATATATATATCATACATACACACACAGCTACATATATATATATATATATATATATATATATATATATATATATATATACACACATCCCTGTTATATACATAAATATGTGTGTGTATGTCTGTGTTGTCCTACATACCCTAATAATGGTGAGTAAATCTGCACTACCGCACATCCATACTGTTGCTCAAAGGATAAAAACTAAGGTAGCAACAGTACATAATACACTTACCTGCAGACACATGTGCCTGCTGGATGTCACCACATAGACAGACACAGGGTTGCAGGTTGTGTAATGTATAATGTTGACAATGCATGCATGGACAGGGCACATTGTTCCTGCCCATAGGTTTGCCTGTCTAAGTGCAAACAGCCACATATGCCATACTGGTAACTGTACACACATAGCTAGGATAATAACAGTTATCTGACTGCTAGGATACTAGATGCAGATAACAGTACAAAGCAGTATCACTCTGCAGGCTACAGATGCTGTTCGGGTCTATATTAGGTGATCAAAACTTTAGGTAATCGAATACCTAAAGATCGACACCTAAACAGTGAAAGCTGTAAATATCGAATGGCCACTTGCATGAATTCTTTCATAGGGAAAGAATTTGCTTGGCCATTATCAGGAATCTGCCCTTTTCTCCACTGTAGAGCAATCTTGGAGTTGGTATATTTATTAGGGGGGTGTGGGGGGCACAGGCCCCCACATGCGGGGGGGTGATAGGGTTTGAAATTTTTTTCCTACGGCCAAGCAAATTCTTTCCCTATGAAAGAATTTGCGGAAGTGGCCGTTCGATGTTTACAGCTTTCACTGTTTAGATGTCGAGCTTTAGGTATTTGATTACCTAAAGCTTTGACTTTATAATATAGACCCATGCTGTTTAGCACAGGCCTAGTTTGTGTAATCCACAAGTACTGTGCCTGCAATCACATATACAACAGATTTAACCTGTAGTGCTTGCGATAAATTCTGTGATCTATAGGGTGTAAGACTAGATAGGTAGGGGGTTCTAATCTTACTCCATGCTACTTGGTGCTTGTGGTGTGTGTGTGTGTGTGTGTGTGTGTGTGTGTGTGTGTGTGTGTGTGTGTGTGTGTGTGTGTGTGTGTGTATACCCCCTGAAAAACAAAATACATGCCTTCATGGGCTTTCCACCTGCAATTGTTATGCACTTTTTAGAACTGTCACTTGCTACTGTCTTCCAAACTCCCCTCTTCTACAAGGCCTGATGATGTCATGCACCTTAAGACTACCAGCTGACAGTGTCCTATTAGACTTAAGCTGCGGTGCTTACGATAAGTACTGTGAGCTATAGTGTGTAAGACTAGATAGGTAGGGATTCTAATCTCACTCCAAACTACTTGGTGCATGTGTGTGCATCCCCTGCAAAACAACTGACATGGCCCCATGGGCTATCTACCTGCAATGGTTATGCACTTTTTGGCCCTGTCTCTTGCTGCTGGCTTCCAAACTGCCCTCTTCTACAAGGCCTGATGATGTCATCCACCTTAAGACTACCAGCTGACACTATCATATCAGACTTAAGTGGTGGCCTGTGCGATAAGTGCTGTAAGCTATAGTGCACAAGACTAGAGAGGGAGGGAGGGGTTCTAATCTCACCCCAAGCTACTTGGTGTGTGTGTGTATGTCCATATGATATAAATATGATCACCTTGGTAACTTAGAAATGAATAGGTTTTTGAAATATTTTATTTGTAGCATGTGATGCGGCCCCCCAAATGACTGACCAGAATAAGGTCTGTTAATGTCATCAAGCATAATATGTCCTAAACTGATAGTACTAGCAGACATGAGGTGTGTTGCGTGCATCACATACTATGATCTGTATTGTGTACCAGAACATAGGTAAGTGTTCTCATCTACATGCAGCCAACTTACACCAAGTGTGTACCTTGGCATATCCTGTATGCAGTGATTGGAAGAGGTGCTAGCCTCAATGTAGCCATGTTTGTGTGTGACCTTGTTAGAGCATTTTACATGTCATAGAACCATAGGATATTTGAACTTCAGTAGCACAATGGCCATACAGCCCTCACAATCATAGACATCTTTATACTCATAGTTACAGGATCAGCACATATTGCCCCAATCCATGAGAGACACAGGCAGACAGCCTGTGTTGAGATGATGGTCACCCAACCAATCATACAGTTGGCATGTGCTGAGGTGTACTGAGGTGCCCTGTGTGCCATTAGGCAGGGTTCTGTTTTGAGGGTGTGTTTAAGAGTGCTAGACAAATCTCTCCCACAAGCATGTAGTACTAATGTCACATATGAGGTTAATGTCCTTACGGTGAGTTATCCATCTACTATGCCTCCTACAGATAGGCAGCATATACAATCAAACAGGGGAACACATTGCCCTGTATGCAAGACACAGATCACCTCTGAGTGCGACAGGGGACAATGACACTCATTGCAGACAGTGCCCATTGAACAAATACCAAAGCTGTAAAGTGTCCTTATGAGGGACCATACTGTTGTGTGCAATTACCAGTACTGCTTGGAAAGGTACATCAAGAAATGGCCATTGCACTCAGATATTGATATGCTGAGGGAAGAGTACATGGAGGTTATGAGTCTGTCACTTACAGGTGACTGTGGCCTCAGCTATGCCATATGATAACTGCCATATAACTGCAGAGACATGGTGTAAACCTGTGTGATCAGATCTGTATGCCCAGTTCTTTCACCCCTGAGTATGTCCATCACATGTTGTGACTGATGTGCTACTTACCAGGTATATATATCTAACTGATGGAAATGATACTACATATATATTTACATGGAGTTTATGGCCATTAGTATGTCAACAGGCACGTGTTCACAATACACTTTTGCAGGATAGTGATATACCACAGAGACTCTCTGAGTGCTCACAATTTGCAACATCAGCCAACATTGTTAGCCACAGTCAGTCAGTAGTCACCTGTTAAACTTGGTCGACTTCTTCAAAACAGTCACCAAAGCCATGGACGAGGGAAAGAAGGTGCACACCACCTACCTTGACCTAGCCAAAGCCTCTGACACTATTTCCACACAGGCATGTCAATAAACTCTCCCAGCTAAGCATCAACCTGTATGTTACCAGATGGGTAGCTAACTGGCTCACTGATAGAATCCACTCAGTCAAAGTAGGGGAAGACACCTCTAGTAGTCGACTTGTAATGAGTGGTGTACCCCCAGGATCAGTCTTGAGGCATCTACTGTTTGGGATATACTTTTCTGAGGTGCAAGCCAAAACCAGTGCCTATGGCTGAACAAGTTTGCAGATGACTGCTGGGCACTGTCTTAAATTCCGCTTGTGATGTGAACATCTTCCAAGAGGGCCTTATCCAAACTAATGACTGGTGACAGAAGCATGGCCTCAAACTGAATGCCAAGAAATGCATCATTATCCCCTTTGGGGAAAATGTCACCCCCACTAATTATCACATTAATAAAATTGTACTAAGCATGCAATCAGTCGTGAGGGACGTGGGCGCCCAGGTTCATAGCAACCTGACTTTTGACCATCACATTGCTTCCATTGTACGGAAGGCTTTCTACAAGACCCATCTCATAAATAAGGGTATGTCATCCAGGAACAAGGAGTTCATAACATCCCTGTACCCCTCCCTTATCAGACCCATTATCGAGTACAATGCTCCCTTTGGCATCTACATTGACAAGCACATACAGCAGTTGGAGAGACCACAGAGGTTCCTGACCAGTAAAATCCAGGGTCTTAAACACCTGTCTTATACAGATAGGCTAAAAGCCCTGTCCCTCATCTCAGTCTCATACAGACTGCTCAGAGGTGACCTGTGTCTGGCATACAGGGTCATTTCAGACCCAGCCTTGATGGGGTTGCTGCTGATCCATAAGACAAACTCAACTAGCATAACCTGCACACAAGACCTAAACCTGGTCTGTGACATTAATAGAACTTGTTGGTGGGATAGATTTGTGTCCCAAAGACTCTCCCCATTGTGTAATAGACTCCCTCTCCATGTCAAGCAGAGTACCTCTCTAGCCCTCTTTAAGAGGAAACTGGATGGGAAACAGAAAATACTCCCCTGGGATCCCACCTGTGTCCCTGCTGGATGGGGGAAACAGGTGTTGATTTTGAGGGAACATGGGCAAAATTCTTGGCTAGGCTTATAAGGGCTTCCGGGCCAGTAGCCTAGTATCATCCTATGAGCCTATGAACCAAGCAGTAGAGGACTCAGGACTGCTGCTTACAGATCAGGTATTGCAGGTGGATGTCCCCATGTTGTGTATGTGTGCCATCAATGGGCCACTTAACGACCCCTACAATGACAGTATTGTGGATTCCTAAGTGGGTGCTTTGTAAATGTTGCCTGAGCAGAAGATATAGTCAGACAGCTTGGCTCACTCTAGGTGGTTGTACGCCCTGATTTACCCTCACCCAGGTCCTTGGTGACTGCCTCGAAAATGTTCACCATGTGTAACAGTCATGCTCCCACTGTCACACATCCAAACTGTGTACAGTCAACTGTGTGTAGATCACATATATGTGTGCTGATCAGCTCCATGATTATTGCTCCTACAGGCTTACAAATATGGATATGTAGACAAAGAGGTTCATAGTTATGCTGGTCAGTGGATGCACCACCTCTGTGCAAGGGTATCACAGTTGCCGTCATCCAGTCAGCTGGAATGCAGCCAGTGATGTCAGTATGATTTCAAGGGTATCCCAGTGGTGTTACTAATCCTTGTCAGATCATGTGTGGGATGCAGCCTGGAATGTTAGCATGTTCAATAGATGCTGTGTTTCTTCCAATGAGAGGCCAGTTACGAACTGTAAATATGGAAGTTATGGGACACGCTGTAGGAATGTCATGTGTCACATGTCATTTGGACAAGGCAGGGTAGTTGACACAGACAATGTGTGAGTACAGGTTAGGTATAAGTACAGATCCATCATATGCGGCAGCATGACATATGAGGGTACTGACAATCTGGGCTTGTCCTTTGAGGTCACACATGTAACTACACTGTGTGTTGTAGTTCTGCTTTGTGTGTGTGTGTGGCTATTTTTGTCACTTACCCTGTCTACACAACATCGCAACAACACTATGCACTTCTTTTAGATGAGAAGGTAGTGCCGCCATGTTAGGGTGGGGTGCCCTCACCCCAGCTGTAACACAGCACTATCTATCTGTTATTGTACAGCCTGCTAATGTTAGTTGGCCACCAGTCAGGTTTGCTGAGCCATGACGAGCCTGTGCCCCTCCAGTTATGTACAGCTGATTTCATGCAGTTGTAGTGCTGCTGACATACTGCATGGGTGTAGAGCTCTGCATACTTGCATGTCCCATCTGAAGGGGGAGGTGTAGTCATGCTATGTCAACCATCCCACAGGAGGTAATAAATGGCTTTCTTGACATATATGTCTGTATTGTCTGCAAGGGGGGGGGGTAAATGCTGGTAGTTCTAAGCAGACTGAACTGTGGCCAGATCCCACCATGGAGGACCTCATATTGGGGGGCTGTGCTGGTTACCCATATCAGCAAACACATGATGCATTATTTGGGTTTCCCATGTGGGCATATCACAACACTGCTGCAGGACATTGTAGGTAAGGACCTGGACCATCTTTTGGACAAGTGAGCCACAGCATGACTAAGAAACACAATGTATACATATTACACTTCCCTAAGATGTTTGTGATCTGTACAGACACCTTGCATGACTCTCTTCTTGTAACATGCTGGAAGTGACTGCAATACTTTCTTGCACAGAGGACAACTAGAATGTAGTGCCAAGCGGTGTCCCTAGATCTTTGAGTCATGTCACCTGAAATGCCATGATAGGAGTTAGCATGGATGCCAGCATTAGCACTGTCATACACCTACTGACACTGGACCAAATACTGTTACTTTTGCTCAAGGCCAGATCATGCCTACTGACTGTAACTGGCGGAGCCCATTGACTGTTACACTATGCAATGGATGTCGGACATATATCTCACTCCACCAACCATGGCCTAACAAGGTGTATAACAATATTAGGCCAGCAGGCCTTGCTGGAAACTGTGTAAGTCATGTACAGAGCATTATGTCAGCTGCTGGATATGCAGGTGTCAGGCAGTCATATTCTGGGAAGATAGCATTGGGAGACCTGTGCTGCAATGATGCCAGTCATCAGTGGAGTTCACCATCCTCCATTACTGGCATATCCCATCTACCTATTCCCTGTTTGCATTCACAGCCACTGTCAGTGACCTCTGACTGAGTACATTAACAGGTGATTGTATATTAGGAGCTGTCACAGAATCCCATACAGAACCAACAGTTATCCAGGATGGCCTAACACAGAGTCAGTTGTTCTCTGAGCCACTAACAAAGACTAAATGCCATTGACTGCACAATACTATCCTGTGGAAATCATCCACCCCTCCAAAATATTGTAGTGTCTTCACACCGCACACAGGTGAGCCATTACACATGGACTCATGGGCACAGAGAGTAATGTAGCCTTTGTCTTTCACTGGTCAGTAAGATGTGGGGATGCATTCACTGTGGTACAACCTATATCAACAGGTTTGAGATGTAAATCCCAGACTGTCACTGCTATACTGACTGTGGCAGTCATCACACCTATCATTTTGTGCAATGGCACCATTGCTATGTCACTACACAGGCATATCTTACAACTGTAGCAGCCACACAAGTTCCATGGTACACCAATACACAGTGTAGATAATATGTCCTATGGAGTCCGGGTCACAACCGTACATGTGTAGTCTGTCTCCTACATGCTTTGGAGGGGATGTGTATGGCTCTATACAAGGAGGTGTTGGATCCAACTGTGTACATCCCATGTATCCATGACAAGGACTAACACGTCTCACCTGTTCTACATGCCTTCAACATCACTGTGGTATACCTAGTACAAGCTGGAGAGACAGGTATGTAACACAGACAGTACACCCTACATGAAACAGGCCCCCCATGCATATGAAGCACACATCTGCTGTGACACAAATCATGTGCAGGTTATACAATGGGATGCAGAACATGACAATCATAACTGGTGTTGGGAAACTGTACTGGACACAGAATATTTGTAGATGGGTTATCTCTATCACCAGAGCTTGTAGATGTGTGAGTTCCCAAAACCAGGCAACACTTATCAAGGGTAGCAGACCTGTTCACAGATTAGGGATGCATGAGTGCGTTGAATGCCACCATTGTCCTTGTTAGCCTGTTATACGCATATGAACCTATGGAGCCATGCACTTATAGTGTTGTGCCTTGCTGAAGACATATTTCTGCTGTGCTGACATGCCATCCTGTGCTGCTTCATTATCGCTGTGTAGCCATAGATTATCCCAACAGACCACTGAAACAGAAACATAAAAAGGCCAGTGACATACCTGTCATCGTGTAACTATACAGCCATTACAACATCATACAACATAAGGTACACAAAAGTATGTGGCTTACTCATGACAAATACCAGCATAAAGTATCTATCGTTAACCACTACAAGTGGCATGGCAAAACATCACTGCATTATACAAGTACATGTTAACTAATATAGTCACCTTATGCATCAGACACATAGCTTCATTTCCCTGCATCGATGGCGAGGATGACAGGGATGTAGCACAGGTATAATTACTTGCACAGGGTGTTGTGTGGGGGTGCAGAAGGCTTAGGCTGACCCAAACAAATGACAGCATGTGTGTGAGTCAGGAAGCGAAGCACATAAGATGGACCATGGAAAGTTGCAGTATGCATCTGTAGGTGACCTGTATTTGATAGTGTGTGAGTGTGTGCATGTACATAGTCAGGCTCAGGGTTAGCCCTACATGTGTGTATGTTGGACAGCTTTGGACTGTACATGGTAGAGTTGACAGTTCACTGTCTCCAGCCCTGAACACAGGAACTGGATCTGCCAGGAGTTGCAATGACACCTCCATGCCCAAGGTCAGAAATGGTGTTAGTACCTGATGGTGACTGCTCTCTGCTGGGACCGTGTCCCCCACAGGAATGCGCAGGACTACAAACCCATGGATTGCCATGTCATGGTGTGGACAGCACACTCCCCACTCTAGCTCTGGATGTTCTTCCACTACAGGAGCATGATTGTGCGCAGCCACATGGTCTTTCAGTAGATGGGATTGCTGACATATGTCCATATGGCTGATGCTAAACTCCAACCACACATTCCAGTACAATCAATGTCTCAGCTCACCTTCTGTCCACTGCATCAGTCAACCAATCCAGGGTGTCCCCAGTGTGGTGGAGGCAGTCACAGATATCAGACTGTGCTGCATCCATAACCCTAAGCATACATCTGGTGTTCCATTCAAAACATGCTTAAGCTTATATGATGGTACAAAATATGCGTAGGGTGACTGTGATGTGACACCTGCAACAGGTGGTGGATGGAAGCAGGCCTCCAACAAGCACCCCTGTCAATCCACCTGTGTGGGAACTTGCCAGCTCTCTGGATATGGCCAGTGTCTACACTCACTGAAGCCTTAGTTGTCACATTTTCCTGTTCAATGTCGTCCCCCTCTGACTGTCCAATATCTGTGGCCTCCAGGGACTGGGTATGTGTGGGCATATTGACTGTGTGCCATGACAATGGGGGCAGAAGAGGGATATCAACCTCTGGGACACATTCAGCCCCCAAAACTCCCACCTGTGCCACATTATGGTCACCATCATCACCAGAGTCTGAGGAGACACTGACATCTGGTTGTGTAGGGGACACAGGCTAACCCCCCCAGTCACCTGTGAAAAAGCAGTACATTAATACCTGCACTATTATGCTCTGCAGTACTATGTTGTGATATATGTGAGGCTCTATACACTATTGTCACTATAACAGACCTGTTGATAACCGAACCTCATATAGTAGGACTGTAAGAAAGTACACTTCCCATTAACAGCTATAGTTACTTGTAAATAAACTCTCATTACACTGCAATCTCATCAGCAAGAGTGAGGTATACTGTTAGCATTAGTTTAGACTCTGCACAGTTGACACATATGACAATCTGTACTGTCATGACAACACTGTCACATCTATCACTGTGGTTATACCTTCAGGGCAAAGGTATGAGTCTAACGTGTACAGTCAGACAATATGTGTGCATTTGGCAATCATGTCAACAGTTCAGTAATGCAGGCAGCAGGTTTGGGATAACTTTCTAGTGATTACAATGCAGTAAACATACATCAACATCAAAACAGTGTCATTCTTACCAGGAGCAGAACCACGGGTTTGTGCGATACTTGACAGACCTGTGAAAAGTTGAAGAGGTAATATCAGTACCATCACATGTTCTACCACCACATGGTAATGCATCCATATATCTCACATTTACAATAGTTACTGTGCTAACTGTTATAGTGGTCAAAATCTGAGCATGAGAGTCAAACTGCAGTCAAACCCTTCTCCCCCCCCAAAAACAGACAAACCTGACACCCATGTAAGACTATGTATGCCCAAACACGCTGAATGCTAAAGTATTGCAGTGCTGATCAACCTGAGTTTACCTGC
The DNA here is from genome assembly GCF_019279795.1 of Protopterus annectens. Classification (NCBI taxonomy): domain Eukaryota; kingdom Metazoa; phylum Chordata; order Ceratodontiformes; family Protopteridae; genus Protopterus; species Protopterus annectens. The sequence goes on along the minus strand of NC_056737.1, from coordinate 951,108,547 downwards.
ATGCTCCTCTGTTGTGGACACTGTGGAACCAACATCCATGATGTAGGGTGTGATGGATGTCTGGGAGCTGTCTTGTGTGCCTATATTTGCCAAGAATTCCTTTGTGGCTGAGAGTGGTTGTTCTGCTGCAGGCCCTGCACTGGTGGCACCATGATCCCTGGCTACATCTGCCGCTCTTCTGCATGCAGCATTGATCATGTCCATTGCATAGAGTTGCACCTGCTCATATGTCTTGTTCTGATGACCTGTGGCATTGACATCATGGACAAGGTCACCTCACAATGCCTTCCGCTGTTCCCTGTTGTCCATCTCCCTGGACAGTAGAACTTCATGGTGCTGACATAGCCCTTCCAGTATTGACTCATTCTCTGCATCTATAAAAGCTGCACGGCATCATGCATACATGTTTCCTGAAAAACAATGACATGGGAACACATGCCTGGATCACATAGGTGGAAGTACACTATGTAGAGATATAGCAAGAACAGAATTGCTGGCAATATGCGCTGTTTGATCACACATGTCATATCCCACAGTATGCAAACATACTAAGCATGTGGATACAACTAGAATACTATCGATAGTCAGTAATTCTCATGTGTGCCATGACAGCTACTGTTGTAAAATCATATGGCCCACACTGGAGTCTATTGTAGTGTGTCCCCAAGGGCCAACCCCCCTGATAATATGTGAAAACAACTGTGCCAAACAAATAGCAGTGTGTGATTACAGGCACTATAAAGGGGAGTCCCACGAGCCCAGTGTGCCACACTGACATTATACATTCCACCTTTGAGGTATTGCACATCCTCTGTATGTGTAACAAATATGGAGATCATTGATCTGTCATTATCACAGTTCTAAGAATGGCATATTACTGTGATCCCTATTCCCCTTAAGTATATTCACACATCTGCATCCTGATGTAAAAAAATGGTTACATACCTGATGGAGTGCACTACTCCTCTGCTGATATGTGCTGATAGTTAATATTTTGCATATGTGTGTTTTGTGTGAGGAAAGTTTCATACAGACTGGTTTCCCATAGACAGCTGCTTACCTTTTTAACATGTTTCTCATCAGCAGTTGATTGCCTCTTAACTGATCTGTGGTTCTGAAATGCTAGTTGCAGCCAACACAGCTGATATGTAATATCATCAGCCAATCACATATAGCCACAGTACAATATATAAGGTCTTCATGTAAATTAGGGGCCCTTTCCAATATGTTGTGTTGGACATTACTGGGGTGAGGAGACTACTTCATCGTGGAGGGTAGGTCTGTAGCAGCAACTTTTACATAGAGATGGGTGTGCTACAGGCTGCAGCTGCTGCTGCAGGTAATAGGCCTAGGTAGAAAGTGTGAGCACTTTAGAGGACAATAAGCTGTAGGAGTAACTATGGGAGGTGTGACAGCCTTGTTGTAGAGGCAGAGCCAGAGTGAGGCTACCCTTTCCAGTCCAATTAAGGCATGTGTTTAAGGTAAGTATGTTAGGCAGCAGTATCACTAACAGAGTATTAGGCCACATGTTTGTTGTGACCTTGAGTGACATGGGGGATAAATACAGCAACACTATAATTCCAGTGCTACACACCATTGGATTCAAACCCAGGATTGTGTGTGGCAAAATGTACTATTTGCAAGGCATTTAACAGACTGAGCTACTGAGTCACTGCTACAGCAGGTGTACCTGCAAGATATATGTGCAGACACACAGGCTGTCACAAACATTTTCTACATCCATCAGTATGTGCATGGCTTTATGTGGATGAATTTCTGCACCAGGATCCCAGTTGAACATGTATTTTGTCATTAATGCCTTAGCAGGTATCATTCTACATGTTGCTGATAAAAGGGCACATTTACCTGCTATCACAGGCCTCACTTACATCCATTATCATGTCTTTGGCTGTCTAGTGCTGCACTATTGCACCAGAGTACCAGGTACACTCCCATTTTTTCCATTATTGTTTAATCAAGTGTGCACTGCACGCAGCTCCATTGAAACACACTTAATGACTGTAACTAGCAATTACTATGTTTTGTTTAAATTACCTGTTTTAATAAAGAGTTGTGTGGCATGGCAGGTTAATGCAGTGGTCAACAAGTGTAATGGTCTTGCATCCGAAATATGGGACAGATGTTTATTTTGTAACTGTGTATTACAATTTTAAAATCACATATAGTCAATATAGCTCTATTTAGCTGACCTGAGTGAAGCAGTGCAACATTCTGCATCATGCAGTGCCGCACTAAAAAAATATAAAGAAAAGGTAGGGATGTGCAGGAAGGGTGTAGGAAAGAACCATGACTATCCATTACTTGTACAGCAACAACTATGCACTTTGACAGAATTTGTACATGACTTTGGACTCTGCCTCCCAGAGAGAGGGGTGAGGGCAACATAACTGTGTTGTCAATCCAATTGGACCAAATTACGTGTTTCCAGTGGAAAGGTGTGTGAAATGAAAAGCTATGTATGGGACAATAATTTTTTTTGGGACGGGTGCCCATTATTTTTTTTAAGGTGAGAGTGGAACGTTGGGGAAGGGACATAAGTATGTGTGGGGGAGGTAAGTTGGGTAGGTGAGAATGCATTTGCAGATGGACAACACAAACAAGACAGCAGACAGGTGTGGTTTGTGACATATGAGGGGAGTTAACACCTTGGATAGGGAGGGTGTTGTGGAATTTAAGTGCCATGTGCCTCCACAAGGCAGCAGTGTGACTCACATTCCCACTCATGGGATGGTCTGCACTGCTCCATCACTGCTCCGAGGGTGGCAGTGGTGGAGGCTGGGCATTGGGGTGAGGCTGCCCCACCAGGTTGGCCAGCATGTCCTCAATCTGGCACAAGCAGCAGTCAAACCCATGGTAAACGATCCTGTGCACCAAAACTGACAGATCAGCATGAGTGATGACTCCCCCTCCACCACTGCTCCCAAAGTGGGGCCAAGCCCTATCCCGTGGGGCAGTGCTACCTGACACCACAGGTAGTGCAGGGGCAGCAGAGGGGGAACTACCAGTCTGGGACCTGGTGCCACAGCCGGATGAGGCAAGGTAGGCAGATCAATTGAAACTGGCCTACCTTGACGTGCTGTGGTAAATGAGGTTTAATAATAAGTTAAGGTTAGTAATAAGCAAACCATTGTTATTATTAACAGAATGGAACATCATATTTATCAATCCAAATACATATTAATGCATATTATGTGTACCGCAACATTAAGTAACATAACAGCCAGTATGTTAACAGCATGCCAGTAAGAAGTAAGCCATAAGGCCAACGAAACAGTTAGTTTAACAAAATATGTTAATATTGAATCATAATAATAAATAACAATATACTGCAGTGGTGGTGCTGCGGTAGCATTGTCACCTCACAGTAAGACATTGTCCTGTTCAGTTCTCAGCCATTCTGGAAATATGTATACAAATTTATTTAGGAATCAACATTAGTGCTTAACACTTTATTGGTATTGCTGATAAGTGTCTGTGAAATATTAGCACAATCATATCTGCTAATAACATGGGCTACCTCAACTATATACCTTTTGTTCCTGGAGTGGGAGAAAAAGACAGCATTGTGTGCCTGAGCTCGGTTTGCATTCTAGAACTATTACAGAGCTATACTTGACTGCAGTAACAGTAGAACACACATGCATGGCAGACCGCCGTACTGCATTTATTAAAACAGATTTCTTTAGAAATCAACAATGCTGCTTAACACTTTATTGATATTGCTGATAAATGTCTACACACAATATCTGCCCATAGAGTGCACTATCTCACCCATATACCTTTATTATTTGGAGAAGGAGGAACAGCGAGCATTATGTGGCTGATATTGGCCTGGAGACAGTGTTACACTTGACTGCTGCAACCTTACCATAGACAAGCAATGCATACAGCTTTACTGCAATGGATATGACAACACAATCCCACTGTACACCATTTTGCTTACTGTTATTTGTATTGTTTATTGTTTATTGCAATACAGTTGTTATTGTTTATTTATTGCACTACAGCACTAATTTCCCATGTATTGCACTACAGTTCTACTTGCCCATTTATTGCACTACAGTTTTTATTGTGTATACTTTATTGCAGTAAATGCTTTACTCGTTCTTGCTTATTGCACTACAGTTAGCTAAATAAATCCATACTTACCACACTCATGGCACAACCTGGCTAGGTGCCTGACATGGGACTCGACATTGTGAGCCCTCTCAGCTGCAGATGTTGGAAGAGAAGCACACCATTATGCATACCAGTTTAGCAGACATTCAGCTTGTAGTTTGATAAAACAGTGGAAAACATACTTACATATATGTGGGTCATTCCCAGTTCATGCCTCTTGGACCCAAGTGTCCAAGGTTCCCCTCTTTCCCCTCTTCAGGTCATGAAAACGGTGGTGACACTGCTCAGGGGATACCAGTAGCACTGATGAGTTCCCTGGCCTAATGGTCCCAGGCCTCCGCCTTGCATTCCGAGCCCTGGAAACTGATTTGCATCAGCCTGGATTCATAATTTTTAACCAGGAGCAAAGCAAAGACCCTGGACTCCTGAACACTCCATCTCTGCACCTGAAAGCATGCACCTTCACCAGCACTGCCTGTCATATCAACAGATGATGGGACTCCAATGAATGGTGCAGAATTCCTGCCTATTGCACCTAATACAGGCTGTTTTCCCACCCTTACATGTCATTGAGCAACATTAAAAATGTGCTGCATCACTTAGCAGTGTGCAAACCAGCTAAGCAGAGCTAAACAGTGTGAAAACTCACAGAACCAATGTTTTAGCTAAATGTAGCACCACACAAACAAAAGTAGCCATTAGCATGTTTAAGCAGTACTCAGCATAGAGCAACAGTGCCATATTTCACAAATTTGTTTTTAAAATTAAACATATATAATAATTTAAATTACAGACATCTTATGACTACTACAAACTTGAACCAAGGACCTACTAAGCATTAATCTGTATCTCTACCCATTTAGCTACTTGAATATTATGAAAATTAGTATACCTTCATATATACTACTGGGCTACCCTGCTAGTGTTGCTAAGCACTGCAGAACTCCATGCAAATGTGCTTCAATAGACCCAGATGTAAATAATTAATAATATCTGGTTTCTATTTTTAGATGTCTAGCAACTGTTGGCTATATATGTATGAACACCTCTTGGCTCTGTGGCACTCCATGCTGTGTCATGTAAACAGGAATTAAAGAAAAAAGGAAAAAAATTAAATAAAATAAAAAAAATATGTAATTATGATAATTAATGACATTGGTTTCTATTTTTAGATATCTGTCAGGTGTCAACTGTCTATATGTGAGCACATCTTGGCATTACTGCGCTCCGCGCTGTGCCACGCAAACATACAGAAAGGAAAAAAATATATATAAAAATAATATATTACACATTTGAATGCTTTCACAGCATTTCAACAGTAGCAGGGAGCAGTACAGGGAGCCTCACCCTGTACGCATCCACAACCATGGATAGCCTCTACACTTCTCCCTACACCAATTCAATATCCCTGTTCCTATGCTGTCCCTTGGTAGTGTACCATCATTAATATGCATGGTGCATGACCGAGGGGGAACCTGGCTGTGTACACTGATACATTCCATGTAGGCTCTACATGGTGCCTATACAGATTTTATTACATCCTGGGGACAGTGTTATGACTTCAGGTTGATAGATTTTAAAGCTATATAATTGTTATTCCATGAATGTTTTTGTCTGTAAATAACTTCTTAAAATTTCCATCATATAAAGCAGCTTCTTGGTGATCCATTTTAGAAAAAATATGTTCAGTATAAAACTTATATAATTCAAAACAACTTGATACATTTTCTGCATTTTTACTCAGCTTTGTTCTTCTCAATATTTTTGGCAAGGGTGTTCATTGTTTCACCACCAAAAGTATTGTGGAGAAAAGCCACAAGTGTAAGCTGCATGTTTATACCAAAACTAACTAACAGAAATCTAGAGGATCGCATTACCCCTGTATGGAGAGACACCAGTCTACCATCCCCTCCATTTCCAGCCTTCTAGCACTCAGTATCTTAAGGCAGTGTAATAACTGCTAAATGCTAATTGAAGATGAATTTGTGCTAAACCAAACTGATTCTACTGGTGAGAGGTGTAAACACATAGCTAATTTAGAGGTAGCCCTCTTGAAATCCCATGCATGCAGGAAGCATCAAACTATTTCATCCCAACTCATATAAATGCAACATCCTCATACCAATCATATGCTGATGCTGTTAAGAAGTCACTACTTAAGCCTTCCAGAACTCAAAAGATTAGGCATCAATGAACCTCCCCTCAAATACATCTACTAAATGCAACTCTTACAACAACATAGGTTCATAGGTGTGTACTAGGCTAATGGCCCTGGAGCCTTTACAATCTTAGCCCATAGGATTACCTTGGCATCATGCCACCTGACCTTAGTTCCCAGTGCCTCTGTTGCATAGAGCCACTGAAGTGATCCCCAGGATGAATTTTCTATTTCCCATCCACACATCAAGATTACTCTTGAAGAGGGCCAGTAAGGTGCTCTGTTTGACATGTATGGGAAGTCTATTCCATATTATGGGCAGTCTCTGGGTTATGAACCTGTCCCTCCGGCACGTTCTGTTGATTATGGTAATGAGGTTTAGGTCTCTGGAGCATGTTGTGTGAAGGGCTTTGGATTTCTTTAGCTGTAGCATTTTTAACAGAGCTGGGTCAGATATGACTTTGCAAGTCAAGCAGAGATCACCTCTAAGTAGGCGATATGAGACAGAGAATAGTTGGAGTTTTTTGAGTCTGTCCATATAGGACAAGTGTTTAAGGCCTAGGATCCCGTTTGTGAGGTACTTTTGCGGCCAAACAACAAAACACCTCAGAATCTAACAAAATTAAATCAACTTCTGGAAACATCCTAGTAATTGATGAAGTGATCGCTTTGGAATTGAGTCCACTTACATGTCAAACTGTGTGATTTACTGTAAGCCATCTCACATACACTTACAGATCTTACCCTCTTTAAAAAGTTGGTAGAGTCTGAGGGTTGTTACTGGCAGGGCATATGTGGTCTCAGGTCTTATAGCATTGTATTTCCTATTTCATATGATAATGTTCACGCAACAATGCAACAGAATTTAACTGTTTTTCTGTTGTGCTAACCTTATGAGTAGTTGACATGCTCATAGCTTCTTAGTAAGCCGATGGTCAAGAAGCTCAGCCATGTCACCCAGTACTGATGGAAGAGTAAAAATATCCCCATTAAATATTGTACATTATGCATGTAACATGTAGGTCATATGAAGTATAGGTCATATAAACACTGATAAATCATTCTTAACTTGCTCTGCACATTTTATGTTAATATTTTATTTATTTTTTTATTTTACATTTGTTGACCAGGCTAGTCTAACTGGATATGTGTCCATTTTCAGTAGAGGCCCGGGGAGAAAAGCTCCAAGCATAGGCAGTGACATATCATATATTACATACAAATAGCAAACAGAAATATAAAGTTAAATTTTTTTTTTTTTGTTACAGATGTACAGACATTATAATTTATATCTAGTACAGTGGAGGATAGCATATTTAGAGTAAGAATACTGTTATAAAGTACTAAGAAGGACATCTTGTTAAATACTAGTTAGAGGTTAGGATACTGGTTAACCCAGGTGAACGTAATAGAACAACAGAGCAGAAAAGTCTAGGGAGAGTGAGATGGGGATTTAGATAGTAGTCAGGGTTAGAGCAGGGACATAGCCAGTGTGTAGTAAGGTATTCTTTAAGGTATGTTTTGAAAAGCAGTGTGGAAGAAAGAGATGTGAGTTCCCTTGGAAGCAGGTTCCAGGTTTTTCCCACTGTGTTAGTGAATACTGAGTCCCCTGCCTGGTTGTTTGATTTAATAGTGGAAACTAGAAGCTTATTAGCTGAGCGTAGTGTTGGCAAATTTTTATATGGGGTAATCAGATGAGTGAGTATAGGGGTATTCTTGGGGTGGTAAAGGATCTTTTGGGTGATGGTGTATTGTTGATAAAGTGGGTGGTTCCGCAGTTCTAACCATCCTAGTTGTTTGAGGTTGAGACAGTGGTGGGTTCTGAAAGGGGTACTAGTGACAAATCTGGCAAGGTTGTTATCACTGGTTGCAAGTTTGCTAAGGTTGCTTTTAGACAGATTGGTATAAATGGCAGAAGCATAGAACAGGGTAGCGATAAGGCGGGTCTGGGCAATATTATTTCCTTTCCTTTCCTGGTCTTATCTCAGTGTATCTTTAATGTGATTTCTGTCTGATTAAGTCAATGCTATGTACATTAATATTATTTCTGTACAGTTACATCAATGAGATTTATGCTCGTTTGCAGCTGTCAATGGGATTTATATTCATGTTTTCAACAGTACTCATTCAAAATGTACAATTCAAACAAGGTTATATCTGTGCAAGTATAACTGTTAAGTTGAAATTTCTGTACTCTTGACTTATAAGTCTGTATTGTAACTGAAAGGGGTCTTTGGACAAGTTCACTTAGCCAGTTAACAAACAGCAAATAAAGTAAAATAAACAATGAAAATGTAGACTTTCTTCACATATTCCAGGTGGAAATATTTGATCACCCATCAGATCATGGTTTTAGAGGTTGCTGGAGAACTATTCTTCTTGACAGATAAAGGCAGCTTGTTCCAGAATTGGGGCATAATATTGGGTGAGGTATATGTCATATTTGGTTTAATTTCTCCAAGCCTTTGAGCTTCTAATACCATGATGGGAAAGGACCCCATTCCTAAGTCAAAGTATGATTAAAATTCATGAAATTAGTATTGTTTCAATTGGGTCTATATTAAATTCTCGAAAGCCGACAATGTCGAATCTGACATTGTTGACACGAGTATAGCAAAACTGCAGAACATCGAACAGGTAAACGGAAATCTCCGTAAGGGGAAATTTCTGTTTGCTTCAATTTAGTGCAGTCTCAGAGTTAGTTTATTTAAGTAGCGGGAGGTGTGGGGGGCACACCCACAATGTGCGCAGGACTGACTCCTTCTGCAATTCATATGAAGTTCATGTATCAGAAGCATATGTAAATAAGAGTGTAAATTCTTTTTTATGAGGCCCATTGTTCCTACTACTATTGGAACTATCTAAGTATCCTTCTTCCACATTGCCCTCATTTCTGCCTGCAAATCCTGGTATTTTATGACTTTGTGCTTCTCTGTATGTAAGACACTATAATCATTGGGTGTAGCAATTTCAGGATAAATTCTACTTTTGTCTTCTTTTGATGGACTACTATATGTGTTTTTCTAACATATATTTTTTGGACTCTTTGCAATGGGCGATCTCATGTCATATGAACGTCATCATTCTCTATAATGCTTTGTGGCTCATGTTTCCAATGTTTATCAGCTACTTCAGTATTGTAATATTTGTACAATCCCCAAACCAACAGTCTTGCCACATTACAAGGTTTTTGAGTACACAGGCCCTATGCCATTAGTGTATCACACCCAGCAATAATATGTGTGACTGTTTCCAGTTCTGTTTTACAAACCTGCATTTGTCTGTTTCTCCAACATGTTCAATAGACATTGTAAACCAATTTGTGCATAGTCCACTATGCTGAACCACTAATATTAACTTTTCATCCTTTAGTTTAAATATCTATTGTATATATTGGGTGAGGTATATGTCATGCAATATGATGTTGATGTAGTAGTATTGGTTTAGGTCTCTAGAGTTGGTGTTTGCTTGGCCACTGGTTCTATTTAGAAGAAGTAGTTCAGAGTGCTAGCTTATTAATAACATGTAAGGGTAAGCAGATATTACCCTCAAGAATCTGTACAACACTGAGTACAGGGACAGGGCTTTTAGTCTGTCAGAGTAGTAATTAGTAGTGAGATTTGAGGTATTTTTGGTGAGGAAATGTTGAAGCCTCCCAAGCTGGTTTAGGTGCTTAATGAGGTACATGGCAATGGATGCATTATAGCTAAACATGAGCCTAATCAGGAATAAACAAAATGAGACTATAACATCTTTGGATGTAGAGGAGATATCATGAAGGATAAGCTATGCAAAGTAGAAGGATTTGCTAAACAACACAGAGATGTGGCATTCAAAAGAAAGTCTCTTCTCAACATATGTTCCCAAGGCCCCAATAACTGTTTTAAATATAAGTGGGATGTTATGTATATTGCAAAAATGCTGTTAGATTTGCCACAATAACAATTTGATTTGCACCTTTCTTCTGAAAAAACATTGGAATTTGAAATTCATTTTTGTAGGATCCTACTTGAACAGTATGACCTTTAGGTTGATGATGTATAGGAAAACAGATGAAAAATGGCATGTTAATCTGTCACCATAAATCATGTATAATATTAAACAATATAAAAACTGTTATTACAAAGGACATATTTGTGTTATAACCATTAAAGTCTTTTTTTCAAAAAAATTATTTGATTTTATATTTCAATTAACAATCCAACTATTTACAAAAAGAAAACACTTCACGTGAACTATATACAATGTCCATAACAAAATTGAACAAAGCATTCATTTAGTACCTCTATAATAAGTTAATTTCTGCCATGCTCTTAACTGATGCACTGAATTTCTTGTTTTCATTTTTCTGGTAGAAATTTCATTATTACATATAGTTTTAGCTTGGTATATAAATTCATTATTAAAAGAGATTGTAGACTTTGTTTTTCAGTTTTTCATTATAATTTTCCTTGCTATAGAAATCATGGACCATAGAAGAGATATTTTATATGCTGGTATGACTTCTGGAATAGGTACGTTGAATAAAAGGAGAGAATCAGTAATAATAATACAGTTGCTATTCCACAGTACTTTACAAAAGGATCATAAATCAATCTAAAAAGCAGAGCAGTTACAATATTATAGTTAATAATCGTATAAAACCAATCATCATGTATTGTTGTTGCACATCCTCAACACTTTATATTGTCCTTTTATGTATTAAAGCAACTTTATGTGGCGTTAGAAAACATCTATGTATGAATTTCGATGTAAAAATTCTCCAATATGGGATGATGTTGACATTCTTCTGATTTCAAACATAATTTTTATTATTTGTTATAAGTTCCTCTTTATTTATTTTAGTTGACTAATGCCAGAAAGAAAAGACTAGAAAACAAATATTACTTCTAATGATGTTATATATTTTAGATATAAATGAAGTGATCTTAAATGAACCATTGATACTAGAGGATATGAGTTCTAAGATACTAGGTATATTCTTGTTATGTGAATCTAATATTAAAATAGGTTTGTTATGAATGTATTCCTTACAAGACTGGATATCAAGCCAATTACAATTCTGTATACTGTACCTGGCTATTAAGTAATCAGCTGAGTGAATTTTATTCCCAGATATAAATTGATTCCAATACAACAAATTCCTATTCTTTAACTCTAGCATTTTATTTGTATCAAAGGGAAATAAATATTCACTTGTAGATGCTATTGGGAAAATTGTTATTAAGAAGTTTTTAGTTATATAATTGGAATTCATAATTCTTTTGAAGTTTAATAAAAACTGATTTATGAGAGGGAAGGGTGAAAGCTTTTGCTTGTCAATAAAAATATACTGTATGTTTTTAAAGTCCACACAAAGGCATTTCTATTTATTTAAATAAAAAGGATAATATAATAATTTGTTATATTCTAGTAGGATATTTTCATGTATTGATTTCCAGCTGGAAGAATATAAGGCATTAAGCCACAGCATTATTGTGTTAATGATTATTGAATTTATGTACAAATCAGTGTTAGGAAAACCAGTAACTCCCTCCTTCCAACTTGGTATAAGCCATTGAAATGAATGTCTAAGTTTTTGGATACCATAAGAATTTAAGTAAAATCGTGTTTATTTTATTAATATTACATTTAAGTGGAGGAAGAATTAAAGAGTGACTTACATGAAGAATTTTTGGTAAAATAACCATTTTAATTAGAGCAAGTCTGTCTTCAAAAGTGAATAATAATTTGTTCCAGCCTTCTGCTATCTTCATTAGTGTGTTTATTAACTGTTGATAGTTTCTGTTGACAGTTTATAGGTAAGGTCAATGTTAACTCCTAGGTATTTAAAATGAGTATTACTCCAATTAAAATGTTTGTATGAATTTAGTATTTATTATTTAAATAATAACCTTTTATGTTTGTATTGTTTCTTATATGATTTGTGGGTGGTTCTATGGTGAGGGCAAAAAGTAAGGGGAACAAGTGATATCCTTGTTTTGTACCTTTTAACACTTTGAAAGGGCTGGAACTGAAAGATCCAATCTTTACAAAGGAAACAGAAGTTTCATAAAGCTTTTTGATTAATATTATAAAGTCTTCAGAAAAAAATGTTCCTGTAACACTTTGAATAAATAAGACCAATTTAAAGTTTTGTCTATATCAAGGCTTATGATACATAGTTCATTTTTCCTTTTATTAGCTATATCAATTGAAGAAAATAGCCTTAGTGTGTTATCTTATACTTTACTGTTTATTATGAAACCACTTTGGTCTTTATTTATTAGTTCAGAACTTGATGTATTTAATCTTTTTGACAGAATCAACATAAAAATCTTATAGTCTATATTTAAGAGGAATATATATCTATAAGATGAACATAAATATGGTTCTTTATCAGGTTTTAAAATGGGAGAGACCAAAGAATATTTCCACAAAGGTGGGATATTAGACTTGGTTTTGCCTTCCTGAAATGTGTTAAGAAGAATCTTTAGTACATTTTCTGGGAGAAATGTATATATATTCCTAGGATTATACCATAAGGAGCAGGTGCTTAGTTAGTCTTTAGATTTTTAATTTGATCTTTTATTTCTTTAAAAGTGAAAAATGTATCTATTTGTTTAAGTTGTTGCTTTGATAGTTTTTTAATGTTTTCATTTAAGAAGTTATTAATGATCTTGATGTTACTTATATTAGAATTTTTACTATTGTTTTCATAATATTTTTTAAAACCATTTAATATGCTTTTTAGAGCTGATACTTTAATAGTTTTATTCCCATCTTTATATGTGATTTCTTTAATATGATGCTTCTCTTTTGGGTATTGTGATTTAATAGCTCATTTGTGTAAATGTTTTAGCATTTTGTGAATATGTATATAATTTGTTTTTTTTTTCTAGGTTAATAGCTATTTTATGCTGAAGAATGCCTTCATGATCGTTATTTACTTTTTAATCAAATTTATTGTTATTTTATCATTAGGTAAGAGATTTAATTTTAATTTATCAAGTTTAGCTAAGTACCTGTTTTTAACTTTACCATAAAGAACCACCTTTAAAGTGTCCCACAGAATTAAATCTGAAACTTCACCATTATTATTTATTTCTAAAAATTGGTTAATTTCTTTAAAAATCCATTCTTGAAAGCATTTCACTTTATGTTTGCAGGAATTCTTTTAAAGATGTTTAGAGCATCAGGATTAAGAGTTATTTTGAATGCAGTGCCATTATGATCTGATAAGGGGCTGAAACAATCAGCACTTCATCTGTTTTTGAAAGAAAAAAGCTGGTTACTCAGATTTTGTCTGTATTAGTCTGTGTACCAAATCTATATGAGTAATGAGTAAATTTTAAAGAAGATGTTGATAGAATTTCCATAGAGTCCTTTAAATTTTTTGTCTTTATATAGTTATTTAAATGTTTTGCTGTTGATGAGATTTTAAAAGATCTAGTACTTGTGGTATCTTTCTGTGTCAAAATGCAATTAAAATCACCTGCTAACAAAATCTCCCCTCTAGACTATAGAGACATAGTATCTAAGTACTTTTTACTGTTTTTGTACCAATACTTGGTATCCAGTAGGCATTTATGAGAGTATAAAAGCTTTTCCCATTTAATACTACTACTCCAAGCATACCATCTTTATCTGAATATGTATCCACTATTGTGGGTAAACCTAATGTTTTGCTCTATAATATAAGAATAGCTCTTCTTTTATGTTTAAACTGTGAGCTAACCAGAATAGAATAAGCTTTAATAGCATGTTCAAGTCTTCTGATAATAAATAAGTTTACTGAAGAAAAATAATATCAGCTTTTAGCAAGGCTAAATACGTATTCATGCTACTTCTCTTAATAGTGGTATTTAAACAACTGATATTCAATGATACACACATATGCTGGCATTATTCATATGTAATTTAGTTAATGACATTTTATAGTAGTTTTCTATATGCAATCTGAAAATAAATCACGTATACATTTGCTATGGACAAGAAAGTATTAACTTACTATTAACAACAACCAATAAATCAAAATACTTCAACATGGAATAAGTAATTCCACGCTTGTAATGATTTCCATACAAGCTACTTTTTAACCTACTCATGATATCAAGTGGCTAATCTTTGCAACTGCGTTTTAGCACTGACTATGGAAAGATAATACATAGTTAATAATAAATTGTCTAGAAAGGAAAATAATCTATTATATATAAACCAGATTACTTATATTAACTACTGAAAACTATATTGGTACAATGTTATTATATTGGTTAGTATGCATAAATATTCAATTATAATGCAGTTTCATATTTGTTTTAACTGAGCTCCATATGATTCAACAGTAAAATAAGATGCAGTGCAATACTCAAAGCATTCCCTCTGTACTAAAAAAGGGATAAAGACAGTTTACTAATTACAATTATAAAAACTAGCAATTTGAATTTTTTTAGATTTAACAAATTTACTTGTAATCCATTCTCATTAAGATGAACTGTATTTTTATATAAAGTGTCTAAAAATCCGCTTTACAGTTTCATTTTGCTATTCCATGTTGCACTGACAGAACAAAGTTCAAAGGTAACTATTTAACTAACTGTTTACCATTGCAAATAGTTCTTCATGAAGATTGAGACTGCAAGAACCTACAGAAGCTCAATCTGACTTCTAAACTTCATAGAGAAGCTTCAAAAGTGAGTTAACATAAATTTAAACTGTAAAGAGAAATATTTTAACTCAGTAAGCTCACCTCTGTGTTAAATAAACTGCCGGTGTATTTAAAAGCTGTTTTCTTTGTTATTTTGTTTTCTAAAGTTTAAAACAATATTAAACCTTTTCAAATTATGTTAATCAATAAAATAAAGTTAACCATAGTGAAACAGCCTTATGAATCACGTTTGTAATGTTAATAGTGAATATAAATGAAAAACATAACCATACAATATTTGAAAGAACAGAGTGCATGAATCAAATTATTACTTTCTGTTTCCCTTTCTCCTTCTCGTTTCTTTTCTTTTCCCATTTTTTATTACTTATAAACATCAACTACTGCATTTTATTCTTGAATTCATGCACTGTTCTATTATTATTTGTAAGGTGAAGATTGTCAGTGTGAATAGAAACCACATTAAAGAATAATTTTAAGAAGTAAATCATTATAGTAATAGTTTACATGATTACTTAGTTTTTTCTATGAATTATCAATGCAGTCTTGTTGCTCTGTGAAAGGTTCCTGTAGCTAAAATTCTAAGTGCTACACATACCTTTGTCTCCACTGGTATGGGTTTCCTTTGGTTTGCCCTGGGTGAGTGTTGAGGACAACAGAGGTTGCAGAGTTCCTGTAGTGTGTCTGTACCAACAGTGTATCCCTCTACAATTTCCATGTTATACAGATTGCGATAAGTTAACTGGGGTCTGAAAACTCTTCTCCTTCTTTGTCGTGGTCTATTAGCAGCAGCAGCCTGGACTTCAGCTGTTGCACATACACATGAATTAAAGCAACAGCAGCCTCTAACATTGTTTCTGTGTAGACTCCTTTCCACAGTTGTATTTCAATAGGTTTTGGAATTCACAGGGAAAAGCAGCACTGAATCTGTGTGGTTGCTTTATAGCTTGTTGAATAGCTCCTCTATCTTAGATTGATTGATTAGCATACAATTCAGCTGTTATGTTGTAATTAGCCTGTCACTGTGTTTACCTTGTTTGTGCAGCTCTGCACACTGTGTACAGCTGCTTTCTGAATCCAAAACAGTGCACTGCAACAAGCACGTGGTATAAACTGATTGTGTAGGGTTTATTGAATCTGGCCAATAGTATCACATAAAAGTTCTGCTTAGATATATAACACATAAAAGTATTATTTCAATATTACCTACTGGAGAAACAAAAATCAGTGAAGATATTTAAATATAAAAAAGGATTTATGTGGCTACAACATATTACAGTCACACACAAAGCAAAGCTGGATCCGAAACAAGGAGAGTAACAATACCAAAGCAAACCTCTGAAAAATCAATTTTCTTTGCACCAACACAGAAATGGAACTTGCCTTCCCCCCAAAACAACAGGCACATGACACATTTTGCTAACAAACAAAAAATAATAAAACATCAGTGAACTGCTTAAAGTGCTATCAAGTAAACTGTCTGAAAACATGTGTACACACTTACCAGATAACATTCATTTTTATGCAAATGCCAGTCACATCTACCTGTGGCCAACACTCTTCTAGAGGTATCTATGGGCCATCCTAGAAGGGTAACACCCCTGTGTCATTGACAATATAGGACATTTACATTTTACTGAAATAACAATAGAAGAGTGTAAAGAGAAACAGCTGTAACATTAGCACTTGTGGTGAAAGTGAATAAGACTGTGCATCTGAGAAAGCAAAATGTCCTGACAAAAATGCCTATGCCATCAGTAAACGTCTAAGAAGTGCATACAGATAAAAGTATTTCTTAGTGATGTGAGCATATCCAGTATATAACTGAAAAATCCAATAATACCTTATCAAGATTAGTAGTCTTCTGTGTAGATAAATCCAAAGTAATAGCAATATTCTTCTGTGTTATCCACTTACACAACTCTCCTTACCTTCAGGTTCCCTAAATACACAGTTCCCTTTTCATAGTGTAGATTCAGGACTGTGAGCATGGTAAAGATGCACATGAGGTGTGAACTTATTAGAATTGCTGAATCCCAAATTCTTGGCTCAGTGTAGCAGATGTAAACATAAAACAGGCACTCCCTCAGTGAATGTTTCTAATGGATTGCAACTGTGAATGATTGCTGGTAGGGAGAAGGAAAACACAACAGCAGTTCAGATTCCCTTTCTTCCAGTGGGTGTGTCAGCCAGATCAAAGTGTAGAACTAGTTGTAGCAAGGTTTGAAATATAGGTAAGCAGCACACATTTCACAATTTCTGTTCAGTAACATCCAACCTCCCCTGCATTTGTTGACAACTGTATATTATTGTCATTTAATATCCTCACACATTTTAAGGACAATGGTATAAAAGCCTTACTGACTGCATTCTCTGATTACTGGTCAGATAAGAGAAGAATGAGCAACAAACACAGAGAGATAAGGCAGATCTGCATTTCTGAAAGAAATAGTCATAAATGGTTGTGTGACCACTTGGTGCACTACATCTGAAATTAACACATGCACAAACAATTCAGAAGTGTGCAACTGTCATATGTTTTGTTAATACTGTGGATGATGTTGCAGTTGCTTGTATGTGCAATGATTTTTATTCTCTGCTGCAAAGCTGTTTCTGTGGCAAAGAGAGATAAGATGCCCTTACTGTGTTTTGAATGTTCAGTGGAGTGAGACTTCCAATCAAGGTCTGTGTAAAAATATTTTATATGTACCAACATACATTTTTAGTGTTGTTTATTTTATAGATTTCTTTTCTTCTTTCTCCTAATTTTCATTTTTTATTATTTTTATGCCAGTATTTGCATGGTGAAAGGCTTATCACAAAGAGGGAAACAGAGAAAAACAATACATGTCATGTGAAGTACTTCTTGGATGACCAATACATCGACTACACCTGTGAATCACTGTGTGTGTAGCTCATCTGCTAAACACATTGATCCACACAGCATATACTCTTTGTACATTAGTGTTAAAGTCCCACCTTTGTTTTTTAAGGATGACACCTAATAAAACAATGATCACAAGGCTAAAACAAGTTTTGCTTTGCTTCTCTCATTTGCAGGATGTAGACATTCTAAATCTAAAAAAGGATACATTTTTTGCATTTTTTTGCTTTCCATCACACAACACCACTTAAAGATGTTGTGCGGTAGTTAGCAACATTCCCCAACACCTGCAGGTCTAGAGCACAGCAGTCAACAATTTCAAAACAGATATAAACTCAAATAAAGAAACAAAAACCAAACTTCAAAAAGAACAAAAAGGCAAGGAGGCTAGATCCAATCCACAATGATTTATTCACAGATTAATGTAAGCACTTTCGGTTGACAAAATATATAACCTTCCTCAGACAAATCATTCAAAAAGTGGTAAGAATTTAAATATAAAAGCATGGTGACATCATCACATCCTAATCATGAACTTAAAACAAAAGTCATCATATAAAATATATTAAATGTGTAAAAATATACATGTATACATGAATAAATACTAACATTACACCAAATTAAGTCTATTTATCAAGTTAGAAACTTTTAAAACATGTTAAATATAAAACCTATTGCTATATTTAAAATCTATAAAAAAATATACATATATATATATATATATATATATATATATATATATATATATACATATATATATATTATATATACATTAACGTCTCTCCAAAGATTTAAGCTTAAGTAAGCATTTCATTAAGTCCAGGAAACATGTGAGCATTCGTTAATAATTGCCACCAGAGCTCTCTGTATTCAAGCATTAAAGACCAAGGACCACATCTAGGGTTAAACAATTCTACCGCCACATCCCTGCATTCACCTACCTCTTCCTCCTTTTGTATCTCTCCTTTCTTAAGTACCTCCACCTCCCAACCTCCTCCCTTCTCCATACAACCCACCCCCATTTCTACTATAAAAACACTTCTTCAAAAGATGAAACCAAGTTCCAATTCCCCAGACCAAATTCACTCTTACTTCTTAAAGATATCTTCAGAAGCCATAGTCCTTCCCATCTGTATCCTAATAAACCAGTCAATCACAGAAGGTCATGTACCCCAACCCTGGAAAAGGCCTTTATTTTTCCACTTCACAAAGATGGGAGCAACAATAACATCCCTAATTTTTGAGCAATTGCCATCCTAGCCCCCATTTCCAAACTGCTAGAAAAATGCATCCACCTACAACTGTTACGCTACCTCACACATAACCAACTCCTAACCCCCACATAACATGGATTCAAGCCTGACCACAGTAACACCACTACACCCTACCTCACACATAACCAACATCTAACCCCCACACAACATGGATTCAGGCCTAGCCACAGCAGCACCATTCCCACCCTACCTCATACATAACCAACTCCTAACACCCCCACAAAACATGGATTCAGGCCTGGCCACAGCACCACCACCGCACCATATCTCACACATAACCAACTCCTAACTCCCACACAGCATGGACTCAGGTCTGGCCACAGCACCACCACCACTCTCCTCTCCTTCCTAGAAACTGTTAACAAAGCTCGCAACTCCAGCCATATTGTGTCCACCCTCCTATTAGACCTATTTAAGGCCTTCAACACCATCTCTCACAACCTTCTCGTCACCAAACTCTCTAAACTAAACCTATCCCCCTCCACTATCAACTTGTTTACCAGTTATCTATCAAATATTCAACAAGCAGTCAGATGGAAAAGAGCTACCTCCCCATTCCTCAATACTCCCACAAGAGTATTCCAGGGTTCCATTCTAGGGCCCCTACTATTTAACATTTTCATAAACGACTTCTATCAGACCATCCCTAATGCTAATCTCATCAAATATGCTGATGACTCCACTATAATCTGTTCTGCCACCTGCAGCCCCATTTTAACAAAACTAACCCAAAATGCCTTCTCCTTAACCGAACAATGGATGCAAGACAACCACCTAGCACTCAGTGCCACAAAAAATAAACTTATGATATTTACCCCTTGAAAAACCACCATCCTAGACACAAACACTTTCATTATCACCAGTCAGAATAATACACCTCTCAAAATAGTATCTTATGCAAAATTACTAGGAGTCCTAATCGATGACCAGCTCAAGTTTGATATCCACCTACAAGCAAATATCAATAAAACTCATAAGAAACTTGGCGTGCTCTATCATCACAATCAGTATATCTCCCCCTCCACCAAGTTAATACTCTCTACAACATACCTTATCCCATCCCTCCTATATGGAGCCCCACTCCTTACTAACCTACAATCCTTCCTCAAAACAAAACTCTCCTCCTGTTACAATAAAATTTTAAAATTTGCAACAGGTCACAGATCTTCTATGCACCATTGCACTGCCATTCACAAACTTAATTGGCTAGAGCTACCCAACTACCTCACCTATATTCAACTTACCTAAGCACACAAACTTATATTTAGCCCCTCTCTCTGCCCCTCTTGCCACCACCTTTAAAATGCATTTACCCAATATATCCCTAAGATCTAACTCCCAAAATCTGATTGAACTACACAAACCTTCTCATCCACCAGGCAAACATCTTCTATCCTTCACTCTAGCCCACCTGTGGAATTCTCTCCCTCCCCCAATCCATACCACTAGCAGCCTCTATTTCTTCAAAACCTTACTCCACTCCCACCTATCATCTCAGTGGGAATGCTCCTGTTCCCATCCTTTATAAAATCCCCCAACTTAAGCTACTCCCCAGGATCCAGTACATCTGCAAACTTCCTCCTATGTTTTTTAACTCTGATAAGA
Organism: Protopterus annectens; assembly: GCF_019279795.1. Lineage (NCBI taxonomy): Eukaryota > Metazoa > Chordata > Ceratodontiformes > Protopteridae > Protopterus > Protopterus annectens. The sequence continues at coordinate 951,087,842 of NC_056737.1, read as the reverse complement.
ATCTGTTGGAATTAACAGATTTTGTATATAAATATAATAGTATAAAACTTTTACTTTCTTTTTTAAAGAATGTCTGCTTTTGCATTTCACTCATGCCATTTATTACCTGTACTGCTGTACTATCTAGTGTTATAACTTGCTGCACGAGGGTACCCCTCTGATTTGATTGAGGGACTAATAGATGAAGTTACCCAAAAACAAAATTCAGGCTGGTTTAAGCCTTTATTAAATAATTGCATCAGCCCATCAGGAACAACGTTAGGTGGTCCTATCCAGGATGAGAATAGTTTTGAAGAAAATATGGTTACAAATGTTTCTCTATCATTTATTACTGCCTTTTCTCTGGATGCCCATGAAGTACGATCTATTATATGTAAAAATTGGGCTTTTTTAATGGATGATGGTAGTTTGAGAAGTAAGATACCGGATTTTCCTAAGACTGTTTTTAAAAGGGCTGTTAATCTCAAGAATATGGTTGAGGGAAAACACCCCTTTATTTCTAGACCAGGAGGGATGTTTAAATGTGGGTGCTGTCCCCAGTGCAAGCATGTTAAAGTTTCAAATAAATATTATGTTAGGTCTATCACCTATTCTATTAAAGATAGATGTAATTGTAATAGCACTGTGGTTGTATATTTAGCTGAATGCCAATGTTGTCTCCAATTTTATATTGGTAAGACTGAGTGCCACATGAAACAGAGAATTTATGAACATCAGTATTGAATCATTAGGAATGATTGCACGAATGCCTTAGCAAGGCATATTAATCAATATAACGATCATTTTTTCTATTTCCAGTGATTGAGCAGGTTAAGATTAACCCTAGAGGTGGCCCTTGGTCTTTAATGCTTGAATACAGAGAGCTCTGGTGGCAATTATTAATGAATGCTCACATGTTTCCTGGACTTAATGAAATGTTCTCTTTGAAATGCTTACTTAAGCTTAAACCTTTGGAGAGACGTTAATGTATATATAATATGTATATATATTTATAGATTTTAAATATAGCAATAGGTTTTATATTTAACATGTTTTAAAAGTTTCTAACTTGATAAATAGCCTTAATTTGGTATAATGTTCGTATTTATTCATGTATACATGTATATTTTTACACATTTAATATATTTTATATGATGACTGTTGCTTTAACTTCATGGTTAGGATGTGATGATGTCACTATGCTTTTACATTTAAATTCTTACCACTTTTTGAATGATTTGTCTGAGGAAGGTTGTATATTTTGTCAATGGAAAGAGCTTACATTAATCTGTGAATAAATCATTGTGGATTGGATCTAGCTTCCTTGCCTTTTTGTTCTTTTCAGAACAGATATATTCTATCAATTCTGTTGCGCACCTTACAAACACGGCATTGCGAAGCTGTTAACACACAGAAGTTAATAATGAAGATAGAACAATCCAACTGTTATTTAACTCTTTCTGTGGCAGCAGTTGTAAGTGTAGGGCTGTAATGCAAACAGTCTTGGGTTCTTATATAGGAAGAGCAGCATATTTTTACTTTTTGACTGTTTAGTTTATAATAATGAACAGGAAAATATACGACTGTTATTTCAATATTCTTGTAGCAACAGGTGTAAATGAAGGACTACCATACATATAGTCATGGGTTCTAATACAGGAAATTGCAGGCATTTTTACTGTTGTTCCATTTCACAATGTATTAAATATCATGTATAACAATTCATACATAATTATAAATAGCAATAACTATGCATAACAGTGCAGCTCATATGAATTATATGTATGAGGGATAAGACACCCTTACTCTGTTTTGAAGGGTCACATGTATGACTGAGGGTATACTGTCTACTATGCTTCTGTCAGTATAATTCTGCTATCTGGAATTAGATGGCCTTCACAGTTCAATAAGGCACATACACACATGAAAGTATAAACAAAAAGTACCCTGTCAGGTCACAGACATAGATGGTTAACACCTCATTCTGTCAAGTGTATTTATAAATAATTCATGATTATATCAGAGAAGCACTTCTTCTATGGCAAAAGTGGAAAATCACTAATGTGGAAGAAAATGTATTGCCTCTTATGCATAAGTTTGAATCCCACACTGTAAAAGTCAATTTTATCAGTATATAATGCCAAACCAAACATGAGTCAGGTCATAAAATGTATTCCCCCACTGCATGTCTGCAAAGCTAAATCACCTAACAGTTACAGCAGCATACACCCCTCTAACTAATGCCAAGTGTCAGATTAACCTTCCAATTTCAGAAACTGCTTCCCTATCTGTTTGGCACTGTTGCTTTCTGCTTAACATGGTTGGCATCAGTGTTTGGGTTTGCTCACTACCAGTAAACTCAATGACGTGTATTGGGTGGGAAATCATTATTTGCTATTGCAGTGTTTTCAGGTTAGACATGGCTAGTGTTAGAAGAGAAGGTGCCCAATTTATGGCACAAAGGTGAGGTGTTCAGGAGTCCAGAATCTTTAATGGACAAATGGTAAAGTGCCACAGCCAAAGACTTTTGCAGGGGAACTATACCAGCTCCCAATACAAGTCTGAGGTATGAAATAGTCTGGCCAAGTCTGCATCCAGTGTGACTAGCATACCATGCATTGGAGAACAATGTAGGCACCACTTTAATGACCTAAAAAGGTGCAAGAGTGATACACTCAACCAATGACTGGATGAGTTCCAAACTAACAACATCCCACAGTTGTGTTAGTATGCTAATAAAGAAAATTTATAATACATAGAAATCTAAATATAGGCAAGACCGGTATGCATAATGTTCTTCTGTTCTCTTCTTTTCTTTCAGAGTTAATTCTGAAATCAGTGTGAATAGGTAGGCCCATGTGCATCTAGAGAGACTGAGAGAAGTAAGTGGTATGTATGCAGCTCAAGAGAAGTATTATAGTAGCTTTTCAATTAAAAAAAATATATTTTTACAGTAATAGCAAAGTAAGCATGCATACTCTTTAATAATATTACATAAGTTAAATTCTACACAAGTTGCATATATGCCCTGCTGTTAACTTTAATCTGTAAAACTGGACCAAGCATATGTGCAATATCTGCACATAGCAACTTTGAGCAATCCATAATTAGAGTTTGAAGTTAGAAAGTACAATGAAATGTAAAACTTCAGATAAAATAGTTGTATTATTGTGATAATGCATTCTATGTCACATATGATGGTACTAATTGTATCTCTTTTTTTTCTCTCACTCTAACCCTTATCTCTTTTTATATATTTCTATTTTCTGTCATCAAAATGTTTCCATGTCATCCATCTCTAACAAATCATTAAAGGCTTTACAATACAGGGAGCTATGCCAGCCCCAGTGGCTCAGCCTGCCCCTGCCCCACCTGCTCCGGCACCATTGACCAGCATATCTGGGACCCAAACTGGCAGTAAGGACACTGCTGCCCTGTACTACCTGCACCCTCAGGTAGCACTACCCTGGCAGCTGATGCTGTAGTACCCTCCAAGAGTACAGGCAGAGGTGGGGATTTCATTACCTACCAGAAGATACCAGGGTTGGTGCATAGGGTCATGCACAGCACCATTGCAACATGCCTATGCTGGATAGAGAGGATGCTCTCCCTCATGGTCCATAGAAGACATATATGTCAAGCTCCAGCAGCCAGCAGAGTAAGGGGATGGTGATGACAGTCCTTTGGTTGAGGAATCGAGTCTCACTGTCTCCATGTTTGATGGACATGGGCTTGTGTTGTCCCTTCCCTCACCCCAATCATGGTGTCCCCAACCTTTTCGTCCATCACGGTCCCTGTGTCTTGTTGTGTTTGTCCTGTTTATTTGAATCTTCTTCCTCACCTACCCAACTTACCTGACCCAGAAATACCAAAGTTCCTTACCCAACATTCTTCTGTTGCTGAAGTCAAAAACTGCCCCCCCCCCAAAAAAAAAAAAAATATATATATATATATATATATATATATATATATATATATATATATATATATATATCATCCGATACATAGCTCTCCATTTTACACACATCTTCTTGACACACTTGATTCGGTCCAGTTGGCTATACAACATAATTGTGTTGTTGTCACCCCTCTTTATGGAGGTGACAGTCCAAATTCAACTAAATTCAGCTAATATTCGGTACATATTTCCATTTTACATTGTTGAAGAAATCGATGGTGATGGTTCTTTAATACCTACCTCCTGCACATTCCCATATTGCTATCCCTTTGTTCTTCCTCCATCTTGCCCCCATTTCACCACTTTCCTATCTACCCCATCTTAACACCTATAATCTGGTCATAAAATATAATCACACACAACACACACATAAGTAACTATAAAAGCAATGGAGCCCTTCACTTTTTGGTCTCTATGTTTGTGCGAAGTTTGGCATCATGCACCAATGCCAAGTGACAGTGAATGGCTATTCAGTGGTGTGGTTACCTTCTCTTAAACACGCTGTACTAAGGTAACACACACTTACATGCAGTGACTATATTATAAAGAAATATGTCATTGCATTATCACAACTTACAACTATTACATGCACCTGGATTCAAACCCTATATCATCCGAGCTCCAAAAGAAATGTAACACAAATTACAGCAAGCCTGCAGAAAATAACAGCCTTGGGATAAACAGTAACAGAGAAACAGATGCCATGGTCCACCTCTCGGATTTGGAGTTACTTGTTCCACAACAATAAATTTAAAAGAGTGTTCAGGAAACTCGTTTACATGTCTTGCCAAAGCATTAGTGAGATTTTTTGTACAGATGTCATAAACATGTTGATACATTCTGTCCCTTAACATCAGTTCTGTCTTTCCTATATAAAAACAAGGACAGTGTTGACAGAGGGCTGTGTATATAATACCCTTACTCTGGCAATTACATTTTCTTATGCCAAAATAAACTTTGTCCCTAACATTAAAACTGTTCCCTGTATAAATCCATTTACAAAACTGGCAAGTACCACATTTGTTCATCTGGTGGTAAACATTATTCTCCTGCTTGAAACCTGACCCAGATTCCAAAATATTGTTTAGATTCCTCTCCTTCCAAAAAACAATAGCTAGTCTTTCTGGGAAGAGGATGTGGGTTTCAACACCCTCCGTAAGCAGCAACCATTTTTTTATTTAAAACCCATCTTACAATGTTACTGTCCAGATTGTAGTTGGTAATAAAAGAACAGGAATATATACTTAACTCATTGATAAGAGGATTTGTCAGTCCTAAGTGGCCATCCACTGAATCCTGTTTCAGTAAAGGGACATACAATTTTCTTTCTCTCTTTGCAATAACTTCATTTTTCAATTCACCAACCATGTTATCTGGATATCCCCTTCTTAAAAACATTGACTCAACATAGCACATTTTTCCAGAAAATCATGTTCGTATGTAACCATCCTTGGCACTCTAACAAACTGTCCCTTGACCACTGATCTTTTTGCATTGAGTGGTGAGCACTGGAGAAGTGTATAGTAGATTCAAGTACGCAGGTTTTTGATACATTTTTGAGAAATAACAGTGATTAGGCAAGTCCTTCTTGAGCAAAATATCCAAATAAGAGATTTTTGTATCATTCATCTGATAGATTAATCTCAAAAAATCAGTGCTGTTGTTAATGAAGTTCAAAGATTTGCAAAACTGGTCAACAGCTGAAGTCCAAACAAAGAATAAATCATCAAAATACCTAGAATAGTACCATACAGATGATGTAAAAGGGTCCCCATAACAAAAGATTTTTACCACCATGCCATAACAATATTTGCATAAATGGAACTATAATTAGCCCCCATAGCAACCCCTTTTGTTTGGTGAAAGTATTTTCCTTCAAACAAGATGAAATTATAAAAAAAGTCTATTTCCAGAAACTCCTCCAAAACATTACTAAGAATTGTATCAGTCCTTTTGTATTCCAAAAATTCCCAAAACCATGCTAATGCAACATGGTGTGGGGTCACAGTGTATAAGTCTCTGATGTCAATGGTAATTAAAAGATCATTCCTATTAAACTCGATTTCATTAACTTTTTTTCAGGAGCTCCCAAGAATCCTTACAGACTTGAGGTTCACATTGTAGAATGTCTTTCAATTTGTAATTAGGGAACTTCACACATGCCTGTGTAATAGACCCCCTACTATCCACTATTGGTCACACAGGTGGATTTTCACAGTCCTTGTGTACTTTTGGAATACCAAATAGGGTGGGAGTAAGGGAAGAGGTCACAGTTAAAACAAGAACATCAGCAATGGAGGAAGATGGTGATGGGACCAAGCTGATATCAATACCAACCAGAAACCAGAAGAAGACCCCAAGTTAAGAAAGTTATACTGGTAATTAACTGTAAAAGCAGAATTCTGGCCACGGTTAAATGATAAGACTTCCATTCTGAGCATTCTAAAGTTTAAAGCTCTGTGTAGATAGTTACCATAAGGAAATGTTTTACTGGTTGTTAGGAGTGGTGGTGTTGCTTTAGTTGTTATGTTGGAGTGGGTTATTTAAACTATGAATCTTATCTCTTTGGCTATCTGATGAAGTATTTTTTATTAGTTCAAGATGAAAGTGTTTATCCTCGGTGTACACATTTTAATGATTTTATTTATTGAAAAGTTTAAGTTTTATCAGTTTGACCACTTTATTACTGTTTAGCCCAAGCCTATTATCCCCAGCGGGTATGCTGTCATTTGTTTTTCTTCAGTTTGTTGGTCTGCATTTCCTTAGAGTCTAAAAGAAATGTGTCAATGCATTTTCATCTTGTGCCACACAGTCAGCTAAGAAGCAGGTGTGTTTGATACACCCAATACTACTCATGTAATTGTAGCAATGAGGCTCTCATTTGTTCTCTGCTTAACTATGCTCAAAATAAAAAAGCAATAGAAATGTCTATCTCGCATGTGCAAACACTTTGCCACTGATCACACAAACCCACTGCTCGGCAATGCACTATGCAAAGTTCATAATAGCATGTATTACTTATGATTACTGTCCATTTAGTCTTCATGCCATGAAACTACATCTGCACACACAAATAAAATTAAGGCACTATCTAATAATATAACAAATATTTACAATACAGCAATGTGTTACCTCCCCCATGCACTGCAACCTTGGTCTCTCAGTACTTTTTCATAAATATATCAACTACACTACAGAAATAAATAACACATGTCTTACATACCATGCACATCTTTATAATGACAGTACACATTCAGATTTTCCAATACTTGTAGTAATATAGCACCTGCTTGCATATATTTCATAAAGCTGTCTCTTAAAGTATACCTGCACATTGGAAACACAACCACCAAATACTACACATTGCAGTCTGTCTTATATACCATGCAAATCTTTATAATGACATTACACATTCAGATTTTCCAGTACATGTAGTAATGTGGACACCAGTTTGATTATAGTTTGTAAAGCTGCCTCTTAAAGTATACCTGCACATTGGAAAGACAACCACCAAATACTACATATTGCACACTCATCAATCTGGTAACATGCATAACTTTAATATCTTGAAAGTTGGACATAGCTAGCTATTTATTTCATGCAGGCCACCGAACAACTTCACTTCAACATTCCATGCTGATTTCATCCACTACAAGTTGTCTTACAGCCTTGTAAATACCACACTTGTGCCGTGGTGCTTATGTAAAACATTGAGTTCTCTAGCCTGTGAACTTAGATAGAGTAGGGTTTCTGTTCTTACTGCAGTAAACTGGGCTGTGTGTGTTTGTACACTTGCTTGACACTAGAGAGAGCATTTTACACCAGCATGTGGGACACTGACATTTCCATCTTCTCCTCACCAGACACTGCTGATGTCATCACCTATAAAATGTTGTCTGACACTCTCCAAATCAGAATTGTGTTGTAGCACTAGCATCAAATACAGAGTGGTCTAGTTGGGGGTACTTACATAGGTGGGGGGTTCTGTTCTCACTGTCAACTGGTTTGTGTGTGTTTTTGTGCACTTGCTTGACATTAGAGAGAGCATTTCACACCAGCATGTGAGACACTACTGTTACCATCTTCTCATCACTAGACACTGCTGATGTCATCACTTATAAAGTATTGTCTGACACTCTCCAAGTTAGACTTGTGATGTGACACTTGTGTTAAATACAGAGTGCTCTAGTCAGTGTACATAGGTAGAGGTTCTGTTCTTACTGCAGTCAGCTGTGTGTGTGTGTGTGTGTGTTTGTGTGTGTGTGTGTGTGTGTGTGTGTGTGTGTGTGTGTGTGTGTGTGTGTGTGTGTGTGTGTGTGTGAGTGTGTGTGTGTGTGTGTGTGTGTGTGTGTGTGTGTGTGTGTGTGTGTGTGTGTGTGTGTGTGTGTGTGCACATTTGTGCACTTGCTTGACATTAGAGAGAGCATTTTAAACCAGCATCTGGGACACTGATAATACCATCTTCCTCTCACCAGACTATGCTGATGTAATCAGCTATAACTGATTTGCAGATGTGCAGCATTTCTACCAGGGCAGGGTCAGAGACTGACCTGTAGGCCAGACGCAAGTCACCTCATCCTGTATGATACAGATTACAGTGGCAGGGCTTTCAGTCTATCCATATACATGATGGCATGGTTTGTAGGCCCTGTATTGTCTTGGTGAGAAAGCCCTGTGGTCTCTCCAGCTGCTGCATGTATCTGGTGACATACATGCAAAAGGAAGCATTGTACTCTATTAGTGTTCTGACGATGGTCGAGTACAGTACTGTTATAACATCCTCAGATCTGGATACAATGACCTAACTTACTGGTTGAAGTTCAGATTGCTATCTACCTGTGTTCCCAGGTCCTGCACCACTGGGTTTGAGCATGGAGGGCTGTGTTGTCAATGCTGTAGTTAATGTGGAATTCCATTTATGAACCACATATCTATGAACCACGTATCTATAATGACGCATTTTTGCATTTATTTGGAGCCCATGTGGCTTTGGCACCAGTTGTTTGTCTGTGTTAGCTCATTCTGCAATATGTTAACATCACTGCTGGACTCAATGATTCCACCCAATATGCAGTAATCAACAAACTTGTTAAGCCAAAAACAATCCAGTTTAGCCTGGACTTCCAGGAAATAGAGTCCAAACAGTAAAGGGCTAGCACAGATCCTTGTACACTACTAGTGACAGCTATACTGGTAGAGGTTGATTCACCAACTTTCACAGTATGTGTTCTGTTGGTGAGCCAGTTGTCTAACCATCTAGTGACATAAGGATTAATCCCCAGCTGGCAGAGTTTCTCAATGATAACCGAGTGGGAGATTGTGTCAAAACCCTAGACCAGATCAAGAGAGGCAGTATGCACTGTCATACCTTCATCTAGGCCTATCACACAGAATCAATGAGATGTGATAACATCAGAGATCACCTATAGCGTGACTCAGAACATACACCTACCTGACATGGTTGGATCCACACTTCAACACATCCTCCAGATGGAATATGTCCCCGTAGAAGGGTGTATATCAACATGCATCCATCTGAGTGGAGGGGGGAACAATACCCAATGGACGCATGCATGCATGTATACACACATCCTGACTCTACTCATCTGTGAAGTAGACCAACATACAATCATGAACCTTTTCTAAATGGACAGTGGTAATATCCTGTCTGTGTGCAAAATACATGCATGAGTTGTTAATCCTACATCTATGTCTGTTACTTCTGTTAGATGTCCTTAAGAAAATGATTGAGGGCATGCATGATGACAACACTATCATACTGTGGAACTTGACCAGACCAAGGCATTTGACATAAATCCACACTGGGGTATTAACTCAACACTGTCATAAGTGGCCATAAACATCTATATCACCAAGTGGCTAGACCACTGGATAACATACATGGCATCTAAATATGTTGCAATGTGTGAAGTGACCTATATCTCGAGCCCAGTGATCAGGTCCATACAGTACATCAGGGCTGTGTGCTAGGTCTTTTCCTGTCCATTATTTAACTCATAGATGTCAAGAATGGCATATACATCATGTATCCAAGCAGCTATCTGGAGGACTGCAAATTGTGGGCAATCATGGACTCCAGCTGTGATATTAGTATAATACAGACAGTATCAACACACACCAAAAACTGCTGCCACTGCCATGACAACACATGAGATGAAACAAAAAAAAAACATGGAGGTATGTATTAAGTTATGAAAATAAACACACAACTCAATGATATGTAGACATATGAGCAGACTAATTGCGTACTGGGGTAGATGGTATGTGGAACTTCCACACCATGTGCCCACAGACTATTCCCTTGAATGTAACACAACTCCCGAGTATGTTCAGGACATCCACATCAAAGGCTATAACACCACCATAGTTCACAGCATTCATCAGACCAATAACTGAGTACAATGCACCCTTCTTTATGTACCTCCCTACACATTTTCTATTGATGTGTAACTGAATTGTACCACCTTTGTCGCAATGAGCTCCCACACATCTTATTGGCCATACCTTGGCATTCTTTTTGTTGCATATACATTACTGCCTCATGGTGTGGGACCCCCATCAAGGTGTTGTACCAGATTCATATGTGATACCTGTCCTGGTGTTGCACACAATACATATAAAACTGTTTGACAACATTGATGGCATGGGTTACATTTGTGACAGTGTGGATTGTGCCATGCATATGCCATGTAAACTTGTCAACCAGAATGGATTTATCATAATGTCACATACAGGTATAGCACTGCCTCTCCTAACACCTCCAGCAGATGTTACAGTGTCAGGACAGTGTGCTTGATTACCCTCATAGAGTGCAGACATGTTATAATAGTTGTACAGAAGTGTTTGTGCAGAACTGTCTCTGATCACTCACAATCACATATGTTATATCAGAGACCTGCGATTACTGGTGGTATTATTCTGATGTTGCCCATGATCATGCATGCTTCTGTTTACTGTTGTTGATGAGCCTCTAACTGTTCCACTCGGTGGAGACCTCTGCTGACATTACAGTCATATTCAGGAAATCAGTTTGCACAGCTTCACAATATGCACCTAACCCCAATTGGATATAACATCCCTGATACATCTCCCCTCCATTGTTCATGTCAGGATATAACATCCCTGATACATGTCCTCTCCATTGTTCATGTCAGGATATAACATCCCTGATACATGTCCTCTCCATTGTTCATGTCAAGATATAACATCCTTGATACATGCCCCCTCCATTGTTCATGTCAGGATATAACATCTCTGATGCATGTCCTCTCCGTTGTTCATGTCAGGATATAACATCCCTGATACATGTCCTCTCCATTGTTCACGTCAGGATATAACATCCCTGATACATGTCCTCTCCATTGTTCATGTCAGGATATAACATCCTTGATACATGTCCTCTCCATTGTTCATGTCAGGATATAACATCCCTGATACATGTCCTCTCCATTGTTCATGTCAGGATATAACATCCCTGATACATGCCCTCTCCATTGTTCATGTCAGGATATAACATCCTTGATACATGTCCTCTCCATTGTTCATGTCAGAATATAACATCCCTGATACATGTCCTCTCCAATCTTCATGTCAGGATATAACATCCTTGATACATGTCCTCTCCATTGTTCATGTCAGGATATAACATCCCTGATACATGTCCTCTCCATTGTTCGTGTCAGGATATAACATCCCTGATACATGTCCTCCCCATTGTTCATGTCAGGATATAACATCCCTGATACATGTCCTCTCCATTGTTCGTGTCAGGATATAACATCCCTGATACATGTCCTCTCCATTGTTCATGTCAGGATATAACATCCCTGATACATGTCCTCTCCATTGTTCATGTCAGGATATAACATCCTTGATACATGCCCCCTCCATTGTTCATGTCAGGATATAACATCTCTGATACATGTCCTCTCCATTGTTCATGTCAGGATATAACATCCCTGATACATGTCCTCTCCATTGTTCATGTCAGGATATAACATCCCTGATACATGTCCTCTCCATTGTTCATGTCAGGATATAACATCCTTGATACATGTCCTCTCCATTGTTCATGTCAGGATATAACATCCCTGATACATGTCCTCTCCATTGTTCATGTCAGGATATAACATCCCTGATACATGCCCTCTCCATTGTTCATGTCAGGATATAACATCCTTGACACATGTCCTCTCCATTGTTCATGTCAGGATATAACATCCCTGATACATGTCCTCTCCAATGTTCATGTCAGGATATAACATCCTTGATACATGTCCTCTCCATTGTTCATGTCAGGATATAACATCCCTGATACATGTCCTCTCCATTGTTCATGTCAGGATATAACATCCCTGATACATGTCCTCTCCATTGTTCATGTCAGGATATAACATCCCTGATACATGTCCTCTCCATTGTTCATGTCAGGATATAACATCCCTGATACATGTCCTCTCCATTGTTCATGTCAGGATATAACATCCCTGATACATGTCCTCTCCATTGTTCATGTCAGGATATAACATCCCTGATACATGTCCTCTCCATTGTTCATGTCAGGATATAACATCCCTGATACATGTCCTCTCCATTGTTCATGTCAGGATATAACATCCCTGATACATGTCCTCTCCATTGTTCATGTCAGGATATAACATCCCTGATACATGTCCTCTCCATTGTTCATGTCAGGATATAACATCCCTGATACATGTCCTCTCCATTGTTCATGTCAGGATATAACATCCCTGATACATGTCCTCTCCATTGTTCATGTCAGGATATAACATCCCTGATACATGTCCTCTCCATTGTTCATGTCAGGATATAACATCCCTGATACATGTCCTCTCCATTGTTCATGTCAGGATATAACATCCCTGATACATGTCCTCTCCATTGTTCATGTCAGGATATAACATCCCTGATACATGTCCTCTCCATTGTTCATGTCAGGATATAACATCCCTGATACATGTCCTCTCCATTGTTCATGTCAGGATATAACATCCTTGATACATGTCCTCTCCATTGTTCATGTCAGGATATAACATCCCTGATACATGTCCTCTCCATTGTTCATGTCAGGATATAACATCCTTGATACATGTCCTCTCCATTGTTCATGTCAGGATATAACATCCTTGATACATGTCCTCTCCATTGTTCATGTCAGGATATAACATCCCTGATACATGTCCTCTCCATTGTTCATGTCAGGATATAACATCCCTGATACATGTCCTCTCCATTGTTCATGTCAGGATATAACATCCTTGATACATGTCCTCTCCATTGTTCATGTCAGGATATAACATCCCTGATACATGTCCTCTCCATTGTTCATGTCAGGATATAACATCCCTGATACATGTCCTCTCCATTGTTCATGTCAGGATATAACATCCTTGATACATGTCCTCTCCATTGTTCATGTCAGGATATAACATCCCTGATACATGTCCTCTCCATTGTTCATGTCAGGATATAACATCCCTGATACATGTCCTTTCCATTATTCATGTCAGGATATAACATCCCTGATACATGTCCTTTCCATTGTTCATGTCAGGATATAACATCCCTGATACATGTCCTCTCCATTGTTCATGTCAGGATATAACATCCTTGATACATGTCCTCTCCATTGTTCATGTCAGGATATAACATCCTTGATACATGTCCTCTCCATTGTTCATGTCAGGATATAACATCCTTGATACATGTCCTCTCCATTGTTCATGTCAGGATATAACATCCTTGATACATGTCCTCTCCATTGTTCATCTCAGGATGCTTATATCACAAAGACATCCTTCTCTATTGTGATGTCATCTTGAGTAGAAGTCACGTAATATACATGTTCACAGTGTAGTCTGTACTGTTCCATGTAGATATGTGATTAGTGTTCCTACTACAACTGTCTTCTATTTGCATGCCCTCATCTGCTGTACATTACGATGTTTCACCTGTCTTCTTTGTCTATCTTCATTCATACAATTCATCTGTGTGTCCCTATTCAACACAACACACATCTCCTGACTGTTTGTTTTACATGGCAGTCTATGTACCATTATGGATCATTTACACAACTTTTGTACAAAATGCCTGAAATGGGATTCCACAATACTTTACACTGTATACACTGTCTTGTAATGTGTTTAGACCATATACATTGCTCTATTATTGGTAATCGTTGAATAATTTTCTGCAATCCCACAGACCTAGTTTGCCTGTAGGTAAACAGCTTTACATGTCTGCTGCCATCTGTGTTGCTACACATTGTTTCCTGGCTGGTAGCACTGTTGCTAGCCACAAAACTGCACTTGTTACATTTAAACGTGGTGTGTAACATGAATATGTAAATAGCACTGCTGCTCACCACGCAAACATGTAAACTACATGTACACTTTGAGCAAAGCTTACACAGAGTTTATTGGATGCCCAGGAGAATCTTCTATTAAAAGAATTTCATAGGAGTAATTACCAAAAAGTATAACCTAGCACCTTTGTCAAATAGCAATTTTATAATTTACTTGTTACATTTTTCTTCTGTGCAAGTTCTTTTAATACCACCCATTCATTCTTGGTTAAGTTATAGTTAATGCTCTATTTAAAAAATTGAAGCCACTGAAACTCAACAGCTCTGCAGAAAGCACTGACAATTCTCATTGCTGAAACAAACAAAAAACAATAGAGTAAATTTGCCTTTAAGATGGAATGAAATATTTAAAGAATATAACCTACTACTGGATGAAGATTAAATGCTTGAGCTTTGACTACCTGAGGTTTGACAGTCAACAAGAGAGTTCCTACACAGGAAATCACTGTCAGGAAGTTGTACCAGCAGTAATGCTCTTTTGGGGGGAAATTTTCCCATCTTTCAGTTGGTGTGACCATGCAGTTGGTATAAGAAAGTTTTGGGTGGCTCTCCTCCTCCCCCACAATGGGGAGTGAAGGGGGGGGGCTTGTCCCTTCAAAAAAAATATTTAAGTGTCTTTCGGCAGGTTTATTTTGGTGAACGGAGTTCAGGGATTCTAATCATCAGTACATTCACTTTTGTCCAATCATAGTGGGAGCATTTAAATGACCATATATTCTTTTTATTATAATCACAGTTATGGTTGTTCATGTATTTAAGCATGGTGGACTTTAGTTAGGTTATTTTTATTCATTTGTTGATGAGGTGACTGGGCTAATTCCCCTATACACTGAGCATTATGGAGTTTGGCAGGAAAGGCACCTTATTGTAGTAGTTTGAAAAGAATGTGCCCTAGGAGTAGCTAAGCTCTCTTTGTGACTTGGAGCCATCTGGCCTTTAACTAGAATAATACAGTGGTGTTCTAGCTTGGGGTGGGGTTGAAAATGAATTAGCAAATTTTTATTTCAGTGGACTATGAAGTGGATGATTTTTTTTTAGAGGCAGGCAAAATAATTGGGAGCTCATATCTGAGTTGACCTAGGATGATTCCTTTGCCTGTTTGAAGCTCTTGTTGGTCTGGATAGAAAGGCAGAGATTTTATAGGGCCAGAAAAAAATATTCTTTTTCTTGGTATTTTCAGGTTAGCTATTGGGGTTCCATTGAGATCTGCAATGTTGAGATTTTTAGGATTTTGTTTTCAGCTTTTGTGAACTTCCAGATATAATGCTTTTTGTTCTGGAGCAATTTAGGAGTAGCTTATGGTTATTTATCCATGAATTAAAGACGTGGTGGTCAGATTGAGGCTGGGTTTGAATAGTTGAATGTGAGTGACTAGAGCAATGAATAACCATGTCATCAGGGTAAAGAGGAGTAGGGAGGCTAGGGAATTCAGGGTAGCTTGTCAATAAAGACAGAAAAGAACAATGGGATGAATATGGAGTCTTGGGGCATTCCTTTAGTAAGGAATGCTGGAAGTAATAGGGATGAGGCAATTTCAATTCTGAAGCGACAGTGTTAGATCTAACTCTGGAGGGAGTGAAGAAGGGGGAGGTGGTCAATAAGATCTAAAGGCTTTGGGTGCTCTTGACATGTTTCCTTTATTTGTGTTGAGTGGAATCTCATCTGAAAGTGGCCATAGTGTTGTCATTCTGCTCTGACCATCCCATAATCCATGTTGTTTAAGAATGAGGAGATAATACTGTTGGATGTAAGAGGATAATTGGTTACAGATTAGTTTTCCAACTATTTTCAAAAGTGTATGGAGGATGGAGATAGGGTGGATTTGGAAGGCATTCTCAAAGTCAAAGTCAAAGTAAACTTTATTGTCATACAGATCAACACAGAGGAAAAAGTGTGTGTCACTGCACGTAATTTCGATACTCGGGCTTGTACCATAAGAGTTATAGTTTACAGAAGGAGGATTAATAATAATTTAAAAATACTGAAATAGAAATCAAAAATAAGATACTAAAAATAAACACAATAAAGTATAACGTGTAACGTGAGCTATGTAGATGACAATGACATATTGCACATAAATAATGTTTATTTACCCATTTAGCAGGTTAGGCTATAGGTTTGTTGTTCAGCAGTCTGATAGCACGTGGGAAGAAGCTGTTATGGAATCTGGATGTCCTGCCTTTAATGCTTCTGTAGCGCTTCCTTGTTGGTAGGAGTTTGAACAGTCCATAGGCCGGATGATGTATATCCCTCAGTAGTTTTCGGACTCTGCCATAGCATCTGTTTGAATATATGTCCTGTAGGGACTGAAGGTTGAATTTTTGTGGCTTGTTTAATGATCTTATGCATTGCCTTTCGATCAGCTTGAGAGCCATTTCCATACCAGACAATGATGTTGTTTGTCAGTACGCTCTTAATCGTGGCTCTGTAGAAGGTAAGTAGGACCTGTGGGGCAAGGTTAGCTCTCTGAAGTCTCCTAAGGAAGTGGAGACTCTCTGGTTGAAGTTGTTTGGGAACAGGTTTGAAAAGAACAGTTTTACATATGTCTGGTAATGGGTTTTGAGTTTTAAGTAGAGGTTGTAAATATGGAGAAGAGATATGGTAATGATGTCTTTACAGACTGAAATTAACTAGAGGAGTAGGTTGTCTGTACCAGGGGCCCATCCAGGGGTATATTTTGTAATAGATGCTCAACATCATTGTGAGTGATTTTCTGAAAATAGAAGAGGTGGACATAAAAGGTGGGGTGGGGGCTGGATGAGTTGGAAGGAAAGGTGCAAGTCATTGTACTAGAGGTATGACTGAATTCTTTGAGAAAGTCATAGCTGTCCTTGACAGATCTTGACAG
This sequence comes from Protopterus annectens, assembly GCF_019279795.1. Taxonomy (NCBI): domain Eukaryota; kingdom Metazoa; phylum Chordata; order Ceratodontiformes; family Protopteridae; genus Protopterus; species Protopterus annectens. The sequence continues at coordinate 951,070,652 of NC_056737.1, read as the reverse complement.
TGATGGAAGAGGCGGTAGGATCTGTAGATTTCTGGTCTGTGAGAAGATTTACTTCTTGCCAGAAGTGTTTGGGATTGCCTACTAAACCCAGTTATTTGTGCTTGAAATAGTTGATTTTATGCTGGTGTATGGTTTGCTTAACTAGGTTATGGACAGAAGTAAAGGCAGTATGATTTTAATACTTACTACGGAACAAGTCTTCTCAGCAACTGCATCCATTGGCCCAAATAATGCACTATATTGCTTGATTCTCACTGCCAAATATAACTATCTAAACCTCAGTGGTTGTATTCCTAAAGCCTGGAAAACAGCTGTTGTAATGCCATTACGCAAGGGTGGTCTAAACATAGACTCTGGTAACTATAGACCTATCAGACTCATTAGACTCATATGTAAAACTATGTAATATATTATCACAGATCTCATTAATCTGGACATTGAATATCTTTTAACCTTGATCAGTCACCAGTTTGGCTTCATCAGCAGAAGGCCTTGTCTCTTTAACATCATTAATTTTGTTGAAAAAGTCACAAAGAAATGGATAGCAGCTATGCAAAACATACAGCATTTCAAAATTTGACCAGAGCCTTTGATGCACTTCACCATGCAGACATTATTGAAATACTTGTAAATCTAATTATAGATCTTTATGTTGTGCAGCAAATATCCCACTGGTTCTCTGACAGAATCCATGTTATTAGAGTGACAGATGTCATTTCTGAAATTAAAAAAGTTACCACTGGTGTACTACAGGGCTTAGTGCTGGGACTTACCAGTGGTGTACCACAGGGATTAGTGCTGGGACTTACAGTGGTGTACCACAGGACTCAGTGCCTGGCCTTAACAGTGATGCACCACTGGGCTCAGTGCCTGGCCTTACCAGTGGTGTATCACAGGGCTCAGTGCTGGGCCTTACCAGTGGTGTGTCACAGGACTCAGTGCCTGGCCTTACCAGTGATGTACCACAGGGCTCAATGCTGGGTCTTACCAGTGGTGTAACACTGGGCTAAGGGCTGGGCCTTACCAGTGGTGTACCACAGGGCTCAGTGCCTGGCCTTACCAGTGATGTACCACAGGGTTCAGTGCTGGGTCTTACCAGTGGTGTACCACTGGGCTCAGTCCTTGGCCTTACCAGTGGTGTACCACAGGGCTCAGTGCTGAGCCTTACCAGTGAAGTACCATTGGGCTCAGTGCTTCGTCTTGCCAGTGGTGTATCACAAGACTAAGTGCTGGGCCTTACCAGTGCTGTGCCACAGGGCTCAATGCCTGGCCTTACCAGTGATGTACCACAGGGCTCAATGCTGGGCCTTACCAGTGGTGTACCACTGGGCTAAGTGCTGGGCCTTACCAGTGGTGTACCACAGGGCTCAGTGCCTGGTCTTACCAGTGATGTACCACAGGGCTCAGTGCTTGGTCTTACCAGTGATGTACCACAGGGCTCAATGCCTGGCCTTACCAGTGATGTATCGCAGGGCTCAGTGCTGGTCTTATCAGTGGTGTACAACTGGGCTCAGTGCTTGGCCTTACCAGTGGTGTATCACAAGGCTCGGTGCTGGGCCTTACCAGTGATGTACCACAGGGTTCAGTGTCTGGCCTTACCGGTGGTGTATCACAGGGCTCAGTGCCTGGCCTTACCAGTGAAGTACCACTGGGCTCAGTGCTTGGTCTTACCAGTGGTGTATCACAGGACTCAGTGCTGGGCCTTACCAGTGGCATACCATGGGGTTCATGTTGAGCCTTCTCCTATTTAGCATTTATTTCTCAGTCTTTTATGCCAACACTCTTGAAATATAATTATCTAATTTTGTAACTGACTGTAAATTAGATATTGTTATTCAATCTTCCACTGACTTAAAATTGCTCCTGGTGCACAGACAATGGTTACAGATTAAATGTGAAAAAATATGTAGATAACTATGGTAAACAAAGTACATAGGTGAGAAACCCCCACAATATGGCATTGCATAAGAGATTTAATTTTGTTTTATGTTACATATTTGTAACAGGGGAAGCCACTGGACAAAAGTGTCCCTTTTCAGGGGCAACCTGGAAGCACTGTCTGCTTGAGCGACTTGCTTATTATCACACAGTATGCACAAAAAAAGTGTCAGGACTCAAATCATGAATTTTGAATACAGAAAGCAGCTCTTTAACAGCTCAGCACCTTAATCCTCCACACCAATTGCCACATAAGGCATTATTGTTAATAATTCCTTGGATCAACAACAAGAGAAAATCCTCTGCTTCCTCTGAACAATACAACTTAATACAGTTAAAAAAATCACCAGATCTTGACAGACTGGACTTTCATAACATGAAGCCAGAAAGACTCAGCTGTGCAGGAAAGGAGAGAATGCATAGTTTAGTTGGTCAGTTTAGTGCAGAACATTAACGCTATGAAGTGTAGATGAGCTTCATTCTGTAGTCCTAGGTTTAAATCCCCCAGACTTTATGTGGCTACTGTGTGATTTTGAGCAAGTCTCTTAACCAGATAGCACTCCTACTAAGAACCTGTGCTTGGTACACTAACTTGAAAAACCACACCAACCATGGCTAAATCCAGCATTACCCACACCTAGCCGTGGGTTATTGCTTAATTATACAATGAGTGGCAATTAATATTAAAAAACAAGCATGCTGATTGGCCAACCCAACCAGCGTGCCCATTGTAAATTGGAGACTATACCAACGGAAAAATCTCCAGTCACTTTTACTTTTTCCTGTTAGCATTTCTCGTAATGTTTTTATTTTTATTTTTTATTTTTTTTTATAAAAAAAGAAGCCGGGAGACTTAAAGCAAATGAGGGAGACAGCGCAGACAAAAATAAAAGGATAATCAGGTAAGTTCTGCAAAACTAAAGAAGCTTGTCTGATTACCCTTTTATTTTGTCTGTCCCACCTCTCCCGAAAGTAAAACGTCTCCTGATTTCTTTTTTTTTTTACTTTTCTTTTTATTTTGAATTAAAAAAAAAAAAAAGCAATGGAGATCTTCCTTTCTTCGTTGCTTCCTCTGCACAGCTCTGATGTACTGTGTAAGCATAGGAACACAAGTCCCATATGCATGTGCAGTACATCAGAAAAAGCCCCAGGAGAGCAGAAAACTGTGGAAGGGCAGCACAGAGGCATTATTCAGAGACATTATTTTAAAAAAGTAAGTATTTTTTTTTTTCTTAAATAATGTCATTGTATAATAGAAATAACCCACATATGGGTGTGGGCAATGCTGGATTTACCCACAGTTGTTTTTGTTTGGTCACGCAGGCTTTGCCCTCGTGATCACACCACCACACCAACCATGGGTAAATCCAGCATTACCTACACCCAGACGTGGGTTATTGCTTAAATAAGACATAACAAAATGGGAAGTAATTTCACAGTTACACAGCATGTTTGCTAAGGAAGAGAAATTTAAGATTTAACCACTACAATGTTAAATATGTTGTTTATGATTCTCTCTCTTTCTTTAACACTGTCTCCACAGTAATGAAAGCAAGTCTAATTCAGACTGCTAGGAACATGTTCATTCATTAAATATCATAAAGTTAGGACAGCACACTTTCAGAAGGCAACATGCTTATTTTAATATGTATAAAATTATATATCCATGTATATGCAATAACTGTAATATTTTTTTCTTCTTAAATTTATACTGTGACTTATTTACATCCTTATACCATACTTTCTTACTGGACAATTGCTATTATATGACCTTTGAAACATTTATAATTAACTTAGAAATAAAGGTGAGTAGTATCAGCAGTCTTTTAAGACTTATCAAAAGCCTTCGATACATTGTTTCATAACAAACTGTTGATTGCCTTGTCCAAACCGAACCTAAGCTACTCCACTCTAACCTGGTTTCAAAACGACTTCATAGATCGGCAACAAGCAGTACGGTGGAACAAAGGTCTTTCTCCCTTACTACCTCAAGGGTCTATTCTCGGCCCCCTCCTTTTTAACCTGTTTACAAATAAACTCCATAATGCTACAACTCTAGCCACCCTTATACAGTATGCAGACGATTCCACTGTCATATGTTCTGCCCCAATTCTATGTGAATGACAGAACTTAACCCAAACATCCTTCAGTGCTATTGAATCATGGTTGGCAGATGCCCAATTAATCTTGAACTTAAATAAAACTAAACTTATGCTCTTTCACTCCACTAAATTCAAAACCCAATCCACTTACTTCAACATTACATCCCGTAATAAGACTTTGATCAAACCAGTACCATCCACCCAACTTCTTGGTGTTGTTATTGATCAAAATCTGAAGTTCGACTTACACATTGCCCAAACTGTAAAAAAAAAGTACACAAGAAAATAGGTACCTTATACAGATGCAAAATCTACCTAACCACAAACTCCAGAATAACCACAGCCAAAACTCATCTTCTGCCAACTTTACTATACGCCTCACCCATCTTTACCAACCTCTCCAAATCAGACCTAAGCAATCGATGCCTGCTATAATAAGATAGCTAAATTTGACACTAGTTGTCCTCCTAGAACCCATCACTACAAGGCCAAAAGACAACTATCTTGGTTAGAACTACCCCACCAACTCATCCTCACACAACTTTCTACTGCCCACCAAATGTACTATAAACCTGATAAAACACCAGCTCTACAAGGCCTCCTCAATCCCCATACAAGTATCCGTCCACTAAGATCCACTAATGACGCTCTAATTTAAGTAACCAGGAGTAAAAATAGCTCAGGTGACTCTCTATACCCCTACTACATTGTTAAACTGTGGAATGCCTTACCACCTGAAATAAGAACTATAACTAGCTTAAAAAACTTCAAGCATCACATTAAAGCCCACCTCACCAATTCCTGGACTTGAACATGTACTGGGCATGGGTAGCCCAAACCATGGAAGTAGCTGATTTTAACATTTTAATTCCATATGTAATGAGCCTTGAATTTAAGTGATATGACTACCTTATGTTGTTTTTTTTCTTTCTCACTGTTAATATCTACCAGATTTTAAGTCTTCAGTTTGCTATGCTACCTGTATATAAGACTAAGTATCATAATTGCCCTCTCATTGTGTACAATATCACTACCTGCTACTACTGTAAGAACTGTCTTCTAGAAGCATTGTTACATAAGATTATTGGTGCTGTCTCCCGCTTGACCAATTTACTCTGTTTTAGTCTTTTTACTGTTATGAATGTCTGTTACTGTTTTTTTTCTTTATTGTATTATATGATTTTCTTTCTACTAACATAATAGTCTACTAACAATGGAGCTTTTTTCCTTGGGCCTCCGCTGAAAAAGGGTTTTATGTCCAGTCGGACTCTCCTGGTAAACAAATGTAAAATAAATAATAAATGTAATGTCCTGCAAAAACATTTGTTTCAATAATCCTGAAACAAGTATGTTAACATGTTTCTGAAGCCATCTAAGTTCTACAAACAGTGTTCTTATTGAAGGGGCTTTATATACCTTATGTATTTAACATTTGTTAACCAGGAAAGTCTGACTTGGAACAAAGCCAATTTTCAGTAGAGACCCAGGGAAAAATGTTCTAGATGCATGCCTTTTTAATGTGGGGGGAGACCAGGGCACCCAGAGAAAACCCACACAAATACAAGAATAAGATGAAGACTCCACACACAAGACACCCCAGTTGAGAATCGAACTGGAGAATCCCTTGCTGAGAGGCGACAACACTACCGCTGCACCACTGCACTGACCACGCCTTTATCTATTACTTCTGCTTTACTTGTTTTAGTCATGCTACACTGTATTTCTGCATTGCTTGTTTGTTTTACATTTTCAAAGTGGTTACTGAAATGTAGATACTTAGAATTTTCTGTATCAGGTTTATGTGTATTTTGAGTTTAAAAAATAGCTCTCATCCACTGTGTGTACATGATCAGTGATACAGATTCTCTGTTCCAAATATATCATCTTATACTGCAGTTCACTGTGAAATAATTCATATATGTTGACTAATTCCCTGTACATTAGTATATAGCTGTTATCATAATATTGAAAATAGTTGCTGTTTTTGACAAGAAATAATCTATAAAACAGAAAAAGAACTCATCCTTGGACTGTGAGAATCTCACAATTCTATCAGATCTGCTTGATGCATTATCACAAAGTTAGTGCATAGAAGTGATTACAGGCTCATAAGAACTTGGTTTATTTCATTCACGCATTTGTTTTTCTACTGATTACTTGTTTTATCTTCTGCTTAAATAAATGTTTTTTTTTTGTTAATACATGAACAGTAGTAAGTACACTTTTGACAGGATAATATATTCTGAATAGTTCTATAAGCTTTGCCCCTTCATGCAATCAGCCTTGTAGAGATGACTTTTGTTGTGTAGGCAGTTCCATGTCCTTAGTCAAAAACAATGGTACTGTGTTCCATCTGCTATACTAGGCTGCTTAAATAATAAATTGCAAGGTTTCACAAGTTGCCTTTGTTTACTCTGCACTAAAAGGACAATATATACTTAACTGTCCTCTAGCAGGGTGAGTAGTAATTTTGTCACCCTTTTCATAGTCTTATGAATAATTAATGATGCTGCTTAAATGTGCAATTAGCCTATTTTGGCATCTTATCAGAAAGCCAGCATAGACTAAAACACCAGTAATAGTACACCCTCTCAAAAGGTACTTGGAAAGCACAAAAAATATCCTTTGTTCAAGCTGACAGCAGTTCTAGCAGAGAAATTAAAACATTTGTGCAGATGCTAATTACTAAGTAAATGTCTAAGAAGGCAAACAATGTATAACATGGTTGTATGTGAATGGGTTACAGTTTGCAACAGAAATAGGCTTACCCTCAGTTTACATGTAGGAGTCCAGCTTACGTGAATGCACTACAGTACACAGTGTCATTTCTCCTTTCTACTGGAACTTTCCAGATGCAGAGCTTTAAGCTGTCACTGTGCTTTAAGTCAGACAAACTACAGCTTTTTAAAGACAGCTGTATTTACAGCTATTTAAAGTCATAGCATGATCTGCATATAAGTATAAAACAGTCTGTGACAGTTTTTTCCAAAACTCAGAGACTGGAAAATTAATCATAAAAAAATGTAAAAAAGCAACAGTAAAGTAAAATTCATCAAATCTCTCTAAGATGTACAGGGAAATAACACATATCCCAAAATTCAACTCTGGGTATAACAGCAACCTTATAAAATATATTGTTATATAATATTTCTGGTAGCAAATGTATGGCATTAAATCTTTTAGGACAAACTAGTGAGAATAAAACTGCTTTCTTTACTGAAACAATCCATGCCTTTGGGAGTATTTTGTGAGGATGTAAATATATGGCAGGTTAAAAATCACAAGTTGCTGAAAGTTCATTGATTAGATAAGACCTGTCATAGATTAAGATCTGTTTCTTGACTACTAAACTGCAGTTTTTATAATTCTACCTATTCATACTATAACTGATTGTTAAATAAATTCTGAACTTTTTGTTAAATAAATAGAAGACAAATACTTTATGTCAAGACTTTTTATGGTCCTATTGATTATGTCACATATTACATTAAGACAAATTTAAGTTTTATTTAAAGATCCTCATTCTGAAAGCTAGAAGTTAGTATCCATGCATTTTTTTTCTTTTATGGGGATTGTTTTCTTTTTTTACACATGTTGTTAGGGAGGTGTCACCCAACAGGTGCAGTCCTTGCATACATTGTCCATTGTGGTTAATTGGTCATTCACTTTTTCCATAAATGAAAAGTATATTAATTTTTAAACAAGGTGTTTATTTACACTGGCTTTTCTCCTTCTAAGTTCTTCTAAAGATGTGGACTTACAGGGTAAAGTATAAAAAGAAAAGAGAACAAAAGAAACACAGGACACCCCAAAAGGGTAGATAATCCTTTGATGATCTCATAAATCCAGAAACAAATAACCAATAAATAAGATATATGCTCTACAGTTATTCTACCACAAAAACAACAAAGGACAAACCTATAAGCAAAAACAGGAAAGTCAATAAAAGCTGGTGCATTTGAGAAGCTATAGGTATAATATGAAGCCATATCCTGAATGTCTGAAATAAATGCAAGGGAACACAGTCAATCCAAGGTTGTTGTTGAGAACTTCTTTTACTGATGCTTGCTTTGACTGGTAGAGATAGAAAATGGGAGACCATTTTGGCCCAACAGAGGAGGGAGTTTATTTTTGCTCTCATGCTGCCTGTGTGGAAATGGAAGTTTAGAAACTGATGAAGCTATAATTCTATGTATATGAAAGTAAAGGCTGTTTTTAAATGGAACAGTTGTGTAAGTCAAAGATAGCTAAAGAATCAGGTATTTGGTGGATTTTCTGTGGAGTTTCAAAAAGCATAGTTTTGTTCTTGTTGTTCTTGGGAACTAGTTTATGGTTTATGAGCTATTGGTGGAACTCACATAAGTTTGACTGGAGTGGGAATTGAATATTGGTCTGAGAGTCACTTGACTGGCAAATGACCATCTCATCAGCCTAGAGGATGAGTGGGAGGCAGATGTGGTCATAAGGAAGTTTGTTAATGAAGATAGAGAGGAATGGGTAGGCAAGAATGTAGATACTGATTGGGTTGATCTCATTTTGACTCTGAAGTATCTGTCAGTGAAGAAGTTTTAAACCAGGGAGTGCTGTCTGGACTGATACCATGTTCAGTTAGCTTGCTTGGGTGAAGACAGTGGTCAATGAGGTGAAATGCCTTTGTTAGCTCTATAAATGGGAAAACTGGAAAGAGGTCTATATCAGTGAATTTCATCAGTTAGGGGCCAAAGTGCTGTCATAATACTTTGTCAAGGAGAGAAAGCAGTAGCTTACTGGTTTAATATCTGATACACACATAATGGGCTTAAGCTGAATTCTAAAAAGTATTGTACTATTTCTTTCAAAAAACTTCAATTACCCACAGCGTACAGAATAGGTAGAACACCCTTACTAAACAAAATGTTAGACAGGGACCTTTGCACTTGGATTGATAATCCTCTCTCACTCGATCATGATGTGGCAGGTGTAATGAGAAAATCCTTCTAATACTTAGCACAATTAATAGTCAAAGACATTTCATCTAGATCCTGAAATGTTATCATTCAGCACCAATTATACCCATTGTAGAGTACAATAATCCCTTTGGGATTTACATTTGATATAATAACAAACATAAAAGGCCCAGAGGTTCTTTACCAGAAAGATCTGAAAATTAAGAATCTTAGTTATGAGGAGAGACTGGAAGCCCTGGCATGATCTGTGCCATGTGCACCACTCCATTACAGATCATGGGGCCCTTGGACAGCTATATCTCAGTATATCAAACAATACAGTTAACATTAACATAATCAAATACCACACATTCCTCCTTTTTGGACTGCAATCCTTGCACAGTTTGTTTCTCCCTCCCTTGTGGCTATAAAAAAAAAAAAACAATTAATAAAAATCAGGGAAAATGAGCCACTATAGGTGTGTGCCAGCACTGCAGTTTTATAACAGCCCTCAAGCATGAGGCCAGAACTTTGGGTCAAATTCAAGTCTAGAGTCTCCACCTTCTGTTCTCTGCCAGCCCCTTGTTTTAAGCCTGTATTTGGAGCTTTTCCCGACTTCCTGAACTGTGCTTCAATCAAATTCTCTGGTTCAAGCAATAAAAACTCCTGGAAACTTCAGATCCCTTTTCAAAGCTTTACTGTGATTAACACTTTCTTCCTATTCAAAAAATTCCTCAGATCTAGCCAAGTGTTAACTCAATTTATACCCTTTAGACAGTGCTGGAGACAATGTTGACTGGTCCTTTTCATGAGCAGTTCACCAGTTTGAGGTGTTTTAGTACTTGGGAGTCATTAAACCAGGCTTCTATTACTAATTACAATAAACCACCCTGACTGGCTAATCCAAAACATTTTAAGGCTTGAGTGCCATTAAACCATATCTCTATGCTTAATTAGCATAAGCAACCATGACTGAATAAACCAACATGCTAGACAGGCTGCTGCAGCTGTGATATATACCTCAAACTTAAAAAAAGAGATACAGCAGGCTATTGGAGAGAATTAAAAAGTTAATGAAGTAAAAATAAATAAATGCACCTAGTTTGCTTTCATGGTAAACTTCTGAATAGTTCTTCCAATGCTCATCATCAAAGAACTTCTCAGGTAAACTAAATTAAATCACCATATAAATTAACCACTAAAATCAAGAAACAGACCCACTTCACAAGTTCACTCTTGTAACAGATTACCATTTCCTTTAAAAAAATGTTATTTTGAAAATATGAGACCATTAATGTCTAGCTTATTAACTCACAGTTAGTAACCGGAATGTCCTAATGCCATCTTTTATGGACCCAAAAAGCAGATATACCCCATCTTATAAGTTCTTCCTTCTTACAGAATGTCAATTCCTTCTTAAAAAATCTACTGTTTAGTGATTAAACGTCCTACTGTTTAAGTTAAGAAGAATCATTAGTGTCCAGCCTATTAACTAGAAGTGACTCTATGTGTGAATGTACCACTGTAGATTTCTTTGCCCTTTAGTGAAATACAGTGTGCATCAGGAGGGTTTATCTCCACCTGTGTCTGTGTCTGTCTGTTGCTTAAGTAATCAAGTTTCAGGTGTGCTTTGTCTAGGTTTTTTTTATGGGTACTTCCTCACATTTTCCTGCAGGGGTGGAGGTGAGTGAAGATCCCTTGATAAAAGAAGTTTACAAGTCTGGTGTGATGTTTGGGTGTAAAACTGATAAGCATCTGTAAATTTCAGTTGTGTAGACAGTTCATGGGTGCTGACAGTTATAAATGCACTTTTGCTCTAAACCATTAGAGCTTCATAAGATCTTAATAAAGTTTGAGATGTGTTGGGAGTGTTAGGAGAAAGTAGCTGCAGTCTATAAAAATATCCTTTGAACGTTGAAATGTGAGGATTTGGACCCAGAGACCTGAACCTTCATCACCAGATAAATAGAATGTAATGGAATGATAGATTCATCACCTAGCATCTCCCCTTTTCTGGAGTAACATTTCTCAAACTAAATTTGAATAGCTAGAGGGGATGAATCATTTGGGTAATATAAATTTTTGTTTTTACCAAAAGCATCCATTGGTAGCTAATATTGTAGAACAATTAAAATAATTTCATACGATTTTAGAGTATGTAGCACTGCATACAGAATTTCTAAAGTCTTAGTTTTTCAGTAATTGGTGTTGAAATGTCATGTGATTTACATCTTAGTCTTCATATGTCAGGTAGTCGATTTATATCAGTTTTCAGAAGAAACCTTTCATTAAACAGAGATGAAAGCATTACATCTGATCTATGGCTCATGGTTCTTATATTGTGTGTTTTGGTTTCGGATTTTACCTATGAGTGATTGTAAGGGTGTAGCCAGGCATACTATTTGTATCCTACTGAGTGCATATTTTTTTCTGAGCATCATATCAACAAGTTATTTTTTTAGGTCATGTTATGTCTACGACCATCTAAATGAATGCCTTTAGCAACAGGTGCAATATCAATAATCTAAAAATAATATCTGTAATAGTTTTAGAGGAACAGCTGAAAAGGTTACATACATTTTGTAAGTGCTCGGGGGCAGAATTTTTAGAAATGTGTCCAGTTCTAGGTTATAGTGTCCAAGGGGGGGGGGGGGAGCACTAAGAGCTTGTGAGTACAAAATGGAATGTTTTTGCTACACCCCTGAGTGATTGAAGCATCCCCCTTTAACTCACTGTTTTCTAAAAGATAAATCAAAATGGTTGTGTCAAAAACTAAAAAAATATATATATTTTTGCCTGATTAATAAGCAGCTGCACAAACTCATTTGCAAACAGTAGTTAGCCAAAGAACAGGCTATAAAGCAGGGTACCCTCTCATTCCTTGTTAATGTGTTACTACTTTATTATACATTTCTATGATATTGAGATGATGGGTGTGGATTTCAACAACGGTTTAAAAACATAAGCTGTGTAGACGGTAATATTGCTGCCATTATTAGTTCACCTTTTTCAATACTTGGCTGCAGTGCGTACAAATAAGTAAGTGTGTGTGTGTGTGTGTGTGTGTGTGTGTGTGTGTGTGTGTGTGTGTGTGTGTGTGTGTGTGTGTGTGTGTGTGTGTGTGTGTGTGTGTGTGTGTGTGTGTGTGTGTGTGTGTGTGTGTGTGTGTGTGTGTGTGTGTGTGTGTGTGTGTGTGTGTGTGTGTGTGTGTGTGTGTGTGTGTGTGTGTGTGTGTGTGTGCATGTGTGTGCGTGTGTGTGTGTGTGTGTGTGTGTGTGTGTGTGTGTGTGTGTGTGTGTGTGTGTGTGTGTGTGTGTGTGTGTGTGTGCGTGTGTGTGTGCGTGTGTGTGTGTGCGTGTGTGTGTGTGTGTGTGTGTGTGTGTGTGTGTGTGTGTGTGTGTGTGTGTGTGTGTGTGTGTGTGTGTGTGTGTGTGTGCGTGTGTGTGTGTGTGTGTGTGTGTGTGTGTGTGTGTGTGTGTGTGTGTGTGTGTGTGTGTGTGTGTGTGTGTGTGTCTTTGTATCTGTATGTGTATGTGTGGGGTAAATCCTGTGATAGACTGGCATCTTGTATATGATTGCTTCTCTACCTTATGCACATTGCTAACAACGCAGGTTTTGGTTTGCTGGCTGTATCAGTTCTCCTATGAAACACCAAAGCAATACCACACTAAGAGTATTTTTTTCATTTTTCACATAGAAGGAACAATGCATTTTTGAAAAATGCAATGAAAAGATCAAAATTAATATTTTTGCAAAGAGGTAAGTCCCCTACACCCCATACCCTCTTACTAAAATATCCTAACTTCACGGTTGAACAAAAGTTGGGGTAAGAGAGAAACTCCCTTTTATAATGTACAACTATTTTCCAAAAACATCAATTCCACTAAACCAAATAAAACAAAACTTACAAATAAATAAAAAATACCCAAAAGATAGGGTTCATATCACTTTATTGAAAGCCGATAATGTCGAATGCCACAATTCGAACACTATGCATCGAATGCTAAAAATAGTGAAGCTGCAAAACATTGAATTCTTTCCTAGGGAAAGAATTTGGTTGTCCATTTCTGTGGCTTCGCTATTTTTAGCACTGTGGTGGAAAGTTACGGGGGTTCAGGTAAGTGTGTGATTGTGTGGACATTAGGTTTAGGGCACGGGTTACGTGAGTTAGGGTTAGGGTGCTGGTGAGGTGATTGTGCGATAATGACAGACCTTAGGGTTAGGGTTGGGTTAAGGTAAGTGGATAGATAGTAGTGTTTGTATAGTTTAGTGTACGGTTATATGTATGATTTTAAGTTTAAGTGTGTGGATTGCTGTTTTTTTGGTGTGCCTGTGTTGTGTGACTGTGTTTCGGAATAGCAAATTTTTTCCCTGGGAAAAAAATTCGCTGTTCTGAATGTTCGATATTGTGTGCTTTAGATTATTTAGGTTTGATTAAATGGTGTTCGGTGATTTCGGCTTTCAATAACGTGATATAAATGAAAAGATATACTAAAAAGGCAAAATGAGAAGCAAAACCATTTCCATACTTTAAACATGAAAAAAGAATACTAATTAAAAAGAAACAACAACAAAAACTATTTGGGGAAAACACAGCAATACAAAACAGAAAACGTAAAACACATCGCCAAGCAAAAAACAAATAAAAAAGCCAAATAAAATTAAAAAAAAAACATAAATCTGTCCAAAATACATGCTACCAGCAGCCAAAAATAATGAGACAGAAAACCTTTCACATTCACAAAATTGTAGTGCAACCCATATAATTTTATCTAATGCAACATCACAAAGAAGATCTGCATGTGTAGGATTTGCAGCCGCAGCTGCTCATATTTGGTAACGGTTTTGAAATCCAAGACTTGGAAGTAGGAATTACAGAACATCAGGACTGAATATGTGAAAAATCAGACTTCTGTATATTGTCTAAGATAATTTTCTCTTAGATTATTCCTTTTTCTATGAGGTGTGGTGACCTCAGCATTAGTATATGGAAGTAGTGGGACTTTGTGGTTGTAGTCTTTCCACACATCTGGGAGTACAGGAGGGGCTTGGACAATGCAAAAAGCAAGTTTAAAAGAAATTAGCAGCATTTGATTTTCACTGTTCTCTAGTTTTTGTGTTTGTTTTTTGTAATTATGGGACTCGCCATTACAGGTCATATTTGGATGAGCATAGACAATGCTAAGCATGTTGACATCATGTCCTGATTGCACTTATTCTTTGCTCTGCTAAACTAGTCACACTAAGGAAGTGATGGTTGTAGCAGACTTTCATTTCATGCCAGATAACTGCAAAATGGTTTGCATCTTTTTGAATTTATGATTGTCCTGATCCACTGATGCACAGGAAGACTCCAGAGGCAAGTTAACATTTTGACCCAAGATAGCCACCTGTGAGTCAATAGAGGGCAGCAAAACACATAACCCATTCATATTCTCTTCATGTGGTCAAGAAGTTTTAGTGCATTATGGGAGTTTCATTATGTAACTACATTATGTTTGAATAACAAATGAGACACAATGTTGTTAATTAAGGGCACATGTATTCAGTAAGGAAAAGGGTTCAGAAGACATGGAAGCTCCATACCTCTCAACTGTACAGATTTTCGCAGAATGTGCAGATTTTTGCCTCATATTTTTGGTCTGTTCCTGATAAAAATTGTGGGTTTTTTGACAAATCATTGGGATGATTTAAGGATTAAAGTCAATAAATAATGACAGTCATTTGAGTTTCAGACTTCATATCCTTCAGAAAATGTATGGTAACACAAATCCTGTTATTCTAGCAAGTTTATAAGTTTATAAGAGCAATATTTAAAATGTGTTCGTCTTTTTGGGTCTTTGTCCCCCCCATTTTGTCAGGCTTTGTCCAGATATCTTGCAGTAAAAGGTTGAGAGGTATGGTTCCAACAAGTCACAAGCTGAGGCAGTTATATCTGGTATCCTGTCCTGTTGTATCACTCAGGCTGAAAACATAATAGATTACAGTTCTTTTGTGACCTTATGCAAATGACAGAGGATTGTAGGGACCAACTTCTTACCAGAGTTGTGAAAGCACTTCTTTAAAGAAAGGATTATTTGCCAAAAAATGGTTTAATAAAATAGGTGCTGGAGAGTCAGTTGTGTAGGCATTCCAGAGGGCAAAGGATAAGTCAAGAAAGAGTGATGGGGAAAGGAAGGACAGAAAAGAGCATAAGATATTTAATGCACATATACAATAGACTAATGTA